>NC_087513.1:28040469-28345661 GCF_963921805.1 Phalacrocorax carbo | reverse complement strand
GATTTTTCAAAGTAGATATTTTTTAATTGTATGACCTTTGAAAAAGTATTCTGCAAATTCTGCTTTTCTCAAAGCAGCATCCATTTTCGTAAAGGAAGGTTTTTATCTCAAAAATTACTTAATTTACCTAAAGAAGTCAAGATTCAACCAAGATATTCGGCTATAAAAAGATAAATAAAGTATACCTTAAGAAAAACAACAATAGTGTTTGTGAAGCACTCCTTTTGCAGGTGAAAGGCAGACCCTTATGAACCCTAAGTGTATGAATGGCCAACACCTTGGAAAGGAAAACTCATCCCTCTGTACACAGCTGACCTATATATACTTCTGGCTTTCCAATAAGCCATTCTAAAAGTATATGATGAATAAGACTGGAAAACATTTTTTCTATATTTTAGCAAAAAAAAAAGGTTTTGTTTTTTTCCTCCAAGGTTGGATTAATTTGTTGCTGAGAACGTCCTAAATTCCTTGGAGACTTTCTGGCTCATCAACATACTGCAAACAGACCAAAAATGCATTCTTAGGATAAGTAGTTTATCAGATTGTAAGCATTTTTGTAAAGGAACTGCACAAGAGACTGACAAATTCAAGCATAACATGCTCAGTATTCCCCTTCTATATCCAAGGCATGAAAAGAGCAGAAACCTCTGAGACGATCAAACAGATTTCAACAGAGAAAGTTGTTAAATAGCAAGTTGCAGAAATCATCTGGAAAACTTAGTGGTAGTAACCCCCTGAATTGTGGTTCAGAAATGCAAACCAAACCTTGCTAGTCTAAATCAGGTGATTGTCACATTTAAAGAAGTCAGATTCTAGATGGATGGCTTTCATAAACAGATCTGAGATGTATTTGATCTAGCTGCTGAATGGACAGGAATCTGCATCTTCAGGAGAAAACTATCAGGGTTTTTTCCTAAATGTCCAAAGCACCTAAGCTTGTGGCAGCTATTGAAGAGTTGAAGGGTTTGATTTTCATTTTTTTAGAAGTCATCCAGCAGTGACAGACCCCTATTTCACACCCCCAGTCATCACCTGCTTTCCACTGGACACGAGCATCCTGCAAAGAGACACTCCATCAACAGAAGTATAAAACAACCATTAGCAGAGTCCTAATTAAACCAGAGCATTTAGCAATCTCCAGAAAACATGGCGTGATCCAAGCTAAAGAGCAGGACCCTCCATCACTAACAGCTAATCTCAGAATGTTTGCAACACAGAGCAGCCAAGCACAGTTACTGCTTTTACAATGATTTTCCGTCGTTCTTGGTTTAACTGTTGGATGCTCATGGAGAAATCACCTGGTCCTTCCTGCAGATCCCACCACCAGCAGAGCTGTTTGCATATGTCCTCCACAATATCCCTTCTCCTTTTTCATTTCAGTAGGAAAATGTCACAATTTCCAAAGTTCTGATCAGCATTCAGGTTCTGGTTTCACGCTACACCAAAACGTAATGCCTTTCTTTGCTCTGCGTATATGAATAAACAGCCGTAAACACTTGGGTCACCACATTTTAATGAGCTACCACCCGTCAGCTGAACAGTATCAGCTGGCTGTTTGACCACCGTGTTGCAAGGTTAAAGCAGATGGGTTTTTTCCCCAGCTCTGGGAGGCCCAGAGGATGAACAAGCTCATGAGTTGCCATCCAGAGCCGAGCAGCTCTCCGTACCCAACATCTCTTTCCCAACCTTTAACAACATGCAGCTGGCCCACTTAGCAGGAACCTGTCTTAAATATTTTCTCAAACTCCATCAGGGTTTCTTATAATCTTTAACACGCTTAAGCACACAGGAAACATTGATTATAACTTCTACTGCTGTAAACATTGAAGTACGAATCACAGCTGCAGTCAGCCTCCAAATCCCAACCTGGGACTTTTTTCACTAGGTCATCACTTATTTCAGCACTTGAATCCGGGTCCCACTGACTCATTGTGAGTTTTACCCTGTAACATATGCTGACACATTAATAACAGCTCTGCTGATACATGCCATAAATTGCAGTAAGAAGCAAAAATCGGGAGGGAAAAAACGAAAGCAGATGAAAATTAATTATGAAAACACACTGAAAACATTTCCAGACTTCTACTGATTGAAGAAAAAAGGAATATCTAAAAATGTCTGAGCCCAGCCCCTATGCTGTTCCCCACGCTCTCCATCTGCTCATGAGGCGCTGTATTGTCAGTATTAAACAGCAAAATCTCTCACCCTGTCACTGGAGACCATTTGAGCACTAAACTGGTAAATCATCAAACAGTAACTGAGGAGACCTCATGGGAGTACTTTCTTTCTTCCTTATTCATATTAGAAATCAGAGCCTATGCTGAAAGCTACTATAAACATCTCTATTACCACTAACTTAGCTTGGTTAAAAGAGATCCAGAAAATCCTAAAATCATTTTTGCAAACAGTTTTTGACCTGAACACCTCTACTGTGTCCTGCCTACTCCAACTCTCTAAGCAGCTTTCACGCTGACACATATAAATCCAGTCTTCGTAGAAGATTTTGGCTTAAATTTGGCAGCATTGGATACAATTTGGCAAAATAAATGTAAATGTTTAGCTGTGCCTTACATTTGTTTACATTGACTGATCACCAAAAACAGTGAATTTTACACTCCACAGGGCAGAAAACTACAAGGAAAGCAACCGAGAGCAAGGCAGTTTCCATACACAGAGACAGGACCTAATTATCCTTTCTCATGGAACAAGTCAAGAGTCACTGCTTCAGTAGTGACAAATCAGCACAAATACGATGCACCCACTTTTTCCAGAAGTCTCCCATCAGCTTTTCTTGTGTAGACTCTCCAAACAAGCAATTTTTTTCTTTTTTTTTGCTTATACAGATATGGCTACATCAAGACAAGGTGTTGGAGTTTGCAGCTTAAACATCTCTATATGTGTCAAATCTGCCCACTGTGAAAACAAGAAAAGCTAGATTCTAATCCCTATCTTTAATCTTGAAGATCCTTCAGGTTTTGCCTCATCTTAACACATCTTGCATATCCCTGAACGGCACCCGAATTTCTCAGCTCACTACACCTGCTTCCTTCACACGGCTTTACACCCAGGCACACGTTTACCAGAAGGAAAATTGGGAAAAGGGGTTGTAACCTCTCCACTAGCACTGCCTGGTTCGCTTCTTGAATTCTCAGCTGTGCAGCTGCCTCTCCCTTCCACCTTCACCCCACGGCCAGGTGAGGGCTGCAGCCACCGTTTTTACACCTCGCTCCTAATGTACACAGATATTTAGAGCCCATCTGACGTTCTGTAGCCCAGTAGTCCCTCTGTGAAATGGTAGTAACAAAAAGTCCCCAGATCCATCATAGAGATATGAGGATAAAATGAAAGACTTCTCACAGCTCCTCTGGAACCACTACAATTTTCAATACTGATTTTGACAAGAAAATAACATATTTGAAGTACACTTCTCTTAAAACTCCAGTGAAATTACAAGAGAAATTAATAGGATTCCTTGTCCTTTATCCCTCTGAAGATGTAAATTGCTATGTATATGATAATCATTATATGATAACTTTAAATCAGGTTAGAAATAATTTATAAAAGGGAGAGGTGAAAGAGGAAAAAAACACCCTGCGAATCTAACTCATCCAGACAAGCAAACTCCCCTTCCAATAATGTGCATGAAAACACAGTAATAAAACTACTGAGCTTACCACAGCCTTGCTTGTTTCCTGGGATGTCCCATCCGTATGTCTGCATCCATTGGTTTTCCCAGGGCCTATAATTTTGATCACAAGCTCATTGAGAGACTACTTGTTCAATATTTGTGCACTCTATACTGCAATAAGTTCTGAGAGACTATTTTAATACAAATAAGTTGTAATAATGAATTATTTCACCCTTCTGCTTGTTAAAAATACAGCAGCAAAATGCATAATGCTTAGAAAATGGAGGCACATTATAGTTCCTCAATACTGATGGGACCTTCAAGCATAAGTTTAGCACCATAAAGAACTACGCCTGGGCAGACGTGTGGAAATGCACACAAATACACACGCATTTCATGTCACATGATATAATTCTTTGGCTGTTACCTACACAGAGATTTTTAAAAAAAAAATCTCTCTAAAGGATGTTACAGAACGGTATATAAAAGTGGAGAAGATTTCCGCCCTGTTTGTGGTCATTGCTCTCTACTCTTACTTTTGTCTTTCAGACTGTTCCGTCGAGCCATGCTGGCAGACAGCTGAACCTGGCAGCCCTGGAAAAATCCCCCCCACCCCACCCCTGCTGAACACTTGTATATGCCTCCTTGTTTTCTGTACATTTGCCAGAAAAGTCAGGGATCAGGGCCTGACACTGGTCAGGCTTTGCCTTCAACCTCACTTAATAATTCATATACAAATCATTTCCAAAATAACTACCAGAGTTACTGAAAACAGTGTGTTTAAAGGGTTTCTTAATAAACAACATCCCAAGTCATCTGCAGCCTTGAGCCTTTATTGCTTTTAAACGGGCTTTTCATGAAAAGTATTATTCTTTCAGGAGCAATTGCATCACCGCTTTATTTCAAATCCTCAAATCCTCAGAGATTACAAAGGAAAACTTCATTTTCCACAGTGCTGTCTTGACAGACATCAACATTTACCAGCTATTACATTAGCAGATTTCAAAAAACAGATGGACATGAACAAAACATGCTACTTGTTTTTTTATAAAGGGGGCTGATACTGCAAGACCACTCTCCAGTGGCACACTGTGATTTGGGCGACCTTGCAAGAAGAACCTAGCTTTTAGCAAAGCTGGAGACGAGCACGTGGAGCTGTGGACTCGCTGCTCCAGCTGGTTGGCAGAGTGAGATGTGGCAAGAGAGGTTGGGAAATGGGTAGAGCTTTTCAAAAGCACCTCCCTGGTTGCGCACATGCACCCCATGCATGCTTCTAGTGAGGGGGAAGGTCAAAAGTAGCTGATGTAAACCAGCACGCTCTGACTTCAGTGGCCAAGGGGTTAATTTGGGTAGGTTGCTCCTACCTTGCTTTTCAGGAGCACCAAACTCAAATTTCTGTGCCTGGCCCAAGCAGCCATCGGAAACCTGCTGAATGCCTTTGGGCTGCACTCACCTTCCCATAGCTATAGGTTAAAAATAATAGTTGCTGGACAGAAGCACCCTGAAGGGTGGGTCTGAACCTCACGTCTGTCAATTGGCCTTTTTATTCCTCCCACCCACGGAACGAAAAGGAACTGGGGAGGGTGGAAATGCAGCTCGTAAGTATGTCTTGAGTCATCATGCTGGTTCTTTTCTTGCTTTTGAACCTGTTGTAAACTTGGATTTGCGGGCTTTTATACTCAATGAGCCACAGATATGTTGCTGGATCCAAAACCATTTACGTGACACCAGTATCACTAAACTCATCAGCGTGGGAGAAAAAAGCATCAACATGAGTTACCCATCGATGCGAAGCTTTTCTGCACAAGTTATCCGGTCAAGAACAATGCGATATGGTCCAGAGCATTGTGTTAGGTGATTTCCTACCCAAACCTTGCGTAGTTATTTTTATATCACTTTCCTGTCAGCTTCTCAGAGATTAAAGCTATTCTTAATTTAATGCAATTTAATAAATTTAATTTAATTACCAGTACTGGCTTCCTTCTAATTTAACAAGCCTGGATCATTGATTAGCGATATCACTTCTTTCTGAGAGCAATGGGTGGTCGTGGTTATTGAATGCAGCAAGACTGTACCCCTGACCGCTCATGAGCTCACGCTGCCTATCAATATTATCGAATATTTTTGCAGTCATTACATCAATTTGCTCACTTTTATAAAAATCCCTGTTAGGCTTCAAACACCGTCTCAAAACAGATTTGTATGAACTGAAGCTAAAACCCAGGAAGGGCACAATAATAGCTTGTAATGGTGGATGCGTTGTTTTATTGTGGCAACGATTAGGCACGTTAGCGAGTATGAGCCAAGTAAGTCCTGCTGGCTGGCGGGGTCGGGCGCGGGAGCCTCGGCGGGCAGCGGCCACGCACCCTTCCTCCCCGCTTCTTTTCCACTCTCTCCCTACGGCGGGAAAAGGGGCAGCAGACACGACCCAACGCGGCCTCATGCCCGACGGCCGCAGCCCTTCCCCCGCCGCCCGTTGTCGCAACGCCACAAACGCTCGCTCCTCCACACGCCAGCCCCGCGGGGGGCCGCAGCGGAGCCGCGGGGGCTGCCGCCAGATGAACGCCGAGACCAAAAACACGCCCCCGGGGCGGCTGGCGGGGGGAGGCCGGCTGGAAGCCCCGACCCCAGCCGAGGGGAGAGTGCGGCGGGGGGGGCGGCGGGTCCCTCACCGGGGAGCTGCCGGCGGGGCTCTCCCCGACCCCCGCTGCGGGCAGCTCCCGGCGGCTGCCGGGGCCCCCGCGGCCGCCCGCGGGGCGTGTCCCGGGCGGCCCCGCTCCGCCCCAGCCCCGCGGCAGCGGCCGGGGCAGGGCCGGGCCGGGAGCCGGGGAGCGGCGGGCAGCGCCATGGGGCTGGAGACGGAGAAGGCGGACACCCGCATCTTCATGGACGACGACAACTTCCCGCGGAGCGGCGGCCCGGCGCTGTCGGAGGCGGAGAAGTGCGCGGAGGACGGGCCGGACCGCGACCCCCGGGGGCTGAACGCCCACCTCCAGGTGCCCGGCGGCCGGTGGCGGTGGGGCCCGGGCCCAGGCCCGGCGGGAGCCGCGGGGCGGGCGGGGCCGGGGCCCTCGGGGCGGGGGGGGCGGCGGGAGGGGGTGCCCGGCCGCCTGGCCCCAGCCCCGCGTAACGGCGGAGCCGCTTCTCGTTCCAGCTGGGCTTCGAGGATGTGATCGCGGAGCCCGAGCTCACCCACTCCTTCGACAAAGTCTGGATCTGCAGCCACGCTCTCTTTGAGCTCAGCAAGTACCTGATCTACAAGCTCCTGACCCTGGTGCTCGCCATCCCGCTGGCCCTGGTCGTGGGGATCGTCTTCGCGGTCCTTAGCTGTCTGCACATCTGGTACGTGCGTTTCGCTGCTGGTCGGTGCGTGGGCTCTGCAGGCTGCCCGGCGGGACGCTCCCCTCGCAGCGCTAGTGCCTAAGTGTTGGTCACCGCCTCTGCAACCGGTAGTCAGATCAACTTGCTACTTTATTTTTAAAAGGAGAGAAAGGAAAACAATGTTTTCTCTGTGATTCAGTTCCCCACCTTGCTTTTACCAGCGGGTCGGTTGTGTCTGTGTAAGCTCTTTGGGGCAGAGAGTCTGTTTTGCCATTTGCATGGCACCTACCGCAATGCATTCCGGCCTCGGCTGGCTTCTCTAGTAATAATAATGATTGCTTGTGGTTTGTTTTTTTTTAAACTGGTTGTTAAGTTGTTAAAATGTGTGTATTTGAAATGAAAGACCTGGGCAGAAGTCTTACTTACACCTGACGCCTTCTCAGTACAGTTACCTCTCTCATTTTTTTCCTCACAGACTGAAGAAAGCTTTTGAGGGCCCAGCTCACTCTTTTTTTGCTACTTGCCACAAAATCTACTACTGTTGTTGCCTTGCATCTGGTACATGGCCATCTCTAGGTACCGTGCCCCAGAGTGCTTCCACCTAAGCAAAGAGCCCCTGCTGAGCTCAGGAAAGATGCATCTGGCCATGGTCCAGGTTCACAGGCAAATACAGTAGCCCTCCAAGTCGCAGCAAACCTGGTGTACTTCAAACAGTATGTACTGGGAAAATATCAGGGAAGAGTACCTTGAGAGCAGCAAGGCAGATGACTGTGGAGAAGGAAGACAGGCAGGGAAAAGAATAAGGATGAGGAAAGAACTGGGAATCCAGCAGGCTGCAGCGGAAGGCATAAATGCAGATTATCATCATCATTCCTGGAAACTAGGATTTTCTGCATACGTGGGTTTTGGGCAGTCTCATTTGACTCGAGTAACACTGGAAACATGATGAAGTTGTTAAGGAAAACAAAATATAATCCAGAAACTGGGAAACAAGTTCAAAGCAATAAGAATACATTGGTTGACTGAACCTGTGGCTGCAATATTTTGGGCACAGATTTCAGTTTTCAAAAGTAGAATGGAAGTTTGGGTTGACAACATTGTCATGAGATGCTTCAAAAACTGGTTTACTTGAATTTTGGAGCATAAAGTTTGCATAATATCTAAAGGAGTCGCAGTGTAGTTTAGAGCTCCCTACCTGCTATTCCCCAAATTACGATGATCATTGTAGGGTGCGCCCCGACTTTTAGGTCTGTCAGCCGTCAGTGTGCTGTACTGTACCATGTTACTGCAAAAGGGTTTGGTGGCATATAGATTTCCAGTAGTGGAATATCTATGGAAGAATTCATTGATGCCCAATTTATTAAGATTCTAACAAGTTTTTGTACCTCAGAATGATCTTGTGCCTGGGTTTCACAGCATGGATATCTAGGCATGGGTTTCGCTAAACCAGGACTCAGAGGTCAGTTTCTATTTATTGAAGTAGTCCCTAGTGACTCTCTCAGGAACTTAGGGTTCTCAGTACATCTGAAATAGGATTGTCTGAATGTGACACTTGAATTTGAAAAGTTTCCCTTGACTTTCTGTGAACACACATACTTCCCCAACAACTAATTTTCCTTCCCTGTGTTCATTGTCAATACAGAAGTGATCATTCATTTTGATCTTCCTTGCATCTGGGATGGGTGTGAAAGAATCACGTAACTCGGTAGTGCTCTCTGCAACCCCTTGGACCCCATCCAGTGCTACAATGCAAAGCCAGCACTGTCTCTTCTTCCAACAGCCACAAGCTGGATTTGTTTCAACACAAAGGTGGAACATGCTAAGTTAACTTCTCTGCAGCTTTCCATGTTCCAGATTTCTTGGGAGTAAGTTCAGTGTTTCTGCATTTGAGAGGGTAGCATAGGAGCCACAGATATCAGAGGCATTAGTCAGTGGAGGCATAGGGACCCTGAACACATGGTACTGGCTCCCATTGGGTCTGAAAAAAATAGTAACTCCTTGTTTTGTGGGTGAGAGGAAGGGAATTCCATTATAACTCTGTCTTCATCTGTTGAAATGTCATGGGAAAACCCTGGGCACGCTCTCCCACAGAGCTGCCTGCAGGAGGGCTTATCAGAGTCTCTGTGCCTCACTTTCATTGCCCAAACTAGTGAGATTATGGTGTTGGTCTGTCATAGGGGAGCCTTTCCCAAGGCTAAATTTTAAGGTGTTTCAACAACTTTTGGAAGTGCTCAGGCACAAAGCTCTGTTGATTATCACACATGTTGTTGCAGCTTTGTCAGCATGCTAAAAATCCACAAAAGTCTGACGCGGCATTCCTCATGAATCAAGGGCATCTCGTGAGTTGCACCCCTCATACCTGATTGTAGATGTTGTCTTCCACCAGCAGAAAGATTGCTAAAGGAGGAAGCAAACATGTGAGACTTCATGGAAAGGAAAAAGAAAGCTGAATAAGAAGTATGTAACAATACACTTTAATTTTCATTTTAGCCAACAAAGAAGGAACAGTTTCTGGTTCTGTTCTCAAACTAGCTGCTTGAGCTGGAGTCCAGATTTATACCACCTGGTAAAAGGTACTTTTGGGCTGAAACTGTGCCAGCTAGCAGGTTGGTGACCTACATATAAGCTAGTTCAAGGAAGGCTACTTCTTCACATTTCTTCTCCCTTACTGATGGCTGTCATTCTCACCACAGATTGCAGAAGTTGTCAAGACTGAGTTTTAACATCTTTCAGTGAATATCTGAGCAAGCTTTTAAACACATCCTTAGGCTGAGGCTGTTAATGTTACTGATTTTTGAACGTGAACAGAGCACTACTGATTTTCCAGGCAGCACATGCAAAATCGTGATCTTTATTATAGAACGGGGACTGATCCTTGTTCCAAGCCACATGTATGCCACCTTTTGGAAATTAACACTTGAATCTCATGTATGCTTTGTTATAGTCTTGTCTGAATAGTGTTCTGGTATGTTGTGTCTTTATGTTGAGAATCAGTGCTTCATTTGAGGATCCAGAACTTGGGTCTTGGGTCTGAGACGGGCTCTAAAGCAAAAGGACTCGGCCAGCTTTATGCTTTTGTCATCAGCCGGAGCAGTAGGTACTCAGGGCTCCTCTTGGCTTGAACTTCCATTCACAGCGCAAGATGTAGCCAGGGACTTACAGGCAGAGAAGTAGATGGAGACACGCATCATCTCTTACCACTTTCTCCACAATTCCATTTGTACAACTTATTGCTATCATACTCAAGACCCAAACCATCTCCCGACTGGATGTCTGAAATAAAAAGAAATTACAGTACAGCTATGCCATGAAGACCCACCTTATGATCTGCTGTTGCCTTCATGCCTCTTCATTCATGTCCAGTATATATCCCTTGACTTCTGAAGAGGAAGTAGGTAGATATTGTCTTGCTTCCTTTTTGGTTTTATCTTTTCCAGTCTGTCCAGGACCTGGCATATATAATGTTTGGTGTTAATGCACTTCGTATACTATGTATGGATCCTGGAGGACTTGGGTGGTTGTCTCTTGGCTCACTTATAAATATCCCAAGGGTTAATGAGAGTCTACGTGAACCTCTGCAAGTGCTAGCTCATATTTAGCCATCCATTCACAATGCTTGCTTGTATTGTAGAGCCACACAAGACCTCTAATTAAAGTCATAATGTAGTGCATGTGCAAACTTGGCATTAGGTAATTTATCCACTGGGTGGTACAGTATTTGAAAAATAGCATTAAGACATGTCTGAGGTTCCATTCTGAGTAACTTCATAAGATGCGATTCTTCTCTTTGAAGCAGGTATCTGAATTAGTAGTGAATCATTCCTCCAAACACATTGCTCAAGTCTGTGAAAAGTTGAGCTGCTTCCTAAGAAACTGAAAATGCCGTTACGAGTGAGAATTACATTTCCAATGCCATTTCCAAGAGGCATTTGTTTCTTGACAATGTTCCCTCAGGGATTAGCAGAAAAAAAGTAATGTGAGCAAAAGGTTGATGGGTATGTCATGCCTTGAACAGACAGAAAAGAATACAGGATAGGATGGAACAAACAGGGTAATTTGCTCTTTTCAGTTCAACAGTTCCCAAATGAGGTCATTCCTCCTATTTAGGGAAAGGATGGGTGTTTTATGATATATATGCATAGTGAGATTCAATAAGAGGTCATAAAGGTAGTTGAAATACCTAGCCTATGCTTCAGCTTAGATACCAAATTCAGCATAGCTTTGATTTTCTTCCCAGTGCTGTACCAAGTGGTAACACTAGTAGTACCAATATTGCACTAGATGTTGATATGCCGACTTTACTTCTACTGTTAGACATTACTCAAGCAAGCAGTTACTGACTCTGTGAACAGAAGTGCAGGCTGGGGTAAACCCACAGCATTGTGAGTCAAGGATGTATATGCTAATGTTTATTTGGCAGGTCACAAAAACAAATACATAGCTTCTAATGGCACTTGGTTATTTATTTTTTAAGTGTGCCTGGTCACTCTGCAGAAGGCACGTCACACCCACTGATGATTTGGAAATGCCGCACAGTAGGATAACATATCCTATACAGAACAGGATGCATACTTATATACATGTAGATGCATATGTAGACACAGTCATCTATTTTAAAAGTTAGAAAATACTTTTTAGTGTAAAGGGTTTGGGTGTAAAGGATTTTCTTCTCTGAGGAAAGGTTGTCTAAGTAGTGAGTAATTGTTGT
Organism: Phalacrocorax carbo; assembly: GCF_963921805.1. Lineage (NCBI taxonomy): Eukaryota > Metazoa > Chordata > Aves > Suliformes > Phalacrocoracidae > Phalacrocorax > Phalacrocorax carbo. The sequence goes on along the minus strand of NC_087513.1, from coordinate 28,334,004 downwards.
CTAAGTAGACTGACTTTTATTTTTAAATTGAAAGTTACTTATATTAATTAGCTTTGGTTGCCAGCATGTTTCACATATCCTCCTATGGATATATATACATGTTGTTTTTCACATATATTTACCATAAAATTGGACAGCAACTGTTAAAATATTATAAAGCATTGCCAAAACATTTTTTTTATTTATTGTATTCAACATTATCAAAAGATGATGAGTTCTGGTACTGCGTGAATGACTTCTACAGCAGTTGCAAGTAGTATAATCACTGCTTTTCCAGCCTTTCCTAATGACATCCTGGTGATTGACTACATCTTTCCGTGAAACTTTTGCCTAGTGTGATATTTGTTTAGTTTGTATGTTGTGTGATCCAATTGACAGAGCGACCTGTAGAAACGTAGGCTTTTCTGCTTCTCTGCAATTCAATTAGATTAAAAAAAAAATGCAGGGCAAATTAATTTTAGATGGCAGGAGCAGTGACAGAGCCTTTATAAACTAACTGAAATGGAAATGAGGTGAAGTCAACACAATCTGAGTAGCCATTTCTGGTGTTTTCCCTGTGTTGCTTGGAGAAATACCAATTTTTTTTTTCCTTTGCGTTACTGATGTTTATCAGCTGTATTCTAACAGGTGAAGCCCTAATTTTATTCTCTAGAAACTGCCTATTCTATATGCAGTGATACTATAAGTGGTTTTAAAACGCATAGTTTAGAGGGTTCACTTTAAAACTAGAGACACATTATTCCAGTAACGCTCACAGTTCTATATGGTGTGTATATTGCTAGCTGTTTCTGCAGAGACAAAAGAAGAGAAGGTTTCAGAAAAACTATTCTTGTTTAAATCCATCTGAGTTAGCTTAAAGTGCAGCATAGACATGCTAGTGTATGGCTTGCATTGTATGATAAAGCTGAGAATCCAGTTAGATAAACACTGAAAATAATTCATTTTGACTCTTACATTTCTAAGCTTCAACTTTTTTAAAATGTGCCAGGGTTTTTTTCTACTTTGTTATTCTGAGAGGTGCTGATTGGAAATACACAATACTTACATATTTTTTCCAGACCTATGATGAAATAGTAGATTAAATATTTCCTATCGTTCCAACCAAAGTCAATGAGAGTTCTGCAGTGGAGTTATGTGGATGCAAGACTGGGATGTCCTCCATCATAATCAACTTAAATTTTGATGCAACAGCAAAGCAGAACAGAGTTTATTATCTTTATCAAGAGAATCTATATCTTCTTCTACCTAATTTAGGAAATAAATGTGTTATATATGGCACAGAGGTTTTTTAAAACCTTGCTGTAGTACCACTTCAGTATTAAATAAATTATTTATACATTTAATTTGTCTGCACCCAAGTAAGAACATCCAGCTTAGTGAAATGACCAGGGGTTTTGGGCAGTGAATGATTAAGAACGGAGAATAACTTAAAATAGTGTGATCAGTTATCACGTATCCACTGGCCCTCAGGAGCTGCCCATATACGCACTTCTGGCTCGCCTCCGTCGTTAGTATGCTTGGCTTAAGCCACCACCAATGACATTGCTTTGGAATTGGGACATATGGAGAACATCCCCAGATGCTTGCCAGTGCTCGGGAGATGAAAGCACAGTACTTTCAAGTGCACACCCTGAATGAATAAAAAGATCTTTCCCCTGACCAGGAGTTTTGACTTCATTCTATGTTAGTTTCTCACCCACAAATGAAAAACTTTACAGGAAGAGCAAGATCCCATTTTTCTGAGGTTTAGCTTGTCTCTGTACTGTAGTAACCCACCATAACCAGATACTGCTTTACTGTTCCTGTTTTATTGTAGCAGCATGTAACAGCGGCGTTAGATTGGTAGCAATGAGACGCCAATGGCGATGTGCATGTGTGCCTGTGCACGTGTGTGTGTGAGAGAGGGAGACGGATAAAAGGAATGCCCGAAGAGGCAGCAGAGCAAGAACAGATCGCAAAGAGCACTGTTCCCAGTCAATCAAACCGGGGAATGTGGTGTTTCTGTCAAGGCACACATTCAGATATGACCACAGCGTAAATGAATCCTTAGGGGGCGACCCTGCTCATCAGCCACAGCGGGGTGGCAGCAGGGTTGCAGCATATCACGTACTCCAGCCCTTCCAGCAGCAGGGAGAGAACAGCAGAAGTTCACCCCTGTAAAAGGCTTGTCCAAAAATTAGCTCAGCTTTACCAATTAGGAAGGAAAGACACGAGGAAAAGAAAAGTGGTGTCTCTGGTGCCGTCTTGCACACCAGTGATCCTGCCCAGAGGACTACATGCATCACGGTGCTTCTGTATATGCAGGTGTGAGGCTGGGAGTGAACAAAATTCTTGGAGAATGAGTGCGAGAGTGTAAAATCAACTTATTTAGAGATCTAGAGTTATAAAATCACTTCCTATTCCGTAAGATCTCACACTTGTGTTTGGTTATCCTGATTTCCCCATGCTGTAGCAGCAGCAATCTTCATATCTTCCATTTTCTCTTTTACAGGATTGTGGTGCCATTCGTGAAAACCTGTCTCATGGTCTTGCCTTCAGTGCAAACTATATGGAAGAGCCTGACAGATGTTTTCGTCGTACCGTTCTTTCACAGCGTAGGCCGATGCTTTGCCATGGTTAATATACGCCTGGACCAAGAGTAAACGTCAGGGATGCAACACTGCTGTAATTGTAGCTGGTGTTTTACCTCTTTGCTAACCGAACATACAGGCACTCAGCATTCATTCCAAACTGTTAAATTACAATGGCTGGTTTAAGTGGGAACATGCTATTTTTTCTAAAACTCATTTATTGGCAGGGAGATCAGTTTAAGAATAAGTAGGCAGTTTTCGTAGCTTACTATTTTAACAGCAAACGCAGAGTATGTTGGCAACACTTTATTTTAATGGTACGTCGATTGCTAGATTCCAGGAGAATTCTTGTCGAGATTTAACAGCCACCACAGTGATAATGATTGGCATTATTACTATAAATATTTAAATAGGCTGTGATACCTTAGGTGAAACTGATCTCTAGGGTTTTCCATTGACTTTACTGCAAGGCCGCCAGGGATCAGTTTTAGCCCTCTATATACAGAATGATCAATTCAGTCCTTTTTTATCAGCAGTTGAAATGAATGTGACTCATTGCATAAGCATACAGAGAAAGGAACTGTTGTGTAATTCTCCGATACTGGGGAGGAAAAGCTCCCTGGAAGTTTATCCCTTAAAATAAGGTGTTAGCTAATGATTTGCAACATCAGCTAATCTGTATATTTTATTTAATGAGAGGTTAACTTTGCTGTATATTTTGTACCTTTGTAAATGGCACTTGATCAGTTTTCTTTGAAGCATTATTTCTATAGTATTTGAATTCTAACCAACTTACTAGGCAGCATGAGTGAAACACTGCAAAAAATTACTTACGATAACTCAAAGTTCAGTTTCTAAATTATGCAGATTTCTAAGTGTTGCTGTGCAATTCTAGTATATTCATTATATATGGTTGCGTGTGAAAGCAAAGATTATAAGTGTTTTCATACAAGACTATGCAAGAGAGAAATATCTGTTTATGAGAAATGTTTTTTATTAAAAATGGGGTGTAGTAAATGCAGCCCTCTCTATTTCTGTGTATTATCTGTGTGAACATTGTGATATTTAAAATGATAGACACTATGCTGGCACTTTAACGAGGTAGCAAGCTCTTAGAGAAGGCAAGTGAGTGAAATTGGTAGCCTTGTCTAATTCTCCTCACCTATTGACTTGACTCTCCATGTTGCTTATTTGCTACTTTAAAGCCTAACCCATAAAAAAGCCCTTCTTCCTTCTGCACCTAATACGGCTTTGTAAACCAGAACAACAGAACGGATGCAGAGGTACATTAAAATTACATTAGCCTTCTGATGGGCTTATGCTGCTGTTTTCTTTAAATATAGACGATAAGTTGCAATTGTAAAATGTTTGTATGACTTAGAATGTTATTTTCTAAAATGATATCACAGATTCCTTAGCAAACGAGATATATAATAAAATAATAAAACGTCAGCTTTTTCCTATTTTCAACTTCATTTCTTCACGTTTTTTGATTCTTTAAAAAGCTCTTAAAATACCAAACAGCATAGAATACTATGCAGTTCTTCCAAAATATGGGAGAGGAAAAAGAAATGGATGAGCATCAATACAGTTCCACTATTACCAACTGCATTTAAGTTATATTAGAAAATGATGTATCTCTGTGTAATTAAGCCCATACAGAATGATTGCTTTCTCTGAAGCAGGTTTCTCGGTGCGGAATTTTGGCTACATTCAAAAGAATGCTTAATTCTTTCTACGGGCGCATGCTTTATTTACAGATGAGCTGCCAAATTTTCCTTTTCTTGCTTATTGGCCTACAGAAGCTAGCTGGCACTGTGTATTCTTTGTACATCGAGAACATCTTTGTACGTTAAAAATATTTTTACCATTTGTGCCATTTAGAGAGGGATTCATATAGCTTTTCAAAACTGGACCTTAATGATTAGTGCCCATAGAAACTTCTCTGGAGTTCTGTTCTTCTGCAAGATGTCAGCTTGCTGTTCAGATGTGCCCTTCAAGATACCTTTCTTATGTTAAAAATGGAAATACCTCTTTTGAAAATAAAAATTGGTCAGGCTAGGCTTGAATTCTTTTGAGAGTTATTTTCTTTTACAACATCCAAGGATTTTTACGAAGATATTTTCCACAGAAACGTATGCCCTTAATGAATTAATTTAAAAAAAAAAAAAAAGAAAGAAATCAATCGGTACTAGTCCTTGTGTCTAAAAGGAGCCCTATAAAAGCCTAAGCTTTGAGAGAGCTCAGGTCTGGATCCAAACATTGAGAATGAGGCCATTCCCTAGAGAAAAAGGTATCATTTTAGGTCATGCACTCCTGGATATATGCATTCTTAGATAGCTTAATGAAGTCATCCGGCTCTAGCTACCACAGACAATCAAGTAGAATCGTTTGGTTTGTTTTTATTTTGAATTAGACTTGTCATTAATTAATTCTTTTGACCATTTCTCTAACTGTTACAAGACTCAAGTGAGCTTATAATTAAGTAATTAAAGCTGTTAGTTTCTTACATATTTTACAGCAGTATCTTCCTCTGGAACAGATGTCCTTTTACTATAAGAAAATACCAAATGGACTGTTAGGCTTAGGGTAAAATATTAGTTTTAGATACAAATGCGCTTACTTCATCCATGAAAGTAGTGGAAGGAAGCATGAGTATATACAGCTTCTTCGATACTTAGGTGTGAATCTGCCCCAGGCAGCTCTGGCTGGCAAGTATTCTCTGGGTTTTATGAATTTGACAGTTCTGACAGATATCCCGAAGCTCTGCCACAGCTGATACTGTCAGTAGCTGACCGCACTGTTGGACAACAGGGACTGAATGGACACGGGCACTGAACCATGATCTTCAATGCAGGGGTAGGTTCCTTAAGTTTGTGTCCAATTTGTTTGAAATGTGGACAAAGCATCCCAGCCGACCCCTTAACAGCAACTTACAAATGAGAACTGAGACAAGAAGGGAGTCCAGAAACTTAGTCTCACTGTCTGCAAGAGAGGTAGGAAAATTTACACCTGATTCAGGTCATCTACTTTGATGCATCTTCTTCTGACCTATCGAATGGGGAAAATGTTGCTGCTTTTAGCAAGAGTAGACTTTATATCATCATGGTAGAGTTATGAGGATAAATAAAAGTGTGAGATGTTCCAATTCTATTACCGCAGACCTTAAATTTATAATCATGATATATAATCAGATTCCGTTCTGTCACGCAAAATATTTCAGCATCTTGTTTTTCATTAAGATCACAACTAACCTACAGAACTAACTGCAGATTTGTGTTTATGGAGTTTCTTCTTTTAATTCACAAAGAAATTTAACCTGCTTCCTTATGAGAGCTATTTGATAAAATCCTTCTAATCTGACTCTAGAACTTTCGTATCTTATCTTTCCCCACCCTTCTTGCTCACCATAAAAACAGGAATAAATTCTTAACAGAAACTTTGACGTATTAGTAAATGAGGAGCCTTTTCCCACCTATCCAAAAAGCTCACTTAGGCATACACTGACTGAAAAGTTCAGAACAACCCTGCAGCTCCGGGACCTCAGGCCACACACTCATATTTAGTGGAAGCCAAAGAATGGTAAGTCCATTATTTTTACAGGGTGTGATTGTTCCCCCACCTGCAGAGATAAAACTATTGCTGTTAGTCTGTATTAACTCTATTTTAAAAATACATGCAGAAATACATGGGTTTTTTTAAAGAAAATGCAAACGGAACAAGGTCAAACACCAGACACACTACCAGCATTGTCTGTTAGTACACTGCGCTCATGAAAATTAGAGCCGAAGACCTCCAGTGAGTATACTGAACCAGCAGTTATGCATTAAAAACTGAGGTGCTTTCTTCATGCAGCGATTTACAACTGAGAGGAGAATTAATAAAGGCTAATTTTAGCCTAGTGACACTAATCTTCCAAAAAGAAAATGTCTTCTGTAGAGGCAATTCAGAGGAGCTAAGATAGGTTCCTGTTCTGAATCATCCTCCAGAGAAGACTCTGCACTGATTAATGCAAAATGTTTGGCTTGGCTCCTTTCCTCTGCTTCATAAAAAGTTATGTTTGCTGCAGAAATTGGTCAGGCCTATGGAAGCATCTAGAGCTTCATGAAAGTAGTGGGGTAGGTTCTTCTCTTCACGCTTCTCTCATAACTTGAGGCCAGGAGTGAGTGTCACCTGTGTTAGGTGTTAGGTTCTGTTTGGCTTCCCCCTCCAAATGCAAGCAGGAGAAAGAAGGACCCCTTCACTGAATCAAATCCTACTTTAGACACCTAAATGGAATAAAATGTAGAGAATCACACTTTTATTTCAAACTTTGAGAAAGATTTTCTATTTTTCCAACTGCCTCAGTTTAATATGAGCTGCTTTTCCACCCCATGTACCCACCTCACCTTGCTTTTTACTTCACACTATGGCAGCTATCACAATGCTACAACTATAAGCTAGGACTGGCCATGAAACACTTAGGTAGCAAAGCTCAGTGGCAAAAAGTCCCATCCTGTGTAAGCCTCAAGGAGTGGGTGTATGTCCCATTGAGCCTAGTTCTCACAATCTGATATTTCTGTAAGACACCTGAACAGTTAATAATGTGCTACAGCTGGCAGACTGGTACAGAACAGTGTTGACATTGATCAGCATTCATGGTCCAGTTCAGTATTTGTCAAGGAATTTGATATTGAAAAGGTTTGAGAAAAGAGTGACTTGATTTGCACAAGGTCTGGCAGAATTAAAGCTTTCAACCTATTTGCGTCTCCAGCCAAGATGGTTACAAGCTATCTTCACAGAATCATAGAGTCATAGAATGGCTTAGGTTGGAAGGCACCTATAGAGGCCGTCTACTCCAACCTCCCTGCAGTGAGCAGGGACATCTTCAACTACATCAGGTTGCTCTGAGCCCCGTCCAACCTCACCTTGAATGTTTCTAGGGATGGGGACTCCACAACCTCTCTGGGCAACCTGTGCCAGTGCTTCACCACTCTCATAGTAAAAATTTTTTTCTTATATCCAGTCTAAATCTACCCTCCGTCAGTATAAAACCATTAACCCTTGTCCTGTCACAACAGCCCTTGCTAATGAGATTGCCCCCATCTTTCCTATAGTCCGCTTTTAAGTACTGAAAGGCTGCAATAAGGTCTCCCTGCAGCCTTCTCTTCTCCAGGCTGAACCACCCCAACTCTCTCAGCCTGTCCTCATAGCAGAGGTGCTCCAGCCCTCAGATCATTTTTGTGGGCCTCCTCTGGACCTGCTCTAACAGTTCCATGTCCTTCCTGTGCTGAGGGCTCCAGAGCTGGATGCAGCACCCCAGGTGGGTTCTCACCAGAGCAGAGCAGAGGGGCAGAATCACCTCCCTCAACCTGCTGGTCACGCTTCTTTTGATGCAGCCCAGGATATGGTCCAGCTTTTTGTCCACCAGTACCCCCAAGTCCTTCTCATTAGGGCTGCTCTCAATCCCTTCATCCCCCAGCCTGTACTGATATTGGGGGTTGCCCCGACCCAGGTGCAGGACCTTGGACTTGGCCTTGTTGAACTTCATGATGTTCTCACAGGTCCACCTCTCCAGCTTGTCGAGGTCTCTCTGGATGACATCCCGTCCTTCTGGCATGTCAGCTGCACTGCTCAGCTTGGTGGCTTGGTGTCACCTGCAAACTTGCTGAGGGTGCACTTGATCCCACTATCTATGTCATTGATGAAGATATTAAACAGTACTTGTCCAAGTACGGAGCCTTGAGGGACACCACTCATCAGTCACTGGCCTCCATCTGGACATTGATCCACTGACCACTACCCTCTGGATGTGACCATCCAACCAATTCCTTATCCACCAAACAGTCCACCCATCATATCCATATCGCTTCAGTTTAGAGAGGAGGATGCTGTGGGGGACTGTGTCAAAGGCCTTACAGAAGTCCAGATGACATCTGTAGCTCTTCGCTTGTCAACTGATGTAGTCGCTCCATCATAGAAGGTCAGGCAGGACTTGCCCTTGGTGAAGCCATGATGGCTGCTTCAGATCAGCTCCCTTTCCTCCATGTGCCTTAGCATAGCTTCTAGGAGGATCTCTTCCATGATCTTCCCAGGCACAGAGGTGAGGCTGACAGGACCATAGTTCCCTAGGTCCTCTTTTCTACCCTTTTTAAAGATGGTCACAATGTTTCCCTTCTTCCAGTCCCCAGGGACTTCACCTGGCTGCCATGACTTTTCAAATATCATGGAGAGTGGCTTGGCAACTACCTCAGCCAATTCCCTCAGGACTCTGATCTTGATCAAGACCTACAGGGACTAGCTATAATAAAAGAAGTACACACCTACCGCAGGACTGAGATGACAGTCAGGCATTTAAATCCAAAATTGTTATCCCTGCCCAGCTGCCACCCAACCAGGAACATGTCTAAACTCATAAGGCACCTCCCTTTCGCTAAACCTCCCCTCAGTACCTACAGTTTTACTTTGGTCATGCCCAGAACTGCCCTTGTTTGAGCAACTTGGCATCTCACTCGCATCTAAGCCCAGTCAAAATTGGAAAAGAAGGAAAGAGATTGCCTTGGACCCCTCAAAATTCACTGCACATCAGCAGAATAGGGCATTTCCCAAAATACACTTTCCTAGGGGTGAGTCCAAATGCATTAGCACACCTCAGACAGGCAAAAATTGATTTGGGGTCTCTCAAGTGTTAGATTATTTCTTCTAGCCCTCAGGCTATTGTGAAATGTGTTATGGCAGCAGTGCTTCCATATAAAAGAAAATCACTCCTAGCTAGAGGTTGTGAGAAAGAAGGAATGTGAGGGGATCTCACCACCTCTCCTGGTATAATTACTGCTTTGATGCAAGGAACAGGCCAAATAACAAACACATACAGGAAAGTGTGGTCCTATACACTGGTGGCGAAGGGCACCCATCTCAGTGGAAAAGTTCTGATCCAGTGAATTATAATTTAAAATACAGAAATTCTCCAGAGACTGGGGACAGGATGACTGCTATGAATCCTCCAGAACTATAAGCCTGTAAATCAGGGAATGAGCAAAACATTGCCCTGCATGTTAAACCCATCCCAATGCTTGTTATCATGCAGCAGGGTGAGGACAGTAGCGTGGTTGATAAAAGCTCACTACCAGCAGGTCTGGGAACTCAGGCTTTCATCCAGCAAAACATCCAAAAATGCACATAAAAGGATGCATTTAAGCAGTTGAACAGAAGACACTAAAAAAGCAATGATTTTTCTCTCCTAAGCCTCAGGTTTTTAAGTCCTCTGCGTAAGGCAGGCTGCTTGCTGGCAGCCTCTGTTCTCTGAAAGCCTCGCTGCTGTTCAAACTATACCTAAAGAACACAGTTTCCCAGGGCTGATTCTGATCTTGCTGACATTGGAATATATCAGTATTGCTAATACCATAACTGGAATAATTACACAAGTTTAAAAAAAATGAGGGGGGGGGGAAGGAGGAGTGGCGGGAGGGGGAGTGTTTGGTACCAGACAAAGACACTCAGTGAGCAGTCTTGCACATTCAGTTCAGTTTCATGACTCATTTTCTGACACTTTTTTGAGGAATTTTGTCCAATCCGTTTTTTTTTTTTTTTTTTTTGCACTGGCTTCTGGGAAAAATGTTTCTTACCCATACCAAAACCTTTCCTCTTCTCAAAACAGGAACAACAGCTCATACCTTGCACAGACTTTGCTCCATGTTTAGAGAAAGTTCTCAGTTAAGGTAATCCTGAGGTTTCGAAGTTCAGTTAAATCAAGACTCTGGAGCACAGAAACCTTTGTAAAATTATGTATGAAATACCTAAGGCTGGTATTATGAAGAAGTAGTGAGGTCTCCAGCCAAAGTAACATATATTACTGTTCAGCAGCTGACCTGGGCTACCAAAGATGCAGCAAAGCTCAGTGAGAAGACAGTTTGGGTGGCGTTTCAAAAGCCAGCTTGAGTGCCTACAACCCCTGGCAATTTTAGGCCACTTCTGGGTAACTCATTCATAATAAATGAGAGGGGACCATAACCTCTGCACTTTCAGAAGATTCCTGCAAGCCTTTACCAGGGCTCTTCCAGCAGATCTATACTCTTCTATGTACGTAATGGGAGCTCTTTGCAGAACTCCTGCTCCCGTCTATGCCAAGTATCCGGGTGTTAAGTTTTGTGAGCATTTCTCAGACAGCAGTGCCAGTGGCAATGGGCCACGGCCCTACTCCTATCCGTCTCTGCAGATGTCACTTCCTCACTCTTACAACTTGGTTGTGCCCATGCCATTTTCTCTGTAGGCTGTCTTCTTGGTATTTAAGTTTAAGTGAGCACTTCTAAGGTTCATCAGATGTGATGGTTCATTTCAGCTATATGAGCAGCCTATTATGGGATTCATCTCATGAAGTTAATAAATTCTGCCAGCTTCTAATATTCTTCTAGCTGCAGTAGTGTTGCGTGATTCAGGAATTTCTTTTAAAAGGGGCTGTGGTTCTGCAGAAATTACTCCAGGATCAATTCAGCATTTCAGATTAACAAATATAAGCCTTTTTTTGTAGCCAGCGTTGAGATATGCAGTAATACCGAATGATGGGTCAAAATATTCTGATTTATGTGCAGGACGCTGACTAACTGAAAAACTTTACTAAGCATGAAAGCAAAGAACTGTCTTGTGGATTTTTTACAGATGGGTTGAAAAAAGAGACTATGTCCTTCACCCATTTGACCCTATGCACATACTGAAATGCTTGGACAGCTGAAGGTATTTTAATGATGGCCTAAGTGAATTATTGCATCAATAAAAAAGTTACTTTTAAAAATCACAACTAACCTGGAAAATTGGAAAACATCCATCCAAAGCATTTGTTCTAAAGTTTATGAGCAATATAAACTCTTAAAGAAAGTTCACTGCTAACTGATGACCATATCAGTAATACGAGTCCGTGTGGACCGCATTTTCAACAGGTGCAGTCATTTACATCTGTGGCGCCTACATCCATCTTAGCCACTGGTTTTTTCGAGGTCATTTCTCTTTTGAATTGCCAAAGCCAAATACACCGCAGTTAAGAATTTTCTACTTCTGTTGCTGCAATTCCGTGCTAAATAATATAACACTAAGGTCACTATTTTTCTGTTGATGTTACAAATCTTTCACCGTGGTCTGACTTCCTAACAGAAAACTGATGGCTGCAAAACACAAAAACAAACAAACAAACAAGCAAAACCACCAAACCAAAGGCAAAATACAGCTTGTGAAAGCTCGTGTTTATAAACATAGATGTATAGTGCCATTGCAACCCTAACCTGAACCATCTTCAATACAGTGATGAATCCTTACAGCTTTTACACCAACATATAGCCCTGAGCTTACAAAGGACCTTGAGAACAGAGCATGGCAAAACGTCAGTGTCCCACCGTGCCTCTTTAAAAGTAAATCCCAATGGATAATATGCATGACGGACATGCATGGGTCAATATCCTCCCGGGAAAAGTATAGCACGGTTAAAGTGCAGGACTGTTAAATATTTGCATAGTTTTGAAATGAACCAGTTGAGAAAAGTCTCTTTTCTCCATCTTAAAGATGTCCAAGTTTCCACAATTGTTCCTGGGGCAGCGATGACTATGTATAAACTATTGTCAACGCCGCGGGGGGGGAGGAGGGAGCCCTACAAACGCCTCGCTCGCTGTGGACGTGAAACAGCTAAAGTTTTCCATCTTCTCATTGCTTCCTTGTCCCCCCTTGCCCTTCTCCTCCTCCCCCACCAGCCTCCCCCCGCTCGGCTCTGCCGCACGCAGGCACCGTCGCCCCCCGCAGCCCAGCGGCGGGGACCTGCAGCCGGGGCAGGAGGGGACCCCGTCCCTGCCGTCTCCCCGTCCCAAGCATCCGGGAGCGCCTCCGCCGGCTCCCAGGTTGCCGGGGCAGGGCTGCTTTCCTCTCCCCGCCTCGCTGCGATATGCCGAGCTCTAGGGCGGCTTGTCATCCCCGCCGAGCCGAGGGCAGGGAGCAGCCCCTGGCCGGCCGCCAGCCGCCTGCTTGCAGCTACCTCCCCCTGGCCGCCCGCTCCGCGCAGCGGGATCCTCCTGCCTCCCGTCCTACAAGTTACAGCGCGGCGACACCCGCCGCGTCGCAGAGAGGCGCCCGCCAGCCCGGGGCACCATGTCCGGTACCAAACACGTAGACTCGGAGGTAGGACCGCCGAGGGGGGCGACACCACGCACACGGAGCCGGGACGCTGCCAGCCCCCCGCCGCCGCGTACCTGCTGCGGCTCGGCCCGCCCGGGCTCCGCGGGCCGGCCAGGAGCGGGGGCGGCTCGGCGGCGGACGCCGGGGCCGGCGGGCGACCGGGCACCTGCGGGCGGGAACAGCGGGACAGGGGGGCGCGGGGGGGGACTCGTCCCCTGCGGGCGCGGCGAGGGCGCCGGGGCGGCGGCCCTACGGGGACGGGGGTATATGGAGGGCGCTGCGGCGGGGTGGGGCGGGCGCGGTGGTGGCCGTGCGGGGAGGGCGGTGTAGTGAGGGGGGTGTAAGTGAGGACGGCACGGAGGGGACACGGCGAAAGGCGGTGTAGCGAGGGTAGCGTGGGGAGGGCGGTATGGAGGGGGAGGGCGCTGCGCGGGGAGCCCCGGCCGCTCCCCACGCCGCCCGTGGGGGTCGCGGCTGCGCCCTCCCCGCGGAGGGGCGGCTGCGCTCCGCCCTGGGGCAGCGCCGCGGGGAGCGGAGCGGGGCCGCCTGGCAGCGGAGGCGGCAGCCGGGGCCAGCGCCTGGCACCGCGGGGGTGTGGTGTGCGCCCCGCCGCCGCTCTTAAATAGCCGGGGCGAGAGCCGCCCCGCAGCGAGGATCCCGCCGCTCCGCGCTCCCCGCGGGACCCGGGGCCGCCCCCCCCAGCCCGCCCTCCTGCCCTGCCCTCCTGCCCTGCCCTGCCCTGCCCTGCCCTGCCCTGCCCTGCCCTGCCCGGCCCGGCCCTCCCCTCTCCTCCCCTCCCCTCTCCGGCCGCCCTAGGCTCGGCTCCGCTAGGCTTGGCTCGGCTCTCCCCTCCCGCCCGCTCTCCCTCTGCGCAGGGCTTTCTGTACAAGGCGCCCATCAGGGAGCAGGGCAACATCTACAAGCCCAACAACAAGATGATGGCAGATGAGCTGAGCGAAAAGGCGGTGCACGACGTGCACACCAAAGAGATCGACCTGGTCAACAGAGACCCCAAACACCTCAACGACGACGTGGTGAAGGTGAGGGGGCGAGGCGGGACGGCGCGAGAGGCGATGTCGGTCCGGGCGGCTGTCCGTCCTGCGACAGCAGCCCGCGAACCCCTTCCCTCCACCTGCTGCAGGAGGGAGAGGGCGGGGGGGGGGGAGGGGGGAGAGGCGGGCATCGTAGTTTATTTATCTTTTTTTATTGTTAAAGAAGAGGGAGAGGGTGCAGGGCAGAGGCGGGCCGGGGCTGGGGCTCCGCGCCGAGCCGGGTCGCGCCGCAGCGCGGCCGGGCTGCATCCCCTCCCCGTCCTCTCCCCGCCGGGGCCGGGGGCTCGCGGGGCTGCGTCCCGCCGGGGCGGGGGCTTGCGGCAGCCCTCCGGGGCGGAGGCGGGGGGCTCTTGCAGCCGTGTGCCCGCAGGTCAGCCCTGCAGCCGGGACGTCCCGCCCGGGATCGGGGGAGCGGGGCGGGGGGAAAAGTTGCGTGACCTTGTGTAACACCGGCAGAGGGATTTTCCTTCCCTCGGGCACGTAGGGAGGCCGGGAAGGGAGGTGGCACCAAACCAGCGCAGGCTGAGCTAGCTGGGCTCTGCCTGCCGGACGGATCACCCTCCCGTAGCCAAGTGGGTGCAAAAGCAGACGTCCTGGTGGTCGTTCGGATTTGTTTCCTTGTTTTGTTTTCCTTGGTGATTTTCCTTCCCTCGAGAAATGATGAAATAAGCAAAGCAAAATCTAACTATGCCCTTGTCTAGATTTTTTTTTTGTTTGTTTGGATTTTTGAAGCAGAGTTTGACTGTTTTGACAAATCAGGGTCGATGGAGATTTTTGCTTGAAGTCACTTTGGACAGAAAAATCACAGATTGTTCTTCTCTCAGCAGACGAATTTTATACTATGCATCTGAAAATTGAGGATGCTGTCATCTGGGCTTGTCAGAACCTAGGAAAAGTGAGAGTTTCCCAGCTGTAGCGGGTGACTAAGCCTCTATCTGGATTATTTAGTGTCCAGTAGAGTCCGAGTATGTGCAGTTCGCCTTGTTTGTTGGTCAGGAAGACCCATTATTGAAAAAGAGAAATATTGCATTGTTTCCAGAGAATGAAAAGGTTGAACTCTGGTTTCTGAATGTATGTCAGTAAAATGATTCATGCTATGTGCAGACAATATAGTAAGGTCTCGAGTAGCCTCAAATTCCACTGACTTCAACACAGTTTGAGGTGATGAATATGATCAGCTATCATGCTGGATCAAAAGCTAAGAATTTTCCCTTGGGGCAGGCTATATCTTTCAGGAGCCGTTGTCAGCTTTGTGATCTAGAAAGGAAAGGCATAAAGTTTTTATTTGTTTAGAAAAAAATCATCTGTGTACCCAATGGTACAAAACTTCCATTAAAATGGTTGATTTTAAAAAGGAGAGAGCAATTACTTTCTTCTTCTACCCACGGAGGAGCAGCTGAGTAGACAGGGAATGCAAGAGCTGAAGAATGAGACGGCATCATGGCTTGTTGCGTACATCAACAGAAGAAGTCCCCAAAGCAACCAAACCTTCTGAGGATGAGTCATAGCCCCCAAGCAAGTTGGAATCTGGGTGTCCACAAACTTAGCTGGGGAAAGCAATATCCTGCTGGGAAAAGAGGGAGACCACTGACGGAAAAAACTCCTAACGGACTAACCGAAGTGTACAAAGCCCATCCTGCCCTCTCTGCCTCCCACAGGGGCAATGATTAAGAAAGTTTGTTATGTCCAGTCATCCAAAAGAAAGTTGAAAAATAAGAATTATAGGAATGGAAAAACCAAGCTTTTCAGTTTGTCCTTTCGAAATAGTGGTGGACCAACACGTTCGTTGAAAACCAGCAAGCAGCCAGAATACCAGTACCACCTCTGTGTCAGCAAGTGAGCTCCTGGTAGTGCACGTAGTCACATCAAGGCAGAGGAAGGTATCAAAATGAATTTGTTGTTAACCAGACAGGATCCATTTTGCATCATAAAACCAGCAGCATTTGTAAAAAATCTGGGCATCGTAAAGCAACATTTTTTCTCTCTTGTTATGAGGATAAGTAAGAATTGCTTTGATTTTTAGAAGTATTCCGTGGAAAGGTCCAACTTGAAAAACATAGAGAGGAATTTTGCCACAATTTGAGTTTCTTTGGACACTGCTTTCTGGTTCAGCTTGTTAGAAGTAGCCATAAAGTTGAGACCCAGTACCTAAGGGACAGGCTCAGATTAGGGTGGAGATACACAGGTTCAGTTAGTGCCTTAGCTATCAGCCTGTGGTCCCCTTCTGTCATGTATCTGCCTTTACCTCAGTTGTAAATCATCCAGGCAGAGTGTAAAGAAAATGCTTGTATAGCAGAAGGAGTCCCCAGTCAGGTACTGAAAGAGAAAAAAAAAGTGATCAGTGGTACTGTAAGCCAGAAGCATGGTTCAGGCTTAGCTCAATTTTGTTTAGAGCCATTGCATTTTTCTAGATTCAGAACCTTCTGCTTTTTACCCAGCATTTAATGCATTTCTTGCCACTTGACTATGAGGCACAATAGCATGGAAACCGGGGACAAATCAGTCAGCCATGAAACAGAAGTGATTAGACAGAGAACGAGGAATCTGCTCTGTAAGCAGCTCTCTAAAAGGCCTCAGTGTTGCCTGCATTCAAATACTTCCCATAGCACACTTTAAAAATAACCCTTGCTTGTGAGAAGCAGGAGACGTGTTCCCTTGATGTGCAACACAAAGCATCTGCACAGCTTCCTCTGCAGCAGATACATGGTGCAAGCAGTGAGAGCATAGGGATCCAGCCAAGAGGGAGAGACCTGGTCGAGATCCTTTTATAAAATCTAGACACATGGAGCAGCTTTATACCAAAGTTTTTGGTGCCCTTGACTTTGCTTAAAGTTTATCTTCACATTAGCTACTAAGTGGAAGCTAAGTGCTGTGAAGTTTCCAGAAAAATAGGGCGAATGACTGGATTTCTGTTCAGAGAGGGATGAAAATGAGGTCTTACCAAATCTGAGGTCCGCAGACAACAGAGTTGGGAGCTCTGTGCTGGAGGAAGCGTGATCTAGTAAAACCACCAGAATTTCCTTCCTGTTCCAATTCCTTCAGCAGGGGGCGGAAAGGAAGGAGTTTCTGCCTCATACGACTGCCCTCATGCGTCACCACGGTAGGGGGAGAACACGCCATGGTGGTCGTATGCCTTGAGGCGTTGGCTTGTGAAGTTGGCTAGTCATGCAGGAGGCAAGGAGGGACTCTAGTGAGGGAGAAACAGCCTCTGTGCAACTGGGAGCTCTCTGGGAGCCAGTCTGGTGATCATACAGCTATTTCATATGTCCTTCACTGGACAATTCTGCTCTTGAATTGTGTCCCAAAGTTTTTATTTTTGTGTGATGCGATGCAACAAACAGGATAGAAAGCTGATTGTTTCTTTTCTCTCATTCATTCTCCAATGACGCAGAATTCACATGAAGGTGCCTGAAGTTCAGCCTTTGCTCCTCCTGTTTCCCAACACAGTATTTGTGTTTTCCAGAGTACCGCTAAATTACAGCCTTCCAACTCTTTGCAGTTCAAAGTTTCTCAAAGTATCTGTGGTCAAGCCTGCACAAAGTTTACTGAATTTGGAAGAAGCAGAGGAGGGGAAGAGTGTTGCTGCAGTTCTTGGTACTTCCTTGCTCCTTGTTCAGGATGGAGGTGGACCTTGCAGCCATCCCTGCAATGTCTACTCCTTTGGGATCAGTGAGAACCAAACATGCAGTCACATCTGCAGCCAGATTACGGTTTTTTCCAGCAATGTTGTGCCAGGAGGAAAGGCCTGTGCCTGGTCCACCATCCAGAACATAATTATTATTTTGTTTTAAACAAGTGGTATCTATCTGCCATTTGTTGCGTAAGAGGCCTTTTCTCTCTGGAAAAAAATTCCAGTACTTGGCCACAGACGTAAGGTTGCAGAGCTTTTGTACCAAGTTTTAAACAGTTACGTATTCATGCCTTCCACTTAAAGCTAATGCAGTTAAGGGCAATTCAGCTCACTGCAAGGAAAAGTCTGGAATTTTTAGGCAGATGCTGACAAATACCATAACACCCTTATGTAGGCATTAGGAAGGAAAATATTACTCAGCCATTTTAAAGCCATTTACAATTTCTGCCACTTTCTAATAAGAGAAGTTTTTTAAAAAGCAGTTTACAATTGTATTTAATCCTTCACAATTATGGTCCCTCCCTGTTGTGCTGAGCATGGTGTAAGATGCACAGAGGGATGGCTAGGCAGAGCACCTCCCACCTCCACACCTGAGAACCTCCTGGAAGCAAAGCAGGTGTCATCCCCTGCTCTTTTCGGATGGGAGGGCTAAGGTGGTGAGGGCTGTCACTCTGATGTGACAGCAGGTGTCAACCTGGGAGGAACAGAGTTCTTCGGCATGGTAAAACGAGAGAAAAGCAGAGCTCAGTCAGGTGCTTTTTCTGAAACAAGGAGTTAAATTCAATTTAATGCATATCCCCTTTCTTTGTTTTCAGATGTTGTTAAAAGTCCCATGAAGATATACACATTTAAATACATCAGTATAAATATATATTTATATAAATATAAATGCTTGTGTGTATATGTTCTAATCCAGGCTCGTCATCTGGATGCTTGCTATTGGCACTGATGGAAGTTAGATGCCTCTGGAGGCAGATTCACACAACAGAGTTTAGGCCTTAATGGTAGGACGGGACGAGCAGTGCCCTCAAAGTGCGTATTTCTTTTCTCTACACATAGCTTAGACATGGCACCTTACTTTTACACATCTGCATTTAAGGGAAGTGATTCTTAAACTTCACGTCATATTAATGTCCAGCTGTGGGGTTTAGGTTTAAAATGCAAGAATATCCAAATGTTTGATGTCAGCTGTCCACATGATACAATTCTGTTTCGAATATTTCTTCCAAAGCTGGGCTAGGAGTGAGAGATAAAAAACTCAGTTATGAATGTGCGTTTATATGAGGACTGAGCGAGGTCTTAGAGTTCTGAAAAACAGTTTTCTTGCACATTAATTAGGAGTTCCCAGACATGGAATTTGTGAATGTCCGTAACATTACAGATAATAATGGCATTTGTTCTAATGAAAGCTTCTTTCTCAAAAAAATGTGTTTGCGCTTAAGCTCTTAGTATTATTAAAGCCTTATGCGCTGCCTTCTTGCTTGTAACTTGCTTATGACTTAAAACTCCATAGGAAAATATTCATTTGATGGCTGTGGGGACAGAGCCAACGATTCAGCGTGGATGTTCCTTTTGTTAGAATGATTTGGACGCTATCTCTGATTCAGATGATACAAATACTTTTCCTTTCTGATAAATACAACAGAATTCACATTATATGTTAGAAAATTGAACTGAAATTCATTTTAGAATTTTTAGCCCACTATATGGATCAAAATACCATCTTCTGTTGTGGAAAGTATGGATGTCTAAAACAAAACAAAAAAACATTGAAATCCAAAACTTTCCAGAGGGAAGAGGGAAAATGTGTTTAATAGAGTGGTCTGCCCGTGAGGTCCCCAGTGAGAATTTGATCTTTGTTGTATTTTAGGCAACAGAAGAAAACACAAATGAACTTGCGTGATTCTGTAAAACTTGTGATCTCTGGAAAGCTGAAGAGAGATGTAGTTCTAACTAAGATAAGGTTGTATTTCCCACTGCTCTCAAATACCCTTGTAATAAACAGACAGCAGGGTGAAATCTACATCAGCAATTTATTTTTTTGAGCTTTTTGATCCAGAACTACCATCTCTCTTTTCTTTTCCAGACAAACAACAGTAATAAAAACCAGCTTGGACTAAAAAGGATTTGTTATTTTGAAGATGAAAGAGAAGTTATGCCATTTAATTTCATTTGATTTATTGAGGAAGCAGGTTTAACTGTTAATCCCCTTATATTTTTCTGCCAGATATATTTTGAAAATGTCTTTTGGTAGTTTCAAAACAAACTTTGAATTTGAACAATATAATTCTTCTCAGGAATTATATCATCAGGTTAGCATTCAAAAGGACAAATAGTATCACTGTCCCTGTTCTAATGAACATATTAATTGATAAAACTTGTACCCAGTTTTATTCAGGATAGTCAAGGAGCTGTGCTACAGATGTTTGTGAGGCTATACAAGGATGGGATTTGTCCATGGTCTTCTATTTATCCTGTGCATGTACTTTATTTTCATATAAATGGGAACTGATAAATTCAGCTTCATGGATAAGAAGTGAGAAGATACTCTCACAGCTGAAGGTGAAAGCATCACATTCCTGGTCCAGAATCTCACTGTGCTGAATTTATACTCAGAGTTTAAAAAAAGCTTAAGCAAGTCTCAAAGATGGATTGCAACACTTCCTCTGTCAGCTTTGAAATCCCTTCTCAGAATTCAAACAAATACTACAAAAACACATTCAGTTCTCCAAGATCAGGTTAATATCTCCTGTAGACCTCAGCCATAAAGTCTTCTATCGTTTTATGAAGTCCAAGTTCATATATATCTGCTCTAGCAGAGTTTATGACGAGAAGTGTAGACTAATGTTATCTTAATTTTTATGACATACTAAAGAAATAGTTACCACCTATTTAATGGTCAGTAACTTAAGATCTTCCATAAGAAAGACAACCTTCCCACAGAAGACATGCAGAGGCAAATTTTTTTTAAAGGAACAGAGAGGCAGCTGGGCATCGCTGAACACTCACTGTCAGCAATAAACATGTTCAGGTAGAAATGAGGGAAAAGGTCTGAACAAGTTACACAAATTTGCTAAAAAGTATTGCAGCAGTTAACAGAAATGTGTTTGTGGGTAGTATACCTAGTTAGGAGTCTCCTCTCCTTAGACTCCCGTTACAAATGATGGAGAAAACCAGAATTCAAGATCCAGACCACTCTCCAAAGGTGCCTGTCTCTCTCCACCTACTACTAAAGAGTCCAAGGTCTCTGTATTTCCATTTCCCATTAGTGCCTAAATTTAGGAGGGATGAAGCTACAGCAAGTTCGAAAAAGTTATACTTAGTAGAAGTTTATTACCTTAATGACAGGTCTGTAAACTTGCATTGAATGCAGTGTAATAATATAATATATCATATATTTATATAGGTATAATATAAAATATAATATGAAATCCATTTACCTAGTATCTTTACTTTTATTAATGTTTCTGGATTCTGGTTAACTCCAGACCCAACTGGAATCAATAAAAGAATTCCCATTATCGCTAGTGTAGTCAAAACTTCGCCGCAGTGTTCATGTTGATGGACCTGCCTCTTTAAACATACATACATACAGACGTATGTGGATGCACATACACGCAGACATATCAAAGTTCTTTGCTAAAATAGCTGTATCAAACAAGGAACTGTGGAACATGAAACAAATAATAAAATTAAGAAAGCTTCTTCAGAGTTTCTCTCTGGGAAAACTGCAATAACGTCCCAGCAGCCCAGCTTCCAAGGAGGAAAACAGCCACTTCGTTTTCTGACTGCTTTCTCGAACAACATCAACGTATTTTCGAAGGAGCTGGCTGACATGATATCCCCACCTGCACAGGAAGTTTAGCTGTGTTTCAGAGGAGGGCAGATGTCTCCTTGAAGCTGCTAGTCTTTCCTTCTGCTGGACTTCATTGAGACAGGACAAGCAAGTGCTTCAGGAAGAGATCTCTGGAGAGTGCCTGATTGCTACAGTGCTGACCCATTGGCACAAGTCGCATTTTTCTCACGAGTACTTCCGCAGATTTTGATGAGCCTGCCCATCTGATAAAACAAAGCCCATCACCAAGGCTCTTCTGGTATGTAATCGGTAATTCAGCATGGGCAGGGAGCAGGAGGTTGTTCTCTCAGTAATTAGTAGCAAATTAGTTTTTTGCTATTTTCATTGATTTTCAGTTTGTGGTGCTCTGCAAGCATGGCCTTTTTTTCTAATTCATGACAATATTTCAATTGTTCACAATCCTTTTGAATATTTGTTATTCGTGCGGTAGGGGTCACTCCTGACTTGACTGGTTTTCTTCTCTGACTAGAAGAGTGTAGCCCTTCAACTCAGTTTTCCAACATTAATTAATATCCTTGTTTGTTAAAGCATTGTTTGGTTTTCTGTCATACTCCTTAGTATTCAGGAAAGAGTCACTCTTTCCATCATGATATCTGCCTGCAAAACACTCTTTTCTTGCCATATTATGGAAACCAGGCACAGGGAGATGGGGAGTGTAAGGCAAATTCATTGATCGGTTTGACTCAGTAACTGGGGTGGAACAGTTCTGCTTGTTTGTTCAGGATTTCATTCACTTTGGAATTATTTGTTTGTCATTTTTCTGCATTTCAGCAGCTTTACACAAAAACTCTAGTCCCAGCCATATGCGCTCATGGCATCTGTTTTTGTGCAGAGGAATGAGTGTTGTGCCTGCTGCTCTGGCCAGTCCCCACAACAGCATTGTGCTCTGAAGACAGAGTTCAAGGTTGACAGGCAGAGCCTAATCTTGCTGCGGGGCAGCCAGAGGAACCCACCCTGTGTGGAGAGGCTCTTGGGGTTCCCTTGTTAGGTGCTTGCCACCGTACCAAGAGTTAAAGGTGTTTTCTCGTCTTGTGATGGAACTTATCTCTGGACACTGCTGGATGTTCATGTTCTGCAGTCACCCATGCTATAGCCTGAGGCTCATATAAATACTCTGGAACAAAATGAGTTTTGCCTTTATAACACACCTGACAGCACCTTATGTTTGTTTGTTGAAAACAATGATTAGCGAGGAAGTAGGACATCTAGGCATCGCGAAGCTGTATATTTCGGTAACAAAGTACCAGCTTCTTTACATAACTGCAGGTGAATGTTTGCCAGGTGGAGAACAATTTTTTAGAGTACAAACAAGCGAAGACACTGCTCAAGTTCCTGTAATCCCATGCAACTAAGGCGTGGATGTGCATCCTCAGAGAGAGCGTTGGACCCCTTTGCAAAGCTGGCAGCCAAGAATCCTCCTGTTCCTCTTTTGTGTAGCCTTGCAGCCATGAAGCGTTACATGTGCTGCACTCTACGCTTGCAAAATAGTGAAGTCTCCTGGTGACTGGGAGGTGAGGGAAAGGAGAAGAGCAGCTTTACCCCTATGAGACCCAGCACCTCCCATGCTCTTTCCCTTGGATTCAGTAGAAACATCCTAATACACTTTTTCATTATTTTCTCATCAACTCTGGTAGTGGTCAGGAAGACAAGCACCAGCAGATATGGAAACATGATATTTCAAAGGGTCAAGGAAACATTAGATGTTTAGCTGATATCACTGATTTAACAGAATGGTTGTAAGCTTATTGCTTAAGTTTTTTTGCTTCTGCTATGATGCCTTTGTTTTCCAAGCACTGTAACTGACAATTTTTAAGTTTCAAATAGTATGTGGAAGTAAAAAAACTACTAATCCTCTCATATGCTCATACATTTTCTAATTTTTAATAACATATGCCACAGCCTTCTGCAAAGTTGGTAGTGCTGCACCCCTCCTGAACATCACCTGCCAAATGTGACTCCTGTGATCTTTTATACATTTTCTTTTGATGAATGTTTCTTTAAAGGAGATTGAATGCATTGGGAAATTTTACAAGTTCATTTATCACAACAGAAAAAAAGATAATTTCTTTTTTCTATATGTCTGTTTCAAGTCTTATAGGGACGCAATACAATCTGGTGAAACAATATTCTACTTAGTCACGATATCAGGGAAAAACCTGTTTAAAAACAGCACTGGGTAAGCAGTAAAGACAATTCCCATAATCTGTGCTAAAAATGCGAAGAAAACTGCCTTGTGACTCCTTCTCGAATAAATAGACATTCAGACTTGACTATAGCCTGGTCTGGCAGAGCATGTAAGCATATTGACATCAGTGGGACAGTTCACGTTTTTCAGGTAGTGTGCATATTTAAGTTGTTTGCTTGATTGGAGATATTAGTGATCGGTCAAGAGAGATCCAGTACGGATCTGGGCATCTTTTCACTCACTCCAAAAGGTATTGATGGCACTCAAAAATGTAGGCACCTTCAACGCTTGTTTGGGTTCCTCCTCAGTGGAGTAGTGGTGCCTGTCTATGCAAATGGCATGCTGTGAGCACAGTAGCAGCACACAGCTACCCCACATGAAGATTTTAATAATTATAGTTACTATCACAGAAATGTAGATTAGGTCAAAGCCCCCCAAAAATGCTGATGGCCTTAATAATTTTTTTTCTGGTAGACCCAGTACAGTAAATTTTTCTATGTAATCGATATTATGTACCTCAAAGAACAAACTTTTGGGGAGAAGCACAACTGCCAAGTAGGCAATTTGAAGTTGGCATTTAACACACCTTTCCAGCCTGCCATGTTTTAATACATAGGGACTAAAGTTGTAAGGTCAACAGGTCAACTATTTCCATATATAAAGCTTACATTCTGGAGTCAGCTGGGGTTTTTTAAGAAAAACTAACTTCACACTGTTAAGCTTTTTTAATTCATAGGGTTTTTTTTTATTTAAACAGATTTTTGAAAAAAGAAGACAAATTTCCCATGCCATTTCCTGTTCTTGTAAATAAATCTCTTTTAGAATCAAAGCAGGTTCCTTGATTTCCTGATAAAAGTTTAATAAACATATGCAGAGCAAAAGAAGGTGCGGTAATTCTCAGCAGAATCAGACAAAAGCTTTGAGCAATGTAAAAACTGGCTTTACCAAACTGAATAGTAGGAAATAAAGAATAGCTGAAGCCAGGAAGTGTATTGTAGGCATGGAACAGGAGTTGATAGTGTTTAATAGCTTTGGCTGAAACAGAAGGCTGTAGCGAGTTATTAGCATCCTTTAGAGGGTCAACACAAATTTCCTTTACTTCTCTCCTTGTCACAAGTGAATGTGCGTGTATTTTCATGAGCCTGGCAAATAACTTGCCGGGATTTCAGAGGACACCCTGACAGCTCTAGAGGAACAAACTGCACGCTGAACATGCAATCTACTGAACAAGACCTGTGCCTAACCTAAGCATGCCTTTATGTAGATAGAAGAGAGTTCTTCACAGATGTACATTCACATGATGCTCTGGCAAAAGTGGCCTTGAGAACAATACCCTAAAAAAAAGGTATCTTATCCTTGCAAGCCAGTTCGGTTCTTTTCCAGCAATTAAGAGTGTTTTAATTCCTTAGGGTCATATTTCTTGCCGCTTCCCTTTCTCCCATCAGTCCTATTTTTACTTTACTTAGTTCAATTGGACACCCATTATCAGTCTGATGACATTCACCGTCACTGAGTGCTACTGAACTAAAAGCCAGAGCAGAGTAATAGGAGAGACTGAGGAGCGAGTAATCCAAGTGATGTAAATGTAACCCAGTGCAAGGCAAAATACATCCAGTCACCTATTCCTCCTGCTGCCTGTGGAGGACTGATCCCTGTGAGTGAAAAACAGGATCTTTCATGGGAGTGGTTCAGTGCAGGAAGAATCTGGGTGATATCTCAGTTCCTGCAGCATAAGGACTTATCTCTACTGCCTGAACAGTGAAATAAATAGAGCATTTCCCAGCCAGTGGATCTGTACGTGATCTGTTAGCAGCCGAGAAGTAGAAGAATCCAGATTACCTCAACGCTTTGCCTGTCTATATTTAAACTATGCACCGCTGTGGGTAACTCTAGTTTTGGACAGCACAGCAGATGTCATATTCCAGTTGTAGCTGGACTCTCTTTGGCATGTACATAATTTCATAATGTTCTTATGACTTTTAGGGAGATAACATCTTCATTTTAACTCTGTATTCATCTGAGAGCTTTTAGAGTTGCCAGGATGGTTTTCTGTCTTTTCACTCTCAAACTCAGTTTGGTATCTCCCTTACTCAACGTAGAGTAATGTGGAACGTGGGAGTTGAGGACTAATGAAGTGGGAAAGATACGGTAGTGAGACATCCGCTGTGGTTCGTATAGCACCATCTATTCAGCTTCTGTGCATTGGTAGAAACATTCCAAGAGCTGTTAAATTATTCCAAGAAAGTAACCTCTCAACAACTGTTGATGACATGAATACACCACTATGATCATCTCACAGACAGATTGATTTCTGAGTACTTTTAGGGCAACTGTGTATGACTTGAGCTGGGAAATCCTGGACAAAGATATATGATAAATGTTCTAATATTAGCATAATCTCCTGGAATGAGGACAGGGCTGTCCATCTGGAAATGTTATATGGCACGATTCTTCTGTCAGCTCCCCATGGAGCTGATGGAACTCCGTGGACATCTTGGAGCACACGACAGGCTAAACACATTAGTTACTGAGAATCGCGATTACAGAAAGTTCACTATTTGATTTGAAAACCAATGAGTTTACTGGCTTCCAGTTTTCAGTAAAGCATTCCTTATAATGAATTATTTTGAAAGGAATAAAATTATAGGCCAGTCATACTATTAGCTAAATTAAAGAGGTAACCATGAAAAGGCTGATGGACCTCAGTGCAAACTTGCTTTCCTGCTGAGATTTAATATTTCCCTTATCAGCCAGTTGAAAAAAATACAAGATAGACTCTGCCACAGCTGAACTGAATAAAAATACTTCAGGGATGACCCTGAATAGTCCTCAGCGTACAGAACTGCTGTGTGCACAAACTGGCTCTGCCAAGGATCACAACACCAACTGCAATAAATTGCCAGAAGTTTTAGGATAAGAAGGCTGTGCTCAACCATGTACTCTTCGTGTAGGATCATTTTTTGAGAAGCAACCCTTTTTTTTTTTTTGCTGTAATCATTTTGGGATATGCCATCATCTGCTTATCTTTATTATCTGATTTTGAGGCAAATGTTGATAATAAGCCAAGAATACCTATTCGCTTTGAAAATGAGCTATCATGGGATGTGGGCTACGAGGAGAAGCTTGCTTTTGAGAAGCTGCAGAAACAGATAAGCACGCTTGCTTGTGTATTCAAAAAATAAAAAATTATACTCGCCCCATAAACTCAGGCATGCCCTTTTCCAACCTGTGTAGTCAGTTGAATAAGATTGATTTCAGTGAACAATAAGCAGATCTTGAACTCATCTTAATATTTTTGTGTGTGTGAATGGTTATAAGTTGATTAGATGCCATCATCAGGAGATACTGACTTCCCAATGTATATATCTACAACCTTTTCTTCTTTTTCTCATCACGCAGTCCTAAAATCCAATGACTGATACAAGGACATCTGATTGCTTCATTTGGTAAAAAGATCACAGTACAACCAGGAGAGTTTCTTACTCTGTCTTACTAGACTGAAGCTAACCTTTAATGACTGATTGATGTAATTATTTTGTGGCCAATCTACTTCATAAAGCTAATTTTTTGTCAGTTGTTTAGTCCCCAAACATGAACTTTTCTATCTTATAGCTCCATAATGAACATAGGCAGCATATTGTTGCCTGTGGTGCCTTTCCTAGAATTAGTCCACCAGAGCTTCAGTGTTGCACCTGCTGAAATTATAGAGCCCAAATAATTTCCAGTTTCCTGTGAACTCAGCAGTGAATGTCATGTGCTTTCTATGCTGTCTTTAGACACTGATTGCAAGGAAACTGTTTTCTAAGGTTTGTACCAAAAATTCATGTGCACGACCTACAGAAGCAGAGGTTATTTTATACCCATAGAGCTATTGCCGAAGAGAGCTGTGACTCAAACTCTTTAATTTTCTCTTTTTAGCCATTATTTAAAATCATGCTCTTCAGGTTCAGAAAGTCCAGACAGACTTTTGGCTTCGCACGTCTTTACGGACAAGTGCAGAGCGCTGAGGTGTGTTCGCTGGGTGTGTAGCCAGTGCAGATTCTCCCATTGGTTTCTGTGGAGACAGAATTTCAACTCAAATGCTACCTTTAGATGTGATGGTGGTGATGATGATGAATTCCCAACCCAAAGCACAGATCACTTTCAGATCACTAGAGCCTAGTTTAGAGTAGCAGATAAAGAGGAGTAGGTTTACAGTTTGCATTTTATGATATCTAGAGAGAAGCACTGGCAAAGAGTGATAGTGACATGGCACGGAGCAGTCAGAGAGTGGTGTTAAGGCCCAGCACTATGTTCAGTTAAGCCAGCTAGATGTTAGGCTTTCAAGATATTTGATGTCACAGCTGATTCAGAAATTTCAGAATTATCTTTTGTTGTTGTTGTTGAAGGAACTGGAAAGTCTAGTGGTTTTGTAGTATTTTTCCCTTTGTGGAGAGTTGGTAATTTCTGTTTGGAGGTGACTGAAGACTCAACAGGAGAGAGGGAGGAGTTTTTTCCAATTTTTATATATATTTTAGATTAAAAGAAGTGATTGTGAGCATTTTCCTACAATATGTAAGCAATACTTCTATTGAGTTTATCTATATTCACCTCCTTCCAGCATGCTAAGGTACTTTGCATGAATTTCTGAGGCTGCTGGCCCATAGCATACTTACCCTGCCCTTGTAAATCTTCACTTATGGCAGCATCATCATCTCACTTTGGGATCCAGTCCCAGGAATGCAATTTCTGGTTTTTCTTTAATCTGATTTAAGCTGTCGTTTAGTTTCTTGCAGAGGAATAGTGTTGTGTTGTTCTCTTTCCTGTTGAATGCAGTACCTATAAAATTGGTTGTGCTAACTAAATTAAATATCCTGTATTGTGGGTTGTATCAAACACATATTTGGGTGACATGGAGCTGAACCATCATACCAATTCTGTTAATTTTCTAATAGAAATGTTATGACAATTACGCTTCCTGAATAGCTCAGTATTTCAACAGACAGCAGTAAAATATGCCTGTTGGAATGTACTGCTTCCTTAGGTGACTTTTTGAACGATTTCTGAATAGTCAAACTATGAAATATGTGGAAGAGTGTATTCCTTCTAAGTATTAATATGTTAGCCTGTCCATGTCATTCATGAACAGAGTGTCATCACATAAACAGGATAGGCTAGAACAAAACAGCCTCCTTATGTTTAATAGGATGGAGGAGCTCCCTAACCCTTTCAGACAAAGGAGGAACTCCACCTGATGCAGATCTGAATCCAGCGTTTTATTTTTCGGTCTACTAACAACTATCTATGTCTGTTTCAAAATATGTCTTTAAATAGCTAGCCTCACTACTTATTCACTGTCAAAATTTAGCAATGCTGTGCAAGGAAAGATGGGATAATTCAGATTAATAAAAGACATTTTATTGATGCATGCTTGTGGTGTGTAAAAATTCAAAGTAGTGACTGCATTTATACCATCTGCAAATGTGAAACAGTTAAGTTAGGCAATGAAAGCATGATGATTCTGTTCACCTGGTTCATCCCTTAAATAGACTTCAAGGGTACTCCATACCCTTAGGGCTGCAGGAGATGAGGAAAATACATTGTGGACAGTTCATCTCCATCTAGAAGTTAGATGCCTAATTTTGAACTAATCATCAAGGCCCCCCAGTAGTTACTGTAAAAAGATAGTCCCTGAAAAGATTCAAGGCTTAAATGATGTGTTAAAACAGGTTGAATCATGTTGGGATGTAGGAAGTACGTGCTTCAGAATTTTGTTGGAGGGGACCATTGTTCTCCATGAAAGCAGTTTCTGGAAACCACCCTTGATGCAAATGTCTGACTGACCTGACTTTGTGTTCTTTGCTGCAGATTGATTTTGAAGATGTGATTGCTGAGCCAGAGGGAACGCACAGCTTTGATGGGATTTGGAAGGCCAGTTTTACCACCTTCACTGTAACAAAATACTGGTTTTATCGTTTACTCTCAGCTCTCTTTGGCATTCCTATGGCTCTCATCTGGGGCATCTACTTTGCCATTTTGTCATTCCTGCACATCTGGGCGGTGGTGCCGTGCATAAGGAGCTACCTGATTGAGATCCAGTGTATTAGCCGCGTCTATTCGATCTGCATCCACACGTTCTGCGACCCACTGTTTGAGGCCATAGGCAAAATGTTCAGCAGCATCCGAGCCACAGTACAGAAAGAGATTTGAGGGACGTTTCAAGGAGAGCCATCAGCCTAGGAAGGGGGTGAGGGTTTTGTGTTGTTTGGAGTGTTTTGGTGCCAGTTTTGTGTTTCCCAAAGCAACATACAGCAACTGGTGGTGGATATACTGGCCCAAAACTAAGAATCACTTGCTTCATTTCTTTTTCTACTGTTTATTCTTACTGGACTACTTGCTTCTCTCTCTCTTTTTTTTTTTTTTTCCCTTCAGTCTGCATTTCAAACTAACCTTAAATGGCTATTCTTCCACGCCAGCTGCATATCATTTCGCTGGCTGTTCAATTCAGAGATTGAAGTGTTGTTGGATGCCTTTTAATCTCACCCTTCATTCCTTGTGAGATAAATCCACAGTGATACTGAAGAATGACAAAAATGCTTTCCAACACTATAAAGCCATTCATTTTATTGTGGCCAAAGAGCGCAGAGCTGTTGCAGCAGAATGAACGTGTCCAGTTGGCAGGTTTTAGCAGAATGTTCTTTTTCAATTGGATTGTCAGTTGACTGCAGCTATTTACAGTCATGGTCAGATATGGTGCACTATGAATAAATTAGTTAAGTAAACAATTTACTGAACTAATATACGTCCTGAAAATCTAACGCTTTATCAGGTTGGAGACATTGACACGTGAAAGCTTTTCATGTGTATAAAAAGCTTCGGTCGGTGGCTTTCTGTCTCATTCTCTCTTGGAAGTTTGCATCCAGTCGTTTCTCAACCTTTGCTAGGCTTGCAGAAGCAAACTGCAGTTGAGAACTAAAACCGGTCATTATGGAAATGTTTTCCTGACTGTGACTTACGCTACGTCCCTCAGCAAGCGTTTAGGCGCTTATGTCATAGGCTGCTTTTTTTTTTTTTTTTGCAAAGTATTCATATAAATACATATCGCAGGTATGCCAGAGATAACCCTGAGTTACAAGGAAAATGAAGGTGTGCCAAACACAAGCCACACGAGGCCAAGGAAGAGCTGCCCCTGAGATAAACTTTTCTATCAGCTTTCAAAGCTTCCCTCTCAGCTGAAGTCGGCATGCCACTAGCACGCAGGTTATTTTCAGGAGAACTGACGTTTTGCTGAGTCTAAACTAATCCATCACAAGAGATGGTTTAGAAACTTCACACTTGTGGGTTGGTTTGTTCAGTTCTAGCTGAGCTGCAACATCAAGAAGTCTTAAACGGAGGGTGTTGTGTGAAACTACCATGTTGCAAGGCTTAGAGAGCAAAGGCCTCTGCAACGTGTTCTGATGCTGTGACCTGCAGGAGCTTTTTGCCCTTGTGATTGTACTGTGTTCAGAGACGCCCTCTGCATCCTTGTACAGTTTGCGTGAAGCATTTGTAAAAATAGTTGTGAGGCTAATCGGCTTTACTGTAAACCAGCCTGGGGCCTGAGCCTGCTCCAGTTGGATTCTCCAGCAAACCAGTTCTTGACCTCGGAGAGTGCAAGATTTGACCCTTGAGATGAGCACGGAGCTGTCTGGTACACCTACAGCTTTTTTTTATTTAGCGCTGATATTTCACATATAGCTTTACCTAACACGGGAGTGCCTTCGGTTCAATTTCTGCCAAAGCATTGAAAACTTTAGGAAATGCTGCATTTTTTAATGGGGGTGGGGGACGAGGGAAGAGGGGAGAGGGTGCACAAAAAAAATTACAAAGCTATTAACTACTATTGTTTGCATTTAAAACAGACACTGGTATGGATATAGATAGTTTTATGTTCTTCTATGTACATAATGAAGAGTGTACTATTATAGATTTTTTTTCAGTATTAAAAACAAGCAAGATTGTAACCAAGAAATATTTTATCTTTTTATGAGGAAAATCACTCTGAAGAAAACCTTCTTAATTTACCATATAAACTGTATATCCTGAAAGATGTCTGTTCACTTAGAGTTATTAGTCCCTAATCCAAATACTGTGCTGATCTAAGACATTTACATTGTTGTTATATGCTTATAGATATAACTGACACTTTTTTTTTAAATTCTGCACATACATTAAAGACTACAATAAAAAGATGTTTAATGGTAGCTCCTGTCTGACTTCTTTTTCCTTGAAAGTCATGTGAAGAAATCTCATGTGATTAGGGAGAAAAGCCTGGTATTTCTTGATAAAGAAACAGAAAGTGGCATCATTTGTTTCTCAAGAAAGAACATGGAAAACCATCTCCATTTGTGGTTCAGGATGTGACTCAGAAAGGTTCTTCCCAACAAAAAAATGACATTTTTCCCCAAGTAAATATTTTATGCAGCTAAATAAGTAGGCAGTAGGACTAGCGAATACAGCATTGACTAGGAGCCTAAGCTTGTTTAAATGCTTGGTGTTCCTCAGTTTCCCTACATCTCAAATGAGGATAATGATGTTTACTTTTAGACAATTTTAATATCAATAAAATAATGATATGGTATAATGAGTTGATTATGGTTCTTTTTACGTGAAAAACTTTGACCATCCAAAATTCAGTCCTGGATTGTCCTAATGATAGCTCTTCAGTTAAATTTGTTTAAAGCTTTCTTTATCAGTCCAGTGGAAACAGGTTTGTTCCTAATAAAAGCTCATTAGCCTAAGCATTTAATGTATGGTAATAGGGGAATGACAGCTTTCATCTAGCAGTGTATAGACCTAACTTGTGACAGGACAGTTCTTTTCTATGGGCTTATCACACAATACCTGTCACACCGTTAAACTAATACACAAAAGTCCAACAAAACAGACATTTTGGCCTACAAATCTGTTACCCATATTTTAATGTTCAAATGGCAGATACCATCTAAGGCAGTCTGTCTTATGTTTTGAAATAGCAGAATAGTGTATTTAATAGTAGTTAATAATCCAATAGTAGCAAGTAGTACGTTGAATTGGACTATGTGAGAAAATTTAAAATATTTTAAAAGGTAAAAGGGAGCTTGTAATGTGAAAGTAAAGCAAACAAGCCTTCCAGTTTTCAAAAACATATTGCTTTTGCAAAGAGCCTGATAGATTCAGGACAGACACATCTATTCATCTTAACCATTCATAATGTCACATCTCCAAGACTCTTCATTGGAGAGGTGTGCAGATCTCCCCTATGATTGCACTGTCCCTTATGCTTCACTGGGCAGCGGTTGCAGGGCTGTGCTGTGGGTGAATCTCACACCCGTGCTCCTGCCAGGCTCTCAATGCAATAACACTCATCATCAATACCCCAGTCACGATACACCCCATAGCAAGATCCAGGATCATCTACTAGGGGACTAAATACTAGCTGTTAGATAAAGGCATCAGGCAATCTCCTGTCGTGGCTGTCAATGTTGTGTAGACAGTCTTACGCTACTAGATACGAAAGTCAATGTCATAAGCTGCCCCAGGACCTATGGGTTCAGATGGGCTCAAAACCACCTTTTCCTCCTACCAGGAAACTTTCTTGGCTGACACTAGTCACTCTTCTCATCCTCTTGAGTCACCAGTTCTTAAACTGTGCCATGTAGCTTGGCCTGTTTTCCTTTGCATATCCTGAGACAATGTATGGGGTAGCTGGACACTCCAGTTAAAACCAGCTGGAGCACACGAGTTTTGAGGAACGAGAGAGTGTGAACTGCTTGGCTGTGTGGGTGATCCCTCTGAATTTGTTTAAGAACAAACTAAATGTTTTTTTAAAAATATATTTATTGGAATAAAGTTGCAACAAGATATAATGACAAACCGTAGGCTTTTATTAATGATGAAGAATTCCCATAGCTGCACCCAAGCTACCTGTTGACCCTCTCTTAGGTTAAACTAGAACTGTTCTCTGTTCATTTTTTTGCTATCATTGCCTTGTACATCTGCTGCATCGTCCTCCTTTTCTTCCTCATGTCCCGAGTAGGGGGAAAGAGGCACAGAATAAAAGTCTGCTGGGCTAGATACCTTTGCTATCTTCGTTTATGTCTTACACACCTTAGATCTTTCACTGTCTGTTATCTGACACTGGGACTCTATGTGATACAGGGTTATTCCTGTCTTACTTTCTTCTGTGGAGTTTTTAATTAAAATTTCAATTGTATAGTACAACTAGCACATCCTGTCTTCGAGACACTTCTCTCTGTTATGGCCTTCCAGAGGCACAGTGGTAAAAATGTACATTTGATAACTATGACAACATACAAATGCACAGTATTCTCACTAGATTTGTAACTGCTTTTACTAAGGATGCGAAAGTGGGAAGAGTGATTAGACCCAATACAAGCCTGTGCCCTCCCTCATAGTCAAGGCACATTTTAGTGTTGATTCAAGACAATCCACAAAACACCCTAGGCTCGATGCCAGTAGGTAATTTGCTTTTGTTTTGTTCTCAAAACTGTGAATTTACATAACCCTGAAGGTACCTGAATTTCCTTGGCACATAATTGTCAGTAAAACTCACCGTAAGGGTGCCCAGGTCACACCTACGCACTGCTGGGCTCCACAACTGAGATGTTCCTCTGTCAGCCACCTTCTCCTGCAGGAGCTGGAGGTGATCACTGAGGGATTGCTAACAAGAGCTAGGAAATGATGCTCCTCTGAGTCTTGTAGTCTAGCATCTCACTCCTTGAGATAGAGGAGACTTAAACTCATCTCACTGCACTCCCAGGTGTTAACTTAAGCTGCTCACTGCTCAGTGTGCTGACTACTAGGGACACAATTTTTATAAGGCCAATTGTCCTTACGTGCTGTGCAGGAACTAACCATAGACCCCTGATGTGGCATGATGACTTCCAGGAGGTGCCAGGTTGCCTTAAAGACACTACCTGAGCTTTGTGACACCTTTATTGGCCTAAAAGCTTCAGAACTCAGATTTCTTTTCCATCAAGCGGTCCTCAGTGCAGAGTGGAATAAAGGCATTATGGTCTCCTGTTCTAGCACGTGTAGAGATAATTCTATTTTCTATCTTGAAAGACTAGGGACCTAGGCTGAAGGCTGTTCTGTTTTCTGCAGACTGACAGAAGCTCTCAGGTTGTTTTGGCACACAGGAATTAACCTAAACCTAAGGCAGTAGTAGCTGTGACCTTCTCAGTTGATCACATATCTGAACCTTTATCCATGATATGGAATACCCCTACAGGGCATCTAGGTACTGACAATCTTTTCCTGTCTAGTTATTCTGAGCTACAAAATGCTTTACACCAGAGGATCAGCTCAGAGGAACCTTAAAGGACCAAGGGATGTGTAGTTGTGTAACTTTTTGGCAACTATGAGAATACAGGCGTTCATCTGTGACATTACTCATCAAAACATTCAGCCTGCTCATCTCCAGCAACCAGAGCTCCAGATGTAGCTTGCCAGAGGTGCACGCTGCCAGAAATCGTACTGGCAGAAAATCCAAGGTGAAAAAAGTGACATGGAAACTAAATAGTTAGTGCTAAGAGAAAAAAAAAAGTACATCAAGAAGAACGGCTACATTCTATAGGTAGAATGATGGGATGACAGACTCTCAGGGGTCTGCTTTGCATACTCAAGGAATGAGGAGAAGCTGTGCACAGCTGGCGCATTTCCGTCTAGCAGTGATAGATGGAGACTTTTGGAAGGAAAAAAAGGAGAGGGATGACTCTTCATACCTTTCTTCAGTTCTTACCTGTAGCATTTTGCAGGTAAATTCTTAACCAAAAGGGAATCCTACAGGAGAGCAAATATGAAAAGTGCAGTGATAGGCACCAATAGAGGCAGCAACAAGCAAGGCATTAAAGTATCATCGCTATATGCAAATTCCTACTTAAGCATGGCTTGCCTTCAAGGGGAATGACCATAGGTTTGGTCAAATAGAGCTAGGTTTAAATGCACTGACAAGCCAGCTCAGAACTTACCTTGGACATGGTATGTATGATCAGATTCACACAACAGAAGCCTGGCTGGGCAGAAAACTGGCCCTGGAAGCTGCTTCCCGTCCTGGAGAAGCACACTGAGAAACAGGCTGGGGAATCACCCTGTGCTGCAAGCAGCAGTCAGACTCCCAGAGGGCATCTCTCTGCATGCAATCCCGAAGCCCAGCCCAAATCTGTAGGTGGGCAATGCAACAGTCTGTGTTCCCTGAGATAAGCATATGACACCTTGCCAGACTACTCATTTTATAGATACGATCTATCTCACTGACAGGAATCCTCCGTTGTAGTCTAGATTCCTTGTAGGACAGTAAATACCCCAATAATAGGAACTGAGAACTGAATAGAGCATATGAGTTCCTGTAGGTTTAGACAAGTGCCCCTGACATTTTTTCATACTTTGTCATCTCCTAACTTTTAATCTTCTGGCTTGTACAGCATTTTATCTCTTTATTTCATGATGTGTAGATTCCAATTCAACAGTCACAGACATCTGTCAATTCAGCTATCTTCTCTTAACAAGAGCAGGTGTCCCTATTAGACAATGATTCAGCTACATTTGGAAGCAGCTAAAATTCTGCCCGTTTCATCTGCGCTGAGTTTCTGAAATGGTCCAAAGAATCCTGTGAAACAAAGATGCTTGGGGGCAAAAAGGTGGAGCTGGTTTTGTCAGATTTTAGCAGGACTTGATCTTTTGGTCTGAATTGGAGCGTCCTTCAAGCATCATTTCTATAGTTAAAAAAATTCCTTTCTGTATCTCTAACAAGCACCCTTTGAGGAAGGCCACTGAACACACAGATTTACTCCTCTAGGCTGCAGAATTGTATGCCCAAATACCAGTATTCAGCACAGAGAGGTTAAAGCCAGCACTACCCAGCTCTTCAGTGGAGTGGGGAAAGCCTTTCTGTTGCAGTGTTCTCAAAAAAAAACTTGGACCTCTCCTCCTTCCTGGCCGAGAGACTAAAAATTTTGCAGTTGAAACTATCCTGTTGGTGAATAGTCATCCAAAATAAGAACAAAAAGTCTTAACTGTCTATGACCTGTTGAATCATGGATTAATTAGGACTGAAACTCAAAGCAACAAGAACTGGGCTTAAATGCAGAGGGATTCCTCTTAGCACTAGCAAAAGCCTCCAGTTTGAACCCTCACCTTGAGTCCTGGGGATATTGAACCTTGACTCTCTTGATAAGCAATATTTCTCATTTAAAAGATGAAGCCTGTACAGAGACAGGGAAAGTAAAATAAACTTGGGAAGAGCTAACAATGCTGACTTAATCTTATATTTGTATTAGCAACAATTCAGGGCGCATGCTATACTTCTTTGCACTAAACTTTTTACTCAGTTTCACAGCCACAATGATGATATTTGCCTCAGCTATTGCCCTTTTGTGGTCACTACTATCGTTTCAGCTAGCCCTTCTCCCTGTTTCACCATCAGTGGTTACATCACCGTAATATCCAGGAATTCCTTCATTCACACAGACATGTCGCTAGCTCACAGAGATGCTCAGACCTACCTCACTTGTTTCAAGAGACTTACAGGGAATTCAGGGTCCCACTGCTCCCAGCAGCTTCAGCTCAAGGTATTTCTTTCCCTCCAAAGCCACCTCCATATTAGCTCATCACAGTGTCTGCAGAAGGTCTACAACTTGCAGGAGTCTCAAAGTCCTTGCCGTTTCTGTTCTGATCTCTGTTCTATTCTGCCTCCATTTCAGCATGAACTTCCAGCAGTTAGGTAGATGATTCTGGACAGAAAGCTTATGCAAATAAAATCACTCTTTAGCTGCCCTTCTTCCTGTTCAGTAGCATTTCAGAACCTCTCCTCTGTGGAGCTTACATTCTTTTTTTTGTTTCTGTTTACAAACACCAGCTAGAAGCAAAAAGGCTTTATTCCTTTAAGGAAACCACACTGAAAGTGGCTAAAAACTACTAGCTAACCATTTTATTGCTCTCTGTTGAGTCCTAGAACTATATTTCCAAATGCCCATCAGATAATGACCAATGTCATCAGATAACACTGATGCCTTAGATCCAGTTCTTTCAGTATCTGATGCTACTTGCCATGAACACTCAGTATGTCAAACGCAAATTTTAAATTGCTCCCCACAGCTAAGCTGTCCTGCTGGGTTACCAAACACCGCTACTGATGAAAGTCCATTAAGAAATGATGCTTTTATCTTAAGAAGTAACAGTTTACCTGTCAACCAAGGATACGTGGGTAGTTGCAGTCCAGATGGGCAGCCACGTTGATCCCTTTTCATGGCACGAACTATCAAATTTCAGCATGTATAAACACCAAACGATTTTCTGAGGCAAAGCATAAGTCCCTTAGGAGCTTTACAGTCAGTGACTTAATTCTGCATGAAGAATGTAACAGGTGCAAATAGTTGGCAAAAGGGGTGTCTGACTATTTCTAAAGACAGTTCAATAATCTTGGAAAAGGGCATGAAATGGAATAGTTCTCACAAAAAAAGTTGTCTGTTTCCAGAATGACTATTGGTACACACAACAGAAGTAAAAAGACTTTCATATTGCCCTGTAAAAATGTCTATCCCATGTCTCTGCAAAAGTCTAGTTCTCGTAGTAAAGAAATAAGCTGCAGGATTTTTTAGTTCTTACCTCTTCCAACACCAATACCATCGTTCTGTTAATTTCTGTGTTGTGTGGACCTAGGACTGAAACTGCAACCACTTCTGCCATGCAAGCCCTTCCACAGCCAGACAGCAGTGATACAATCACAGTGAATCCGATGTGAATTTGAACTCTGTACTCTGTGGTTCTCTAGTGTGTGGCACTTCTCACAGTAATAAGCTCTCTTTATCTAGTAATTAAAGTTAGATTGATTTATTTTGCATATCTCTTACTGGCAACTTATTTGCAGTTAAACACAAAAATTGCAGGAAAGAATAAGTGTCATCTAAACAGCTTGATTGAAAAATTTGTATAAGATATTTCTAGTTCAAGGCTGCTAATTAAGATACTTTTCGTTCAAGGCTGCTAATCCACATATATTGTATAGCTATTGTATAAAAGACTTGGGTTTGGTTTCTAACAGAAATATTTCAGCAAGCCATAAAGTCACATGGAGATTGTACAATGCAAGAATAAATAATCAGCTAACAATTTATCTCCCAACCAAAATGGTAATCCAGCCTGGACATAAGTCTGTCTTAATCAAGTATGGTCTCATATAATTTGCTGGGAAAACTGATGCTTTTGACACTATGTAAAAGCCTGGCTGAAAATGGGCCTGATTTGTAGAAATCTTTGGTCATGGTGCCATTACCATTCTGTAATGAATTCTGCGTGGAGGATGAAGGTGGAAACCGGGACCAGAGCAAATGACCCCTCTCCACTGGTGGATGCCTTGAGGTTCGTGTCTCCAGGCGGCACCGAATAGCTTTGTGACGAATGGAGATCACAGACCTCTTGAGAAAGTCAAAGCTGAGCCCAGAGTATGAGATCAGGCCCCCTGCTACTCCCACACAGCTCTGTAAGGTGCCTGAGGAGGGAACGAGGGCTCCCCGGGAGACCTGATGGGAAGAGAGCCAGCGCCTCGCTGAGAGCTGGGCTGCTGTGTCAGAGAGGTGCACAGCTGGCAGACCCCAGTAATTTGTGTTGACAACTGCTTTTCCACAGCCACACGTGTTGACCGGTCCCATGCAGGGGCTGAACACCCTCACAGGAACCTCAAAATGCCTCTGGCTCACTGATTAACCTCCATGGTGAAATGTAGTATAATTTAGGATGTATTTTTCTGGCTCCCATGACATCAGATCTCTTTTGCTGTTGTATATAATTATAAAAATGTCCCTCTGACTTCTTGTTGCTGAAAATACACGAGCAGTTTTGTTTTCAAAAAAACAACATGTTCTCTCCCTCTTGTTTTTCTATTTTTGGCAGGTTCTACCATGAAAACTGCAGCGATTACTACAGCTGAAAGCTGGAGTAAGGCTTAAGATGACACCCTCTAGCATGGAGCTTTATAAAGGTATCTAGCTTTTAGCTTCCCTCATAGGATTAATACTGGATCTTTTTAATTTATATAGTACTCCCAAGCAGAAGATGAAACACTCTACTTGTTTGCAACTAGTGCTGTCTAAGATCTTACTAGCTTTAACCACAGAGTAAACTATCACTGCAGAGGGAGATGCACAGCGGCAGAAAGGGAGTAGGCACTGAAATACACCATGCAGGAGCCTGAGTAATGGGCAAAAAATGGGAGTGTAACCCTATGACCATATTTAGTTTCCACATGTGAATCTTGGCTGGCTGAAGCCTACCCCGAATGCCAGTGAAGCCTGAGAAGCTGGAAATCTTTCGCTCTGTGCATACAAGCAGAGTCATGACTCACGCAGAAGAGAAACAGTTTTCTTTTGCGAGAGGAACATTTTTCCTTATTGACCAGGAAGACACCCGAAAATAGATTTGCTTTCTGAGTGACTCTGTCAATTCACAGCAATGCTGTGGAGGTATGAAAGCCAAACAAGTATTTACAGCTCCAGGAATTTGCTCATATGAAGCAGAAATCTCTGTTTAAAGACAGCCAGCCAAATTCACTATATATGTCAACTCCTTGAAGACATTGAATTAAACTGAGGGTAACTCAGACTATTCAGTAATTTCCAAATGTCAACCAGAGAAATTAAATGAAGGACCAAATAATATTAATGCAAGATATTTAAAATGCTGTGCAATTTAATCTCTTTGAGTAGGGAGCTCAATGTATAATCTCATTTGCTCTGGGCTTTATTTCTGATGCAATACATTTTCAGCATCAAAAGTGAAGCATTAAACTTCTGTGAAAGATAGAGCTCTCTCCATCACAGAAAGATGATGGTTCTTCGAAAGGAAGTACACTTCCGAGAATCCCAGATTATTGGAATTTGCTTCCACCAAAACTGTTGGAATTTTCCAAGTTGCTTCAATGGAAACTGAAGTAAGCCAAGGAAAATCCCACCCCATAGTGAGGGACATCATCATTAAAAGGTATTAGTAATCAGAGCAAGGCAAACAGGACTTTTTTTAACGGTGGGTTTTTATCTCTCCTGATTTGCTCCCGTGACCATTTCTTCCAACATTTATGGATGACACCAATCTAAACCGGGTGAAAATGAGGCCCTCGCCAACCAGAACGAGCTCACCAGGCCTAACAGCCTCCCATGCCCTTCACCTCGCTGGCACCCCGCTTTCTCCAGGGAGCCGCATTCGGCCCAGGAAAGAGGCCGCAGCGGCAGCTCGGGCAAGGCAAAGCCTCCCCCTGAAACCACCCCTTTGTCCGTTCTTTAAATCCGGGACAACACACGATACGCAATGTTTTATTGCTGATGCTTAAGGAGGCCGGGGGCGGGGGGGGGGGATTCCGTCCGGCGAACGCCCTAGAAAGCCGGGCCTAGCAAAGCGGCCGCGGTGCGCGGCATCGCAATGCCGAGGCTGCCACCTCCCGGCCGCCCCTCGGGCCCGCGGGGCTGCGGCCGGCCGCGCCACCGCCTCCTGGCAGCAGAAGGAGCGAGAAACCGCTCGCTTGGAGCTCGGCAAGGGAATTAACTCGATCCTGCTCAACCCCATCATTTATTTAGCAAAACACCCCAACGTACATCTAGCGACCGGGCTCTGCTGTGCTCCCTGTGACTTGCAGGAGGGTTAAGGATGCGTTTAAAATTATGCATCGTCTTACCTGATGTTTGGGATAAAAATGCTTCGGTGACTAAAGGCAATATTCTAACATGAGAAATCAAGTCTAAATATGAGAAATCAAAATAAACAGACTGTAACACGGCTCCAGGAACCAGCTTTGTAAAAGCACGTTAGTGAAGTTACTTCCACTTACATTTCATCTGGTGAAACAAACGTTTGTCGACCTTATCAGTGGAATTATACCCTCTGCTTTCATTCTGATAGAAGTGTTTTTAAAAGTCATCTATTACTGTAAGTGTGGTGGGGAGAGTAATTGAATAAAACCCTCCCCTGAGGACAGCAAAAACGGATCCAGCAGAATTCTGCTTTGACTGAAATCAGCACCAGGCTTTTCACACCAGGAAAGTGCAGTCAAAAAGAAAGCAGGGAAAGCACAAAATTAGACAAGCAGACCTCCCACCTACTAATCATTGACAGCAAAGGGAACAAGCCAGACCAAGCCTGAAAAGAGATTTTTTCCGCCCCCCCCCCCCCCCCCCCCCCTTCTTCCCTGGAAATTTTGGCTGGGATGGAGCTGAGCTCCAGAAACACCAGGTAGTGCTGCAGTAATGGCAATGCACCAGGTGAACCCGCTTTCATCCTGTGCTGTGCTTACCAGTGCAGCACAAAGCAGCCACCCTTATGAGTCCTATGCAGTGGAAAAAATCCTCCCTAAGGGAGATGATGGTTTTACCTGTAACTGCTACGTTTTTGCAAGAATATGTGATCCTGTAAGGGAACAAGAGTGTTTTGAGAAGCCCAGGCCTCTGCGTCAGAAGCAGCTGTACTGCTGGCAGGCGAGCTTAGGTAGCACCACAGTTGCTCGAGTCTGAGAGGAGTAACGGGCAGGATAACACCGAGCTTGAGTTGTTGCTGGTTAACATCTGGCTGTTCTGTGCTGCTTCCAATATGACGAAGCAGCCCTAGGCCTCAACTCGCTGGCTGTGTTAAATCAAGCAGGCAGATCCTCTGTTTTCAGAGCTGCACTAGGCATCAGGAGCAGATTGGTGACTCTGGCACAATATCTATTAATAAATAAAAGCATCAGGCTTTGCATTTGAATAGGCCCTGTTCTTTGGCAGATTTCAAAGTAATTTCTAAAGAAGGGCAAATGTTA
Source organism: Phalacrocorax carbo (assembly GCF_963921805.1). NCBI lineage: Eukaryota > Metazoa > Chordata > Aves > Suliformes > Phalacrocoracidae > Phalacrocorax > Phalacrocorax carbo. The sequence goes on along the minus strand of NC_087513.1, from coordinate 28,291,780 downwards.
TTATCTCCATTATGGGGCTAGGTTATATGACAAGCTCACAGTCAGGGACTGGGCGAGATCTTGGCTCTACAATAAGGAACAGCTGCTCTCCTTGGTTAAATGCCACACAACAGCAGTCCCAAAAGTTGTCATGTCCTGGCCAAGCGCACAAAGCCCCTTAGCCAGATGGGCAAGAGCAAGCGCTGGAAAGCTGGTCCCATTACACAGTCGGTTCTTGAGGTAGCTAAAACTTCACAGAAGACTTGTCCAGGATCGCAAACGAGCAGCAGTAATTTTTAACATGACCTGCCTTTTATTTTGTTTCTCTTGCTTCCCCATAATCAGTTTTGAAATAGTCCTCTCTTTTCCTTAGGCAGGGATCCACACTTACCTGCTGCAAGGAAGACATACTCTTCTTTAGTTGAAAATGTCCAGTTGGGGAAAGTTTTGAAGCTGTTTCCATTTTGTGGATCTGCTACAGGCTTTTGGATACTTCTACAACTCTTGAAAAGCAGAAAGGCTACCCTGCAGGTGGCCTCCTTCACGTGCATGCTTCTTATGTAAACACCATATATAAACATCGTAGCTGATGTTTTAGGTATTGGGTCACGTTATATGTTAAATGAAGGACTTATTACAGTCATTTCTGATTCTTAGTCAAGGTGTCAAGCCTGCATCTCTCCCAGATCCCTTTGAAAAATATAAATAAAATGTATTTTTAGTTAATAGTTCATTAAATTGATTTGACGCATACACATTACCTTGGTCTTTTTACTAGTAAGCCTGAGCAATGCAGACTGTGGTTTGCAAACCACAGCACAGGGTAATATGCACCTTTACGTGAGCTGTTCTGTGCAAAGAGAAGAAAGCTGCTTCCTGGCACAGGGGTGGTTCAGAAGTTACACATGCACAACACAAACACGTACACACAACGAAAACAGGCCCCTGCCGTTGGATACTGGCATTCATTACCATCTGACAGCTGCTCTGAACCAGATGGGAAACAGCCATTCCAGGTCTGCTCTAAGCCACATCCCAACACCAGCATCACCACAGACTCCCAGGCTGGCACCTCAACTGAAAGGCAGCGGGGCAAGTGGGCAAAGGAGCCAAATCCCCCCTGCTGCCGATGCTATCCCTCCAGGAAAGGACTAAGGCATATTTGGTGTGGAGGGGAGAGAAACAGGGAGCAGTGAGCTTTCAGATGCTGTACTTGAAAAGCTGTGACCACATTCATTCTGTACACAGGGAATGTCTGGGTCCAGTGTTGACAATCTGGCAGCGACTGAAAGCTGTCGAGTTAGCTCAGATGTGATAAACGGAAGAAAAAAAAAGTAACAAGTCATCACCAAAAGCAGTAGTTCCCAACCCATGAGTCAAGCCTTCTTAGTGAGGCATGACAGCATTAAAGATAAGATATAGAAAAGAGAGCAGAGGTACTGCTGAGACTGAAGAACAGAAGAGAAAGGACTGTTCATTCTCTTCATTCTCTTTTTCACTCCCAGGTTTAAATCTCAAAGAAAAAGAACATGCTGTTTGGAGGTAAGGAAATATAGTGCTATAGATCTCTGAAGGCAGGGACCCTGAGGAGTCATGGGTTGTGGAGTGATGGAGGAGAGGAGGAAAAGAAAGGATAATGAAAGGCTACAGCTATGAGGCGTGCCTAAGACAGATTGGGTATTACTGCCCTAAAAAAAAAAGTATTAATCCAAACCATTTCCGTATTTAGAATAGTTAAAAGAGCCAAATCCAAAACATTCTTATTAAAACACAGAGCTGGATTCAGCTCCACCCAAAGTCCAGTGAAATTCTCACAAACAAAAAAGAATTCTCAGCCCTTAAAAATAAGTATTGGCAGTTATTTCCCTCAAATTGTATCATTCTGGTACCCTGCACAAGGATAAACTGTAAGTCCGTCATACGTAAAAAATCCAGCTTAAACAGAGAGGTTTAGAACATAGTAAGAGTCCACTACAATAAATGTTTATGTGTATCAGCAACTTGATACTCATAAAGAGCGTTTCTGTTCTATAAGTGTGATTCCCCAGATCCATCAAGTTACTGATTGTCTTAAATGTACTAAAGCCAAAAAAGGGAAAGCTTATCTCCCTCCCTTTTGTGCAAATTTTAGTGTCCTATTAGACTTCCGAGACCCTTTTGGCGAGGGTATCCTTTGGGGATAGCTGCTTTAAATTCCATGTCAGGCTTACCAGCACTGTAGCACTGATGTCCTGTTTGTCTGCCCAGCAGTTGAGCACAATACAAATGTTAGCTGTTGACCTTGCCCCGTACTAAAAATCAGATGATTTCGTCATTTGCAAGATAATCATCATTCACCTGTAGGATCAGATACAATCCCATAAATTCAAGGGAATTGTATTTCATTGGCTTTGGGTTTAGTCTTGTGTCCACAGTTCCTCTATTGAAGCTTTCCTCCAGGATCTGTGCTATTAAATGCCTGTGCTGTTTATAGTTCACATATTCTAGTCCACTCCCTTTAATGCCTTTCATCCAGTGCGGGCCATGTCTAGACTTGAAAAACTTGCTTGCAAGGAAAATTGTGGTTGTGAAACATATAAAAAGAAAGACTGCTAGGTTCAGTTCAGCTGTTTTTGCTTTTCTGGAGTCTCAGGACTCACCTCATCAGATAAAGAGGTGAGTAAAGCTCTCCTCTTGCAAGGAAAGCAAAAGCCAGCAAGCTTCAGTGGCCTACTACAAACCCCTGTCCTTAGACAGCTGTCCTCCCAACTGCTTTAAACATCTATCGTGGGATGGGTTTTCTATGGAGGGAGTCACTAGACCTGTATTTTTTTCACTGACTACAGAAAGAGCCAAGATGACAAGCTTGGGCTAGCCTGACTTTACGATGGCCAACAACAGGTGAGTTGGATCCCACCTACTGGATCCAGAGATGTTCTTCAGTGCACTGGGAGCATGACATTGCTCCCAGTCCGAAAATGTTCTCCACTGGGAAGCAGTGTCGCCTTCCTTACATAATGTAAGATTCAAACGGGAGGCTGCTGAGAAGTATTAACATGCAGATAGAGACATACTGCATGCAGAAGAACAAATCACAACATTAGCTCATCGTCATGTAACAGACAGGAACAGACCACATATATGAAGAGATGAATAAATTAACCTGTTTGCATGCACACAGACACACACATCTCATTTGTACAAAGATAAATGACATTACCCTCAATATGCAAATAAAAACTTAACATGTGGCCCAGACAGGAATGGACAATTAACATAAATGGCCTGAACGCGTACCTAGACACGCAGAACACACATACAAAAATAACAATCTATAATTTTTTCAATTGCTAATAAGTAAAAAACCTGTACTCAGATACAGAAAATAGCCAGTGAATTTTTCTGTGCCCTGGTGACCGATGTGGCAACAGTTTGGGTCCCAGCAGGTGGAATTAGAAAGGCGAAATCAACAAATGGCTTAGGAAAATGCAGCTGTCTAAGGTATCACTTTGATGTGTATCAGGCAAAATGAGACATGACAGCCAGGCACTGACCGAAAACCTTGGGAGGCGTCTTCTGCCTCAGAAGTTGTAAGAGCAAAAAGGGCGCTGGAATAGCAGCCCTGGCAGGGTGGAGGCACCGAGCAAGCTTCCCTGGGCTGCAGCCGGGTCACAGGGCTTGCAACAGGTATGCAAATTATTGCTTATACAGCTGGAACTGGCAGATACAAGGACTAGAGACATCAAGTATCAGGCAGAAAAACAAAACCAAAAAATCATTAGCTGTGATAATACACCCACAACTTCTAGGGCAGGGGCAGGTTTTAGGTCCCTCCGCACCGGTCCCCAATGCTGGGGAGAGTTCGGCTCTCACAGACCCAGGAGGGCAGGGGCGGGGTTGGTAAAATCAGGAGTGAGAAAATCAGAAAGTGAAGCTGTGCACAACAATCTCTGCTGCCAGCTGACTTTCCCCTGGAAAATATGCACATGTGGGGAGGCGCACACAGCGGAGCTGTGGTGCTCTCCAGGAGGATGCCTGCCCTGGGGCGGTGCTGTTGCAGGGAGCGCAGCGGGGTCCCTGAGGTGGGGTTGCCAAAGCTGCAGGAAAACACCACGTTGGTCTGAGAAGGGTGACCACAGTAAGCTGTATATGTGCAAAATTACTGTATTCAAAAGTTACATGTAGAGAAAGTGCTGCGAGCCAGGGCTAATTCAACTCCTTGAGGGTGGTGAAACATGGGAACAGGTTGACCAGAGAGGTGGTAGATGCCCCATCCCTGGAAACATTCAAGGTGAGGTTGGACGGGGCTCTGAGCAGCCTGATCGAGTTGAAGATGTCGCTGCTTACTGCAGGGGGGGGTCCTTTAAAGGACCCTTCCAACCCAAACTATTCTATGATTCTATATGGAAAACCACCTGGATCCCACAAAATAACCATCGATGGGATTCCTAGGCCCAGAACAAGGAATACTTAAGGGCAATTATCATGGAAAAATGACAGATGTTTGTGGACTGAAAAGCAATGGAGAAGTAATATTTTCCACATCAATAATAAAGACCTTTTACTTGGTGCTTTTACCTGAGCAGATCAATAAAGGTTACAAATGTTCCAGATAAAGCAATATATTCTAGCCTAAGTTCACTGTTCAAAATGCCAAGAGTTTAGGCAGAAAGCCAGGTTGAAAGAGAAGCCATGGTTTGCCTAAATCATTCTTCTGGATTTCTAGGCAACATTTTAAAGTATTAGTGGCTACAGTAAAGAGCACGTCGAGGGCATGATTCATGGCTATTTTACTCCAGTTGTACACTGGCTGAACACCCCTGGACTCAATAAACACTGCAGTGAATCAGACATGAAAGCTGTCAAGAGAAAGGAAACACAAAATGCAATGATCTTTATCACTAATCTGACTATTACCGTAGTACACAGATCCTGAAATCGTGATGAAGGATCTTTGTGCCAGGCACATTGCTACCAGCTTTGAGATTTGATTGCGATTTTTGTTTTCCTTGCCATTCTTCCTTAAGCTCCCTGGTCCTCAAGTTGTATGATTAAATAAAAAGTAGTGGTTTTGTGGCGGTGGTGTTTTATAAAAGGGACTCTCTGGCCCTCATAGCGCTGCTGGCAAAACCTGAATAATAAAGTTCAGAACTGCAAGAGACAAATAGAAAGAAATCATGGTTTTATTGCCACTGTTTTCAGATGCTTCTGTCTGTAAGCTACTGTAATCCTGGAAGACCTTGATACATCATTTTGTAAAGCCAGGAGCACTCACTGACCTGACATGTATGTGGTCAATATTTAATACCTCAGAGTTAGGTATCGCCTGTTAGACTCCAAAACAGTTAAAGTTAAGGGAGCATGACTTAAATAAAGGTAGCAGAGGTCAACAAGGAAAATAACAAGACAAACCAGTAGCACAGACCTACCTTGATGATTTAAAACCTCACTTTTCTGGATTTATTGCTGAGGCCATTAACTGCTATGCCCAACTACAAAAAATAATGAGACCATTAAGGGAAAAACTAAGGAAAAACAGAGACAACTTGGCCTTTTTTTTTTTTTTTTTTTTGTAACTTACTGCTTGCAGCTGGATTGTTAAATTGCTAACATTGCCATTTAGTACACATTTACTGGATTTAGGTAACCTCGTTGCCTGGACTTTGGAACTATTAATGCAATGTAATGGAGGGATCTCCTAGTTAACACAACAGCCAGCCCAGTCTACTGGGAAGAAATAAAAGCCTGATTCTCTCGATAAGAATTGTGCTAAAGGCCATGATTCCCATGTTGAAACAAATTATAGGAAATGTTTGGTTAATTAAATTCAGATCAGTGAGCTATCAACAGCCAGTTTTGGAAGTCGCTTGTTGTGAAGTGTAAATCACGTTTGACAAATAGTTGTCATCAGCACTGATTCATGATGTAGTCCACAGCTTGAGACCAGTCCTTTTGCTCATACCATCCTCATCTTCCCAAGGTATAAGATGTTCTGCAATATCCTGGAACAGTTCAGTGCAAATTGTAGTTTCCAGGATGGGTTCATGCTTAGTGGCTTTTCACTGATGTTGTCTGTAAAAGGTCTGCTTGGGACACCAGCAGCCTGGGGCCCTGAAGACTGTATGGAGATTCTGCAGGTGCTCCGAGGGCCTGGTGACCCTAAAAAAACTTGCAAAACAGATACCACAGACGGTAAATCCTGACCTAATGTTGACTCTGATCCTGAAGTTTTTCTTTTAATTGGTGCGTTCAGTTACACAGCCAGAGATTCGTTCAGTGCAAACACTGAACACTCAGTGCACACATTTCTAGGTGAGTGTGAATCAGGGCATCAGTATTCTGAGGCTAGATATCAGTTTTAATGTCTTCTTGTATATTTTTCAGATGAATTTTAAAGCCAATCTTCAGTCCAAAGCTATGCCTGTACATTTCAGATGAGATTCATTTCAGACTTGCTGGCAGTAAGAAGTGACAGTAAGTATTTCTGCACTGGGTTTGCTCTTCTGTTAATTAGTTAGCAGTAAGGTTTGGAAATGTTACAGTGGAGCTTCCAAATCATCAGGTATGCAATGGCTCTTTTTCACTAAGTGAAAATGGGGGCTTGTGCTAGAAAGACATAATCATCACAGAAGAACTTAACACAAAAATGTAGGTGTTAAAGAGTGAAGGAGCAGACATGGACCTGTGGTAAGCCTTCTTTAGCACATCCAAGTGTGCATCCTTGATCAGAAGACTGCAATTGGGGTGGCTACTTACCAGTGTAGCCAGCAGTCTTTGATAGCGCTGGGTGATGCTGAAAGCTGTGCAGTTGTGTTCCTCCATGAAGCTAAATCCATCAGTGCTATTCTGGTTGTTAAGGGAGTACAATGTGTTTAATAAAAACAAAATCTTGCCTGTACAATTTTAACCCCATATGGAACAGGCCTATTGCTTCGGCAGATCAGTTCTGATCTTGCTGGCAGAACTAGCCAGAAAAAACTTCCTCCCTGAGTTTATGGATTGCCAAAGGGAAAGCTGTTAGAAGTAATATCAGTTGGTGACTTTCCATGTTTGAGAAGAACAGATCCCTGCCCTTTTTAAGTATACCAGCAAGAAAGATCTAACACCTTCTAGCAGTGAATGCATCTGTCAGACATATTCACACAATGGCTCCCATTTTTTGAAGAAGTGAGTCCCAAATTCTTGTACCCTCTATGGTCTATAGGGAGAATAGCAATGAAATGGCCAGGCTCTGTCAGACACTGAGAAGACATCCTCCCCTGATCTTCCCTACAGTAAGCTTTTTAGTTTTGGTCCTTGAGCTGCAGAGAAGATAAGAGGTGACAGGAGCGTCTGTCACTTTCGGTTGACAGTGCTTTGCCAGGTCAGTGCCTTCCAGCTCACGGGGGAGTGCTCAGGCTTTGCGGGTGCCGTGGGCAAAGTTGAGGCTCTTCACTGTCTCATTCCATCTCTTCAGCAGAGCAGGATTCAGCTGCTCTGGTGGAGATTTTGCTGCATCTGGATCACCATTAACATACTTTTAAGGGTACTTCCACCTCCAGGTGTCAGTGGGAGCTGTAGACCTCCTGGAGCCAAAGGGAGTATGTTTCATTACAAGTGTGCCATGGCTGTGTTACAAGGGTCAACAATGTGATCATAGTTTCTGGAGCATGCACATCATATTTTTAACTGCTGGTGTACACAACCCAGTGTTGTTTTGCTGTTGATACAGTTGGCAGACCTTCAGAAAGTGTTGTGCAAAATGGAAAGGTTGCAAGAAAAGTTTCTTTCCATATTCACAAGGCTTCCAAATGAACATTCTCCTCCTGTGTTTCATTAAAAGTCAAAGGTCCAGAAAGTTGTCCATATAGCTGGGAAAAGCCTCATGTACTTTAGAGACAAGAGCAGGACATCTGAAAAGAAGGGCCACTCTGTGAGTTACTTACCAGCTGTATCACCATAGCTGACTGGGGAGGAATGAGCTGTTTGATCTTTAATGCCCCACAGTTTGTAAGTCTTATGGGCAGTTACCTTCTTCTGATCATTGTAGTAGAGATTCACAGCCTCCAATTTCTCCAGAAGAAAGGTATTTCTAGGCCAGCTCTGGCCCACATTTTTAAATTTCGTAGCATTCAATAAGTCAATAGCAAAGAAAGTGGCCTCCTTAGGGCCTTAACGCTTTTCAGAAAGCAGTAACGTCAATGTTACTTATTACCTTTAGGATTCTTGAAAGCTATTTCAGGTTAACAGGTAACAGACTTGTACGTTGAGTTAGAAAACCTACAGTTTCTCAGCAGTGCTCCACATATGGACTCCTGGCAAAAGTCGTCATTCTGGACAGGGTAACCTTTGATCAGCTCGCTTTCCATGGATAGCAAGCACCTGTGTTTAAAACCAATTTTTCACCTTTCAAGCACATATACCTTGTGGCTGTATGGCAACCCTGTAAATCTGGGCCTGCTTGCCTTCTTAAAGAGCCAAGATTTTTTTTTTCCAAGCAATTAATGAAGGAAACATCACTCAGCAGTCAAGATGTTCTTTCTGCTACACAATATCCTCTGCTACCTTGCTGATTATCTCCTTCCTACTGCAAAAAATCATTATATGGAGTTGAGAAAAATCCATAGTGAAATGTTACAACTAAACAGGAGCCTTGAAGCTCCTAAATTAGGTGCATGTGTTTGCAGGCGGTCTTTCCTAGGTACTCTGCCAGGGGGAGAAAGGCTCCACTGGAGGACAATGCAATGCACCCAAGCTGAACTTTCCCTCAGACTTGCTGGGTGCATTACCTGCACCCAACACAGCCTCCTCAAAAAAGGTATTTTTAAGAAAGGGCATTCAAAGTCAAATAGCCTCAAGAATCACCAACAGGATTCAGTATTCCAGTTGCCATTGTATTTTTCCATTGGAAGCAGAGTTTCAGATAAATCAAAATATTCTGCTGAAACTTTTTAATTTCATTGGAATTGTAAATTAAAGAGCTAGCTGCAAATTAATTTCTGCAGTGTTGAAACAATTCACAGTTATCATTTGAGCTTTTCTGCTTCATATAACATGCATTCTCAAATGTTTCACTCTGATCAGTTAACTAAAATTATAGGAATTCCTATAGAGCAGGACTTCCCTTTTTCAGCCTGCTTTAGAGCTGGCTCCAAAACTGCATAGGATAGAGAGGAAATCTTTGCACAGATCCCTCTCTCCAGAAGGCACTTCTTCAATTAACCTTGTGTAAAGAAAGCTATCATCTATTAGGCAGAATCACAGAATCACAGAACGGCAGGGTCTGGAAGGGACCTCTGGAGATCACTTTGTCCAACCCCTCTGCTTGAGCAGGGACACCTAGAGCAGGGGGCACAGGAACACATCCAGGTGGGTTTTGAACATCTCCAGGGAAGGAGACTCCACAGCCTCCCTGGGCAGCCTGTTCCACTGCTCTGCCACCCGCACAGGAAATAAGTTTTCTCTCATATTGAGGTGGAACTTGCTGTCTTCCGACTTGTGCCCATTGCCCCTTGTCCTGTCATTGGGCACCACTGAAAAGAGCCCAGTCCCATCGTCCTGACACCCACCCTTTAGATATTTATAAGCATTGATAAGATCCCCCCTCAGTCTTCTCTTCTCCAGGCTGAACAAACCCAAGTCTCTCAGCCTTTCCTCATAAGGCAGTTCCCAGAACTGAAAACAGAGAAAGAAGACTCAGAAGACAGTACATAATAATATGGTTTATGTGTTCATGGAATCTTGGTTGCCATAATTCCACCAACTTTGGCTGGAGCAGGTTTAAACTTTATCCGAGGGTATGCAGTCTGTACCTCACGCCCAGCTTTGGAGAACCGAGCATCCTCCACGAGGTGCCAAGGGCTACCTTCAGAGATCATTTTCAAGAGGAGTTGAGGGCATTCTGGAGAAAACACTTGGATCTGTCCGGAAGGAACTTCACCCTTCAAAGTGCAGGTATTTCTTTGGAAAGCTTTAATGCAGCAAATCTTTTAAAACTCCATGATTCAGAAGACGACAGACTCCAGGTCCTGTCTGTGTCTGTGCATTAGTGATTAGTAATTAGACTGACTTTCACTGCCTTGTGAGGGAGTTATTGTGTATCACAGCACATCTGCCACGCTGCACCCTGCCCTCACGCCTTCGCTGGAGGCACACTGCTGCCTGGTGTCCCATGCTCCCCCATCCCAGCCGAGCCACCCAGAGATGCTATGGGACGTGAGAATAAAGCCTCTGCTAAACTGCTTCAGGTCAACACCTGGCCCATACAGATGCATCTGGCCCATTTCAGAGGTCACTGGAAATAGGCAATAACCTTCTTAACTGAGGCTGAAAAGAGAAGAAAATCCAGGCTTTTTTGTTAGGAAGGGTTTATATGACGGGGGTGAGGAGGGTGGCTTATAAATGAATGGCTGCTCTCTCAGAAATTATTAAATTATTGTGGAAAGCTGCTGGCAGCGCTGTGTACTGAGATGGATAAAAATCAGAGTCAGAGCTGGGATGTGTCATAAAGAATTTAATTACAAAATCTCTGACTATCAGTGTCAGAATTTTGATTGGCTTGTCAATGGAAAAATTAATGTTATTGCTGTTTTAATTAGAAATAATGCTTTAATTAAAAATTATTATAAAATTTCTCATTGTAAAGGTGCCATGATTATTATACTTAATCAAAATATTTGTGTTTGAAAGTGAATAATATTATAATAATACCTGGTTTTTACCTTTTATCAGTAGATCTCATTAGTGTGACCCACTATGAATAGGTTGATCTTACAAAAGCATTTGAAAGTCTATGAAACATTAATGAGTTCTGTCCACAACCCTTGGGGGGGAAAAAGTGTTCTTGTAACAATTTAACGGTTGGATAAAGTAAGGCAGGTGCTTTATGTAAATTATTAGAGGACAACGCAGAAAAATAGCACCTCCTGCATCCAAATGTTCTTGCCCTAAATGAAAAGCTTCTGCACTCTCTGTGTATATTTATTTTATTTAATTACAGTTTAAAAGACTCTTCTAAAAGGCTGCTGCCATAGCTGCAGGCAAGGTAGGCTGTGCAAAAATATACAAAAATACCCTGATTAAATATGAATACATTCAAACAGGCAAAATACGAGGCAGGCATCACAACGCTGTAAGAAGTCCATCTTCAGAGGCACTGGAGGTGGGACGTAGGTTTTAAAGCGGAAAGGTGAATTAGCTGATGATAAACTTCAGTTCCACATCCACCTCCTTATTTTATCCCATATTCCTCCTTTTGTTGTTTGTATAAAAAAAAAATCAACATATTAATGGAAAAGAATAGTCTGTCACCTGAGCTTAGACGGGAGCGGGTTAGTGATAATCTGCTGTCCAATCTATTGCATCTGGAATCTGATTATACATCAGAGCCACGGGCATTTCGCTGTTGTACAACAATACGGGTAGAAAGGCTTTTCAGATTATTATTTTTTTAATAAATAGGAAGAGGCAGAGTGTGTGGATGCCTACGTATTTATCTAACTGGAAGAAACCCTCCCCGAGGAGCAGCTCATCACAGCGCTGTCACTCATGGCAGGGATGTGGAGGGGCTCGGTGGGGGAGTCACACAGGCTCCTCTCCTGAGCGGCACCGCTGCTCCTCCTGGTTTTTCTGAGAGCATCCCTGTGCCTGGTAGCTTTTTTAAATGGCTTGTAAAACCACCCTGACAGAAACATAAAGTCTCTTCTGATCTGTAAATACAGTTATATCTTCGGAACTGCTATTTAAGCTGAGCTAGCAAACCACGTTGCTATCGGCCGGTTTGTAAAAGTGTTGAACAGCTATTTGACAAGCAGGAGTGATGACATTTCTGAAAGATTGTCACAACATTAGTTATTTAATACTGTACTGAAGTCAAAGACACTTGCCTGTGTGGGGATGTGTTTCTATCACAGATCTAGCATACTAAATACTGAGTACTGGCTGGATTACTGGCAGCTGAAACTAAGAATTAATTTATGCTTTGGGCACTTAAGTAGGAGCCTAGTAAGAAAATCTTGCCAATATTTTGTTGAGTATTCCATTGTAGATGCTAAGCCTAGAACATAACCAGCAACCGAATAAAAAGATAAATACTGTTCAATTATAGTTTCAGTAGTTATGTTTTCTGATTATTTTATCTACCTTAGGAATAGAGATTCTTGTCATGATTTTTAAATCACAGTTTAGTTAAACATAAAATGATTCATTTTAATCTTCAAGAAGCTTTAGGTAATTGTTTGGAGAAGATGAAATAAACATGTACAATTCCTAGAGGTTTGCAATCACTGCGGTTGTCTTCTCTGGGAAGCAAGAATCAACATTCGTAGCTATGTTGGACAAAACAGACTAATAAATGAAAACCATCTGAAAGGTTTATTTGTTCTCCAAACTGCGTCTGCACAGCAGATACGGTTTTTATTCAGAAGGTGCCATGGTCCATTTAATAGATGAATACCTGCTTATTTTCTAATCACAGTACTCATTTACCATTCTTTACTCCATGTGGTTCTGCAGAGCCATTACAGGCACCAACAGGGACACCCAACTGCATCTGCTCCTGGTGATGCAGGAGCTGCAGCATTGCCAAGCAGGTTACACAGGCAGAATCCCTGAGCCAGGGAGAAGCAAACTTGACTTGCCCGTGCAGATGACACACCTCTAGGTCTTCAAAAAAAAGCATCTTTGAACCTGAGATTTGGTCATGTCACAAAGAGTTAGCAAATATGGGAGCTAATGCCGCAGTCCGGGTACTCACATTTCAGAGTAGGACTGCCAGTTTGGTTATCTCCCCTCAGCCAATTCAAGCTCTTTGAATCAAAGGTAGATCTTACATGATATACTCATGTATAACAAAGGAATCCAGACTGACTGTGTGATAGGTAAACTAACAGGTTTACCTATCAAATTAGCAATCAAAATGAATATTGTAGAAGAGCAGCCTCTAGAAATACCCTGAAGGCATGGCAGGATTATTTTTTTCCTGGGCACAATATAATTACATAATACCACTATAAGAAAGACAATTAAAATTATCCTGGCAGCTGTAGATTTGCTACAGTAGCTTTATTAAGGCAATCAGAAAATAATACACCAAGTCATCTTGAAAGCCCATAGCCCAATTTGGCTGTGGCTTTCATCCCGTTGACATCAAAGGAGTCAGCCAGTGAATTGTGTCTGCTTCATCGGTCTCACAGGAGCAGAAGGGAGAGACAAAAGACATAACGTATCTTGGAAGACACAATAGTTTGTTTTCCAGATAAAATCAGCCAACATGCCTAAATACCATCCATTTTCTGTTAATTCACCGTTCCTCAGTGCTTGTTACTTTTAAAATAGTACAAAAGTCCTTAATTGGCCTGAAACTCTGAAAATTTTGTGCTTGACTTCCACTAACCAAAGAACACCTTTTTTGCTGCTGTGTGGTTAAAAGGTGTGGGAGGAATGGGCGTAGAAAGAAATTAAGACAGCGAAGCTAGGAAATGAGAATATCTCACCAAGCAGTTTCGTTGACACAAAAAACACAAGTTTAACAGAGATCAGAAATGCATTAAGCATTTCAGACAAAGCCATAAGGCCCAGCAAACAATTTTATTATAGGTGGAAAAATCTTTGATTCTCACAAAGAAAGCAAAGTTTGCACTCAGCATACCATAAGCCAATGGATTTTAAATCCACAGTTTGGATAGAAGGAAACTTCTCCCCACCTTGTTCTTTTTAGCATTGCAAAGCCTGGCTGAGGTAGCCCATTGCAATAAAAAAAAGGAGAAATATCCCCAGAGGCGAACCCAGGCAATTCAGAGACCTGTGACAAAGTGCACAAAAGCATGAGAAAGCCCCACTTGTGCAAACAGCAACATGAGGGACCTGAAGAGACAGCTGAAACGGGGAGAGGAAGGTGTCTGAGAACACAACATGAGGGACCTGCTGCTGCCATAGGGCAGCCAAAACAATACGCCAGGTTCTGAGTTACAAAGGCAATATATTTATTTTTGTAAAAAATTCTGAGACCATATAGCAAGAATGAGAACAGAGGTGGGAAAATGGATGACATTCAAGGGGCAGTCATGTCAAGCCTCAACAAAATAGTACCCAAGCAAGTTAAAAAACAAACTCCCATGCAAGACCTTCCAGTCCCAATACCTTGAAAATCAGCCTGAAATTTTGTCTGAGAGCAGCTGTGGGTAATGTAAAATGCTCAGTATTTTCAGGCAGTAAAGTGCTTATCCTACAGGTTCGTTACACAGCAGGAGAGTTTGAAGACGGAAGTGGAGGCGGGCAGTTCATGTTTCCCAGTTTCCGTCGTGTTCAGTACTTTGTGTCTGTATATCTCAGGTGCAGCCATTTATAATTACATCCAGAGCAAGTCTTATAAACCTTCTTCTAGTGCAGCACAGACCAGCTCTCTGACAGAATTTGCATTATTCCTTAACAAAGAAAACCAGTTAAAGGTATGCAAACTCTTTTTATCACACTGTTTTCTGTCAAGTTTTCAGCTAAATTAGCATCTTGGTGAGAACTAGTCATTTACCAGACAAATTTTTCAAAAAGCAGATTACCAGAAATCTAAATCATGTTCTTATTTTTTTTTCCCTTAAAAACCCAGAACATTTCAGGATTGTCCCTGTGGTGGCTCATGAAAGCTGTAGCTGTCTCCAGTCCCTTCTGTTGCCCAAGTTTTCTAGCTGGCCTAGATATCGTATAACGAGTCCTACAGCCGGGAACTCATACAGCAGGTCAAGGGAGGAGCAGTTAGTTTAAGAAGCCCACACAGCTGAAGGCTTTGGAGTATGAAGCATGCAGACTACTGCTCCCGTGAGATGCTTGAGGTATCAAAACAAAACCATTTTTTAACTGAAAACATAAGCTTCATCTTTCATCAAAAGGCATAATTTTCATTAGGAAAAATAATTTCTGAGCAGCTCCAAAAACAACAGTTCAGTGGCACACACAGTTCGATGGCTTATTAAAACTGAAGTGTGGAATTTGCACGTTATGAAATTGAGGCATGGCCAGGATATTTTCTCGGAATAAAAGAACCAGGGGACCTTTGCTAATCATTAACAGTCACGGATGCCAGTGATAACACCTCATCCAAAACCTGTTACCTCCGAAGTCCTGCACCTCCGTAAGACCCCATGAAAGAGGTAATCAGGAAGGATTCAGGGGAAACTTAGCAACTAATAAATGTCTATTTTTGCCCAAGCTGAGTAAAACCCCTTTCTTTTGCAAACAAGCAAATGATGCAACACGTATACCTCTTTGTCTGTATTAAGATGGAACAGTCTTTCCAACATTTGGTTGCTGGTATTATTAGAAATACTGAATCAACAGACAAGATGCATATCAGCAAGAAAAGCATTGACGTTTTCAGCACAAACTGAAGTAACTTCCCCAAGTGCATGTTTGAAAACCCAGCTGAGTGTGGTACAGCAAGTCAAAGTACTTTAATGTTACTAAAACGCTCTTTTTCCCTCAATATCAGGGAGCTGGGGTTGTTTACCACTGTGGGATTTATTGGCAGCATGGACTTGTAAAGGCTCTCAGAAAGTGGGCACTACCGTAGTCATATTGCAGATTCTTAATTTTTTCCAGCAAAATATTTTCTGCCCAATGGCTCTAACAGTCAGGACCTTTCTTGTTTCTCAATGATTTTTCAGCACTCTCACAGACTATGTGAGAGGCAGGATAAAAAGAAATGGCACATCCCTGACGAGCATCACCAGAAAGTGAACAACTGTCTTGAGAGCAAATACACTGAGTTAGCTCCAGCCCCATGGGCTGGCACCCTGACCAAGGGCTGCCTTCAGCAGAGGGTTGCGAAGGACAGGTGACCAGCACGGACAGGCAGCCACAAAGCAGCCACAGAGACTGTCTGTAATTTCTGCAACAGTCCTAATGTTTCAGCATCCCTGGGATGGAGAAAGGCTGACTGAAGTACATTCAGGAAGGGTTAGATAACAAAGACAGGGGGCTTGCCAAGAGTAGGAGCCCAATCTGAAAAGGAAAGCCTATAAAAGCTGGTCAAATCTATATAATAAGTCAAAAATCCGCAAAGAAAATCCCCCATTAAAGGATTATAGTTGCAGAGCTGTCTAAAAGAGGGGAATATCTGAGCCTTCCTACATTGCTATTCACTACAAACTTCCTATTATTTTTTGTAGGCCCATTCAAACTTTCAAGGCAGATTTTTAATAGAAGTTCTGTACTTACAAAAAACAAAAAAGGCAAAAATCAAATGAGAAAAGTTGCAAAAAAAAAAGGTTAGAAAGATTAATTGTTCATTTCCAAGCTGTCTGGTGTTTGCTGACTAGCATTTTTAAAGCAGAATTTATAAAGAGATTAATATATTTATAGTTCATAGTACTTAGCTCTATCTTTCTATATTCCTTCTGCCTTGGACTCTAGAAGATCTGTTGGAGTCAGGCTCCCTTCCTAAAAATTGTATATCTTCATTGATTTACGTTTCCTGTGTTCCTTCAGGTAAGAGAAAGTCCTAAAATACAACCCTTTCTTCCCCAAAAGCTACATTTGAAAGTATATCTGCACACTATTCCCTAAATCCCACTTGTGAATGTTCAGTCCTTTAATTACTTGCTGATAGATGAGAAAAACATCAAGCCTCACACTGTTTTTGAATTCATAAACTAGTATTTGGCCTCTGCTTACACTGTGAGATTAAGTTGGGCTTGCAGACAAGCCTAAGGACACTGTGGCTCATGTCATGCTCTCCATCCATGCTTGCCATACATATCCCTGACTATTAGTTTCACTCGAAGCACCAGTGCTTAGGGCAACCCATGAATAAGCTCTGGCTGTAGGCTGGTCCAGGAAGCCCAGCCTCCCCCATGCTCATCTGTTCAGGTCACCCAAGAGGGCACAGGTACCAAGATGGTGACCAGACCCAAGCTTTCATTCCCAGGTGTATGCTGAATAACTACCTGAGCCCACAGCAAAGCACATACCTGCTCATAAGGAATGGGGAGGCTGGGCTTGAACTAAAATAGCAGGTTAGACACATCAGTGATGCTGCTTCTACTCATGGCTGCAGCAGTGTATTGCATGTCACTCGTCCATGCCCACAATTATTTCCTCAGGAAAGAGCAGGACTCTGTAAAATTCACTTTATTTGCAAATGTATATAAAGAAGATCAGTCAGGCACAGTAGAGAAAAGTATTACTTGGATGCAAACTGTGCTGCTTGTATCTGCCTATGACAACAATAAAAAATACAACACTTAGGTGAAATTGCTGACTCCCTAGTCTTTTGGTTTTAAAATATAATATTGATATTGACTTTAGATCTTGCCTGATTTACTTTAATTTGAGCCAGACCTCTACAGAAACCTGTTGCCTAGGTAACAAGTGCTGTGCACCATAATAAGGCAAATTGCTGTTGAAATAAATAGTAATTATGGCCCTGGTTTCAAAAGTATTATCTTTCTTTTTATTTTAAACTATCCTTGGGTAAGGCTGTAGCACTGGCTTTGTTCATTTGTATCGTCTCATTGAGCAGCGGCTGGGGGAAGGGAGAGCACACACTCACCTCCGCGTCCTCCCTCTGTTCCCGTAGCAGCTCTAATGCTGTGCATATAGATATTTTCAAACAGTATTTATTTCCTCAAGGGTGCATCAATACAAAGTGTAAAATTCCTGAAAGGAAAGAGCAGGGGTTGACATTATTATTGGTCAGCATCTCTCACAAGAATCGCTTATGGATGATGGCAGTAAGGGGCCTTGGCTTGCCCGAGGGCTCACAGCCTTTGCCATGCACCCTGCAGCATCCTGCCCTGACCCAGGGCCTTGCACACCCGTTCACGTCCATCGGGCACAGGATTTGTTCAGCATAGATAGCTCATCATCTAATAGCTTGGTGATTCACAAACAAGCACAAGCTCAAAAGAGTGAATAACAGTGCCATGCCTAACACTCATCTCTTTGTACTGATAAAGTATTTGCACTGGAAAAACAAATGTGGGAGGGAATTTTCATGGCTGCTTTCACTTCTTCCCTTCTTCATCAGTTTTTGGTGGAGTGTGGTAGTCTCAGCCCTCAGGATGTACCATGACCAGGTGAAGTCTGGCTGCCCCATGGGTGCCCTGGGGTGGCCACAAGGGAGCACTGACTGTGGGCAGCACTTGTTCACATGCCACCTGGGGCTCCTGCCACAGCCTCACCGCAGCACGCAACCGAGCCAAAGTCCCACATCCTCCTTTTCTCCATAGCAATCAGGCCCCAAAGCAAGAAAAAATACTGTGAAGCAGGTATGTAAGGAGTAAACTGTGGTGAGACCACACAAGAGACTTTGTAAGCCCATAACCCGTCAGAGCCATCAGCCAACACATCTGTGGGAAAGGGGTATACAGCCTCCCTGCTTGGACCTATCGCCCACACCATGGGAGAAGGATGCTCAGGTTATCACTCCACATAACGGCTCCTCTGCAATTCGCAGATGGGAACCGATGCTCCCCATGTTTCCCTCTGCAGGGAGCAGGGTGCAGAAGACAAACTTATTTGGCTGTAGAAGATATCTGTCTGGAAAGAGTAACAGCAAGCCCATCCCTAGATACACTTTCTGCTGACACCAGATTTAATGGGTTGTAATGAACTAAAAAAGCTAAGCTGTGGTCCTCCCAGGCTGGTAGACCTCTGGGGTACTGGCACTGTCTTTAAAACATCCTTCACCTTAATGATTTTCTTATGATTTCCCTAGTGTTTCTACCTCTGTCGAATGTTTGCTTCCCAGAGCTTTCAGGTATTCTGCTTGATAAAATACCATAGTTTAATAATATTGATGTGACAGCAGCCAGGGAAGTGAGAGGATATGAATAAAAGAAATGTTCAAAATGCCAGTTTGCTCAGGAAGATGTCTTCTTTCCATTAGGAGGAGCTAAGTCCTGGGGTGAGGGCAGACTTGGCTTCAGACAGAAGGGGTAAGGCGAGTCCTCCTCCAGTCTTGGAAGAGCTGCAGCCCATGGGGGCACCCCTGCATAATCAGATCCTCGCTTCAGTTTTTTTCCAGCATGGCTCAGATTTGGTCAAGGCTCCTTTCAAATGGGGCCAGGAGTACATTGTGGGTACCCTTATATGCCTGTCCCTGGTAAGCTTTGCACAACTCTTTGGAAATTTAATAGGAGTTTTGAAAGTAAACTGAGCTGAAGAACCAGTCGTTGTGTTGTAAACTCAGGGACACTGCCCAGACAATGGGTGCTTAGTCAGGCTTTAAAAGTTCCATGCTGAGAATAAAAGGATCAGCCATGGAAAGTGAATTTTCACCTACTTTGACTACTTTTCGAGACTTCCAAAAAATGTGCAGAGCATGGATTCATTGCCCCATTGAGAAAGAATTACATTTTCTAGAGCTATCAGCCCGGCTTACTTAATGAGCCCTGAAACCACTTCAAAAGTGCATGTGTGTGCGTGCATGCCTGTATGTACTGGAGGGCGGGGAGGCAGAGGGAATCAGAAACACTTTATCGGAAAACATGATCTGTTCTTTACGGAGTTTGACACACACAATCTTATCTAATTATTCAGAACATTTAACATCGCCTAACTCCAGATAAAAATCTCTTTCCTCCTCCCTGCCCCCTCTTTGCTGAAACTTAATACACAGAGACTAATATGGCACAAAACCATCTTATTGAGCTTTAAGATGTAAGTCGACAACTTGTGACCTTTGCCATTGATTGCCAGCCAAGTTACATACATCTCAGAGTCTCAGCGGGCCACCATTTGTCACCACGCTGACAGTGAAATATGGCTCAGCCTATTGTTCTGCAGAAGTAACCTCAGCCCCCGGCCGGTGGCGATGGGGGCAGTGTGCAGGACGTTGTGCTGTGTTCCCTGGGAGACCTTGTTGTGCTGTGTACCCTGGATAATCCGCGGGGTTTGGGAGAGGCCACAGCCATCAGGATGACGAGAGCGCTATCCCTTGGAAGAGCTTTGGAAACCAGGGGCACCAGCATTGCCAGCCCACAAAGGGTGAACAAACATCATGTTTTGGGAAAGATCATTATAGCTTGGATGGATTTAAAAAAAAAAAAAAAAAGAAAAAAAAAAAAAGAAAAAAAGCCTTCCTTACCATCACAGTGTATTTCTGCAGTAAGCTGCTGTTTGTGAATCCTGGGATCTCCAAAATGGGGGTTGCCGACTCCCTCTTATACACACTTCATTTAGCCAAAGGAAATAAGCTCTGAATCAGACTGTTTACTTGGGTGTAGCTGCTCTCCCACTGTGCTGGCCAAATTTGTCTTGTAGCTTTGAAAAATAGCTAAAGGCCAAGCAGGCTGTCAGACAGCTATTCTTTATCATCTGGTGGCTATAACTGAATAGGCGCAATTGCAAGGATGCTTTGCATTATGTGAAACAGGTGTGCACACAGCCCAAGCAACCAGGTGCTTAATCTGACTTCTGCTGTGTGGGAAAGCTCTTTGCCTCCAATTAGTATCTTCACAACAGGGACTGAGTTTCCTAACCAACTCCTGAAGTCCCAAATTAATGTCCTTCAAACCTCCATCTAACACTAGAGATACACACAAAAAACCTCCTGCCTTTCTACATTTCTGCAGATGAGCATACCAGAACGACCTACATTTGGTAACACCAAACTCTTTGAGCACACTTCTTTCATTTAAAACCTAGTGGCACTGCTCCACCCCTAGCACTACAATATTGTGGTCTTTGCCCATCCTTTGAGAACTGACTTGATAAGTAAGAATGCATTTAACCTTGTAGAAACCATGCTGTGATGAAGATGCTGGTATCCTAATTAATGTTCTGATTAAGTACCTATTCGCACCTATTTGGGATGGCAGAAGTGCTTTCCTGCCAACAGAAGTAAAACTGTGAGAAAGCCATATGCAGCCAGATCAATGGTCCAGTGCCACCAGTATTCTCCCCAGCAGCTTCTGACCTTCCCACTCTATCAACTGGACTGCTGGGTCATCTAAATAAAGGCACTTGCAGTTCTTGCCACCTGAGGATGCTTCTGATCAGATGCATAAAATATTCAGAGGAGGCAGAGACTCTCCTACAGTATATCTGAAAGCTCTAATTGCGGCTCTTATAATGCTAAACATTTATGCAAAGCTGAACAGAAGCAAAAGCACAAGATAGAATGGCCAGAAACACCTTGGAAATGGGAGATCTGGAAGCCCATCCCACCAGGCAGTGGAAGGATCTGAGAGCTGATCCCCCTTACCTCAGGTGAGTCCCCAGACTGCCAAGCTACCAAACAGAAAGAGAAGGAAAGCTCTCTGTAATGGTTATGAGAAGTGAGATGGGGGGGCCCCAGCTCCTAACTTGGCCAAGGTTTCCAGGGTCCCAGCCCACACGGTAGTACCCTGGAAGTGGTACCTTCCTATCTTTTAACATCCTAGGCTGCCGAGTTTCTCTCACGTGTGATTCTATATTTAAAAACTTAGAAGTGCATATGCTTTGGTAAAAGAATAAAAGCCTTAATTCTAATTGCAAATATTTGTACTTCTGCTTCTAAGCACTCTGGTATTTGACACTGCTGAAATTAAAGCCCCAAATGTTAATCTGAGGCTCTAGTAGCAGCAGCATGAATACAAGCTTTCTTCTTTGTTTTCCCAGTGACCTTAACCATTCTCTCTAGAAACAAAAATTCTTCCCTAGGATGCCTCCATAATTTCTGGCTCGCCAAAGGAGTATTGCTGTGATAAATCCAGTAGGAACTGTCTTGTCACATGGGAAAAGACTGACCATTTCTCTTTCTTGTGTTTAGCCGTATATCATTGCAGAGTAAGGAGGAAGGGAGTTTGGTCAGTTTTTTTTCTGTTTTGGTCATTGGTCTTTTACTATGGAAAAAACCCATAATTATTAATTATGCTGGGTTTTGTTATCCATGTTAGTATTTTCAAACTCTAAAAAATAGCTTAATTAGATTAGTGTCCCTAAGGGAGGCTTCAAATAATCTAACAGTAGAGTAGCAACCAGAAAACTTAATAAAGGCTGTACCACATTAGAGGGATAGGTCCACCAGCCCAGTTCTCTATCTGACAGTAAGCTAACCTCAGAAGCCTATGAAAGGGTATTAAAACAGGGTCAGCACCCAGTAACACCCCCTCAGCCTCCAACAATTTGCAGATGCTAAACTTCAGTTTTCATATAATAGACCTTGGTGTGTTTTTCTTCCTTTGGTTTTTCAGGAGAGAAAAGTCATGCGTAAGACTGGAAAATACTCTGAGGAAATGAGATAAATATCAGAACTCTGCTAATGTCAATAGATTTACATTTGAATAAAGCTGGTGGTAGAGAAAAAAATAAAGGTACATTTTAAAATAGACTATGGATAGGCAGAAGAAACTATGGATAGGCAGAAGAAATAGTCTTGGATGGAATCAACAGGAATATGTCATGCTATTGTTTTTTCCACCTTCAAGCCCACTCCCAGCTTCAGAATGTAAACTCTAAGTACACTATAGTTTTCCTACATATTATTGAACAGCTACACTCTTCCATTTGATTTCATTTCAGCACATTTGGGGTGTTTTTATTACACAGATAGTAAGTTCTATTGCAGTAGGATTTGCATTTTCATTTTGTTTGAAATCAAGTTAATACCTCTTGAATATAATGCACATCCTACAAGAAATAAATAATACTGCTATTCATGTGTCTTGTAGGCAGAGTTTACAGTAGAACAGGCAAACCATCTCAAAGATGGTAGTCAATTGACTTCTGCCTCCCTACGCGCAGAGATGCACTGGTGGTGCGTAATGCCCCTAAGAGGGTGTGCTGGCCGCTTCTGAAGAGCAGATGTGATGCCCCCACCATCTGCACCCTCCATTCCCTACTCCAGAAAGCAGGGAAGCACTGAATGTGCATGGCTTGTAACTCAGCCTTGGATGCATTGCAGAAGTTCAGAGGAGCAGGCAAGAAGCCTGGTAGCCAGGGATGGTACAATCTGAAAAGTGGCTCTACAGTACTGGCTCAGTCTCTGCCACCTCCTGTGCCAGGAGTCTCTGGAGGATTATCTACAATCCACCTCCTTCTGATGATACAATCGATTATTGTCTTACCCTTCCTCTTGAGAATTATCTAAAGCAGAGCTATACAGGCAAGAACAGAGATCATATTATGGTGGATGTGACACAGAAATGTATATTTTTACTGTCACAGTACAAAACCAAACTGTGCTGTCCTCCTAAAACTCCTTGTATATGCATGTGATAAGCTAGAAAAAAAAATCTTGAGAAAGAAGAATATGTGAATCCTGAATGTCTTGGGGATGCTATAATCACAGAATACATCTCCACTATACTCACTGTGAATGTTTCCAGTCCTGAGAGGTGTTTCCAAGCTAGTTTTAGTTTAGTTATGCTGAGTACCGACAACAACAGAGATGAGGAGTCATGGACTATAATAGGTCAAAATACTTAAGGTTCCTGGCAATTTTTACAGTTCATAACGAAGCTCATTACAAGAAGGGCAGTTCCTTATTGCCAAGAACACTGATCATTAAGTTGTGTTGTGTAAAACATGAAGAAAAGGTTCAGTCCTGGGTATAACCATCCATCAACCGCTGTCTTCTGAAACCATTTCAAGAGCCTTAGCCCAGTTTCAAGTGAACATGTTCAGATCACAGAAACAGTGTCACACCTTGTACCTTCTCACATCTCCCTTGAGAAGTTCCAGTTGGGCAATCCTTTTGCTCTGAGAAAGAGTTCCTCTGTCGGAGCACCGCAGTTCATTGGTGCAACAGCATTAGGGAGAA
Organism: Phalacrocorax carbo; assembly: GCF_963921805.1. NCBI lineage: Eukaryota > Metazoa > Chordata > Aves > Suliformes > Phalacrocoracidae > Phalacrocorax > Phalacrocorax carbo. Next base: position 28,268,106 of record NC_087513.1, on the reverse strand, counting down.
AATAACTATGTTCTTCAGAAAGAAAGAAAGAAAAATTCATACTTACAGTGACATTGCTTCAGGGAGTAAAATTTTAAAGAACCCCTCCCTGTTTCAAGACTATAAATAAGTCTCTAAACTCTTTATGCTCTGACTGCCTGAAAAATATGTGTTCATGTCCCATATTTCTTAAAGTAACAAGAGCAATGCTTCTATGAAAAGCAAGACAGGATAGCCAGTAGCAGACAAAGTCTTTTCTGTGAACTTAATTGCATCCTTACAGCTGAAATGTAATCAGAACTTCAGCTATACAGAAAGCCAATAAATAATAATGGCAGGGTTAGATTATGTACCTATATAACATAAGAGTTTGTCTAGTCTTCACACTCAAACACAGCCAGATTACATCTACTGAATACCATTCCCTTCATCTGGAAAAAAAAGAAGTGTGTAGAAATATATATATTTATATATTTATACTAAGCATAAAGGTAATTTCACATAAAGAGACGCTGGCATGTAAATATACTGATGACAATCCCTCTAGACCCGAGCTGTGTTTTACATCAGCCTCTGTGAACCTTTTTATGGAATACCTGTGACCAGGTCCTTTGGTGCTGTTTCAGAGGGACTCAGAGAAAAAAAAAAAAAAAAAAATAGCGGTTCTTTTTAAACTGGGATGTCTTTCCTGTGATAAAGAAAAGATTGGATTCAGTGGTGAGTATAATCGTGGCCCTTCATGCAGGTGCCTCGAAAGAGAAGGCCTGCAGGTAGTTCTGTCCCTTGGAACTGTAGATCATAAACCAGTTAAAACTCATACTGTTTTCCTGTGTTTTCTGGAGCACAAGTTAGAATGTATCATGGAAGGCATCAGTTAAAAATGCATAATTATTGCCTGGAACTTCTTTCTAAAAGCGAACATCAAAATGGCAAGATCAGACTTGAGATGACAGTAATCACTGCTGTTCTTAAACTGTAATGCTTATTTCAATTAATAAAAAATCAACTAAATTTTAGGCTAATTAAAAAATGAGCAGTGATAAACTCAAGGTATCCATCATTATAATACTTGCATCTTCCTTGCGGAAAACAATACTCTTTTTAGGAAATCAGGGAAGGTTACCTGGGAGACAGTATATTTTTCTCCAGAAAAGTTATTTCTATACAAAAAGGTAATTCACCAAAAAAAAAAAAAAGCTAAATTTTTCTTCAAAACTCACTTTTAAAAAAGATACTATTTATTCAAATTTACAAACTTTCCTGTCTAAAATGAAGTATTGCAAAGTAAAACAAAAATCATGAAGCTGACTTCCATGAAGCAAGAGGATGAAATCCCTTTCTAATACCTTTCCAAAATGATTTACAGCTCTCGGAATTCTCCAAAATACTGTTCAAATCCCAGTCCTCTATCAGGAAAAAAAATTGTCATCAAACTCTGCACCAAACTAGTTTTATGGTTGTCTAACCACATAAGCATGCTTTTATCAAAAATATTGTGCCTCTTCAAATAGTTAATTACAGCTGTAAGATTCAAAACATTCCCACAGATATTACAGTTTGGTTTGGATTTCACTTTTGCCTGCAGTGTTTTATTTATTTTCTTTGTTTCTTTCTGTATTTTTGCCCTGTAGGGTTCTTTGGAATTTATGGTGTTGCTTTGCCTCCAAACAGACTTTTATAGTATCTTTCCACTCTCTGAAGTATTATGGTAGTTTCTTCAGTTTATGTGAAGGGTTACATTAACCAGTGTGTTGCTGTCCTTTCAGTGCTGGGAGTCAGCCTTGAGACAAGAGCCGCTGCCCTAAGGAGAAGTTAGCCCCTCAAAGACTTTTATTTATCGTGAAGCCTTGCCATGCGGCGCAGCCATGCAGCCTCTAACCGCACTGGACCAAACCTGCTCCTTGACAGGTAAGGTGTACCCTGGGGGGAAGGTAATGAAGGTGAAGAGTTGGAGCCTTCTGAGGACGCTGCTAGCGGCAGCCCATTTCATCCTGCCTCTGAATTCAGCAACGCCAGAGCAGATATCCACACATCCACTCACAGAGCTGCGGGGAAGTAAATACGTACCGGTTCTGAAAAATGCCAAAGGAAAGCTGAAGCTGCAAGGCAGCGATGTACGATGTCTGATATCTGCTCTCTGAGAATCATTGCTGGCTTATCTTTTTAATTTACATCTTTCTGCATTGTACCTTTTTCCAAGACTTTGAGTTACGACCATTGTTCCACTCCTAGACTTTACACTTCCAGTGAGGAAAGCAGTTACAAGCTGACGCCAGCTCCCTAGAGGAGAATAATGTGACCGGCTAGGTTATGTCTCAAGTTTCCACTCAGGTTCCTCATTTGCTCTAGTCTTGTCCTTTTACAAGCAAGTTTGTTTTCCATTTGAGTATTAGTCTGCGATGGCTCTCACGATGGGAATCACCTAGCACCAACACTACCTTTCTAAGAAGTCAGCTCTACAGTTGTCTGGGCTGCTGAGGGCATGCTAAAAGTGAAGCCTAAAGTAGGCAGAATGGTTTCTCTCTGCATGGATGCATCTCTTTTCATGGACTACAGACAGGATTTGACTAGTTTACATTACATACCAGGCTTTCGCACTCTCAAAATTAGGCGCGGTGAATCTCATTTTCAGCAATTACAGGAGCTTGAGCTTTATGTTTTGAATTCTGAAGTGATGAGCTCTGTGAAAAGCAGCTCATCAACAAAATCCAGGGCCCTATGGCAGCTGAACAGCTCTGGTGTGTATCAGCAGGAGGCAGATCTGAGCACTTGGTTTCTTCCAAGCCCCCTGCTCTGTTCAGAGGCGTTGACCAGCACCTTTTGTCTTTACCCCAGGTTTTAATCCAAGTACGCTCTGGGTAATCTTCTTACTATAACCATTTCAAATACCAAGTACAGGAAGGATAATAACAACAGCGTTTTCAAAAGGTTAGTAAAAGTCTTCACCAAAACAGACTATGAAGACGCAGTAGTACAAACCAAAGCTCTTATACAAATTTTAACCCTGAAGTCCACCTACACACACAAACAAGATATTTTACCCTCCTTTGGATGTACCTTGACAGCAAGTAAATTATCCCACTGCAGACTACAGTTAAACCTGTATTTTTTTTAACCTGGTATTTTGCAGCAAGTATGTTGACTAACTCAGTCAAAGGCTGATAGCCTGCCAGTACTTTCCCATAATTTCCCTTGAGGGATAAACAGATTCTCCCCAAATTGACTGAGAAAGCACTAGGAATTACACAGCCAGATACATGCAATAAATTGTAAAAACAATGAAGAAACAATCGTACACATGTGGGTGTGCTGTTCACACCCAGCTTGCATTAATTTGTCTTCCGAGACCTGAGTGACAAACTCACCAGCTAACTTTGAATTAAAACATACTGTAAAAGAAACCTGCATATTCTCAAAGTCTGAAACATTATATTATTATTTAGGAAACTTTATTGAATCAGAAAACATTTATTTGTAGAGGCATCTGGGACTGTCATTAAAACACAGTAGAACTAGAAAAGGTTTGAATACAGTGGCAAGGATAATGTTCAAAAAACAGTCTAAAGTGATTGGGATTTTCCAGTCTGGAAAAAGGACAAGGAGGGGAAAAGGTAAGAAGTACAGAGAAGTGAAAGCATCACAGAGAAGAAAATATCTAAGGAAAAATTATTCAGTATTTCTAAAAAAACAGGAATCGGAAGAAATCAAAGTGACAAGGCAGAAGGGTTAAAACAGACAGGAGGGAGTGCTGGGGTTTTTTTCCCACACAGATTCTAGTTAAATGGTGGAGCTCATTGGCAGAGGACACTGAAGGTCAGAAGTATATACAAGTACAAAACATGATAGGAAAAATGGATGGAAGAAATATCCATCAAGAACAATGAAACAAAAGCCTGAGGAATCAGCAGCTGGCTCAGGAAGTCCTCCAGCCACAGTGCTGGAAACTGGGCGGGAAAGCTAGAGAAAATGTCGCTGTACGGTTGCCTTGCCTTATGCCTCTTCCCTGATCATGTGCTGTGGGTGACTGTCAGAAGTTTGATGGGTTTTTTTGAACGTTTGTCCTAATCCTACAGAGCAATTTTTATATACTTGGGTAGTCAGTGTCTCTCCCTGGACCTCTCTTTCATTGCTATGGTTATAAATACTTCCTGAAGTTTCCCAGTGTAGCCATACCTTCAAAGTGCAGTTTGTCAAAACTGGTGAATTTTGTCATATTTCCCAGGTCCATCCTTCTCAAGTTATCTATTGGGCCTTGTTTCCACAAATTCACTGACTTGGCCATATTGAGGACTCTGATCTATATTTCTTGATACAAGCTTTGGGATATAATAAGACTTCCTCTCCACATGTGTTCTTTCTTAAACCCAATCAAAACAAAATGAATAATTTTTTGTGAAATAGAAAAAAATATATTTAGTTATATTCTTGCCAATATTAAACAATCAAACTGCAGTAATGAGTAAGCATGTTATGAATACCAAGTAAGGTGAAAGCAATGATTAAAATAAATAAACAGAAAACTCCTTTCATTAATTTGAGGACCATATTTGATGCAATGCATGTTTTTAACTAGCCAGCAGAAGTGTGAGTATGAGTAAGATGCAAGAGCTAAAACCAAAACAATAAGCCAGTGTTCAGACTTACAGAAGAAGGAAGTATGAGCAACTTAAAAAGCAACAGAGAACTGGTAAATAGAGAAAATAATAAATGCAAATAAATCACAGCTGCAGAGGGAATTACAGAAAGTTAAATGTTTGATGATGTGAAATCTAAGTAGTTTAATTCTAAGTGTTAATTATTTGAAGTGCCTTTTGCAGCATGCTGAGTCTAGTGAAACAGTATGAATCACTGTCTAGCCCTAAATATGAACCATAATGGAGTTTATTTCAATGATGGTGCCTGTTTTGCCATTTTTGTACTACAGCAGTCTTCAGGCATTGTTTATTTAAGGGTCTAAGGCCCTTCCCCTATCTTCTGCTTTGTCTTTGTACAGCACAACAGCTCTTCTTTCACAAATGTCTTCATAGCTGACTTTTAAATATGCAGAAGTGTTATTTTTTATTCCCCTAAAGGGAAAAGCTGTCTTGATACAAATATTGATATCACTGGTTTATTACAGCTGCCAATAGTTTGGTCTCAGAACAGATTCACACTGCACATCAAGCTGCAGCAATGTTTTACAAGAAGCTTTGCTTCAGATATTGGCTCCCACACACATGGGATTTGGGCATCCTGGTGCTGTTCTTGGTAAACTCATAAAGCAAAAACAGCCCTGAAGTTGCCATAATATGTTTTTTTTCCTCATGCCTTGATTCATTAGGCAGTACGGATGATGTGCTGAAGGAATGGTTCAGATCCTTCAGAAAAAAAGAGATCCCTTCACTTTTTTCCCCTTTTCTTGATCCATTGGGTCCAATAGAACAGAGCACTTCTCAGTCCACATTAATTATACGCAAGAATACCAGAGGTGAAAGGAATCCTCAGATGCACATACCCCAGACTTTCTCAGAGGCAAATTATGAAATTCAGTTTATATTACAATGAACAATTACACATGGACAAGTCTTTTATTCCTTATATTAGCAGCCTTCAACAATTTCAGAATAATTAAATCCCAGGCACAATTTGCAAGAATCACTACATCTCAGTGTAGCCTTAGCTCTTGTGGATGCTACAGAAGAGCTAAGTGACAAGTTTAGGCTAATACTGCTTTTAAAGCACTGCTTATGTGGCAATATGCCTCCTGACTTTCAAACATAAAGGAAGTATTAGGAACTTCACTTAAACAGTTGCTTACATAAATCACAGTATGACACTCGCCTGTATCATTAGAAGATTAAATATTTACGAAAATATGGATTCTATATTTCAAAATTATGTGGGTAAGGAACGAGCTATTATTTGGCTGTGAAATGCGACACACATTTATGCCACTATGTAAATAGTGATGGTAAAGTATGATCTAGATATTATCTCAGAATCCACGAGGTGGCAGTGTCATAGTTTTCTTAGTGTCTCGCACTGAAACATTAATTTTCTTTTAAAATATATAAACGCCACTGTGATATTTATCACCTCAGTTTTGAAAAATCTGGGGAAGTATTTGAGACATCGCCTTCATTTCCAAAACCTGACAATGAAAAATTATTTCCCTAAGAAAAGGCAGAAACTATTATGTAAAGATGAGGAGCCAGCTTCCTGTGAGGCATCTGTCATGTTCCTGGGTGTTCAGTGCTGGGGTGCCTACAGAGGCTTGTGAAGGGTGCTGAATTCAGACTTGGTTATTTAGCAAAAATACTGAATGTTAGGCCTGTGCTAGCTTATGTTAGATCTCTTTAAATAATAAAAAGCCCCTTATTTAGAAAGTAAAATGCAAAATATGTCCCTATGTTCATGAAAATATATCTGCACTGTATTTCTAAAAGCACTACGAATGCAGAATTGCTAAGAATACCAAAAAGGGGAGATACCTTTGTCCTGTTCTAGTCTTCTCCAGGAAACAGAACAGCCTTATTGCAAATGAAGGAAAAGGTCATGCAGAATTTAACAAGTGGTTTCATTTTAATTCCTTGGCTCCTGTTGCCTTCACACCCGCTGTAAGGCTGCTCGCAGGCTGTTTTGCTCTGTCCTGAGGGCTGGGGTTGCGGCCATCGCCCTGGATGCTGGCTCTGTGCCGAGACAGAGCCGGGTGGCCCGCGGAGTTGTCGTCACATTGAGAAGATTAATGCAATTGGATAGATCGCATCCGTCAGGATCTGCTGGATTCCCAGGAGGACAATTAATTAATGTAATCTTATTCAAACACAGTATATCAATTCCAAACTTTTTTACATCCAATGTAAGCTTTCCTCCCTTACTCTAGTAAGTCCTTCAATAAACACCAGGAACGTCAGGCCGTGGATGTGCAAACGGGGTTGGTCTCAGCAGAGCCAGTGCAGGGGTTTCTAGCCACCTCTTGGAGCAAAAGCCACACTGTCAGCTAGCTCGATCTGTCAGCTTCTTCCAAAATGACCAGCTAGGCTTTATGGAAGCTATGGTCCTCTTCTGGAAAACTCACGTCTGTGACTGCACGTCTTCCTTCTCTCCTGACCACTCCTTAGTGTGATCTACTCCTCTTTCCTTTTCCAGCTCGCCACATGGCCCTCTCTCTCAATCCCCTTGTCTGCTCTCTCTCCCGGGGTAATCTCGCCTACACATAACATCTCAGCCATGCTCCCAGATCTATTACCATTCCAGACTAGACCTCAGCTCAGTGATGACGGCACCCACCTGCAGGTGCCTACTTGCAGGTGTCTGCATGTGAGCTGGGTGCTCAGGCCACACTGCATGGAGGGGTCAGCCAGCCCAGGAAACATTCAGATGTCTAAAATGAGACTCATCACCTGCAAGACATTCTTTATCCCTTTCTCCAAGTCAGCCTTTCAGCTTCTCTGTGCACATCTATCTCCAGCAGCTTAGGTTAAACCTGGTTAAGACACAGTGTTCAGCATTCCTCTGTCACCTGTGTCCTGCTGCAAGCCTGATGCATGGCACCACCACATGCCCCGCCCAGGGTCAGCCTCACCTCAGACCTGCCTCCAGATGCTCGCACCTGGGCTGTCTCTAAATTGCAAGTTCAGTCTGAGCGAGAGCCCTGCAGCCTTTCCAACCCATCCATAGGTGTTCAGAGCACTGGTGCTCCGCTCTAAGACTGGGCAGGGGTAGCGGGACAGGTAGAACCCACTCTGAATCCCTGCAAAAGGCAGGGAGGCTGCTTCCCTCCAGGAAGGAGGCATGTGAGGTTTACACTCAAGCTGGTGAAAAAAACATCAACGTTTGATAAGGAAATCCCTTACTGGAAACTTTCAAATTTAAATATGGTAACCTGCTCCACGTAAAGTAAATGTTGATCAGACTATTGGAACTGCCAGTATATGAACAGCAGCAGAGAAACAAGGTGGTCCATGAGCCAAAATCTCTGCCATCTCTTAGTGTCCTTTTAAGAACTATCTCCAAAACTACTGTGGCAGAAGTAGATCAGTAGTTCAAGTGTATCTCATTAGCCAGGCTTTTAATGAAACTTTAATGAAACTGTTGATTATGACAACTAGTGAAATTATCCCTGTATACTTTCCTGCATCTTTAATCCTAAAAAAAGAGAGAACTCTACAGGGAGGTCTAATGTTACTTTTCATAATGAGAAAAACGTCAGCAGCTTTCAGCCAAGAAATTTAGGAGCTGTATAAGGGTTGGGTTTTTATGTTTTCACCTGTAGATTTTGTCTGCTTTCTCCCTCAGAACAAAAATGGCTTGCTTCAAAATCTCTTGAAAAACACTGGAGATAACAAAACTTAGCTGGAATATTTCCATTGAGTCTTGATCTAAATTAATTGGTTTTGAAACTTCCACCTCTTGCATTTGCCTCAGCGCTTCCGTAGTAGTACGAAGGCAAAAAGGCTGGGTTCTTCTTGTCTGTCTGCTGGTTTTTAACTGAGAGCCAGATAAGAAGCATTAGATAACCTGCATCTTGTATGTAGTATATGAAGAAATATAAAGTGATCCACATTTCAGACGTACTGAGTTACATTCTCAGACATTTTCCTCTGTACTGACATCTAGTATAAAAGGAGACCAGGCTGACAAGATCCCTGGCTTGGGCACCTCAGAAGGCATGTGAAGTCAGCTGGGTCTTGCCCTGGTGATGGGAGAGGTTGGGATCAGGGCGAACCCACCCCTAACATAGAGGTCACCCCACGACGGGGTGATGGGGCTGGAGACCTTCCTTTCCTTCCTAAAAAGGAGCAGCCTTTCCTTTTTATGTCCAGCCACACCTCCACCCCAGCCACTCCCTGACATGTTTGGGTTGAGATTAGGCCTCTTCCCTGATTAATGCCAATAGGATGTGTGCAATGAGACACATCGCAGCCTTCTAAGATAATGTTAACAGTTGCTACATCATTATTGTCATTAAAGAGCACTAACACATACCAGCAAAATGTTTGCAATACGTTTTAGCTCTGAGAAAAGCATTAAAAACTGCTTTAAGATGTAAAAGATCTGTCTAGGCTTGCAGATTCAGAGGAAATTGAAAACCCCTGACGAATGGCCAATATGCCTGCATTGTCTTCAGTGTAACTTCTGAGTGTTTCGCAGAACTTGTCCTTTATTTCTCAGGGGAGTGAGAGGACAGGCTGAAGTGACCTGGATGCTTCAAAGTGGCCAACTGACCTCACAAGCTGACTTGACCAAGGTGACCAAAGTTACCTCCTTCATCTGGTGACCAGGATCCTCAAGGCAGATGACCCAAATAACTCTGATTTCTTCCTTGTTTCTCAAGAAATGGTTGCATACAAAAATCCCTGGATTTCACAAACAAGCAGTTATGTGAGCAGCTGGCTATGCAAATAAGTTGCTAATGTACAGATTAAGAGCACAACACTGGCAAAAGGAATATTTTCAGAATTAGCTTCATAACTCAAGGTCCCAATTTCAATTTAAATTTGAAATTTAAATTTTAAAATTCAAGTCTTTTAAATTTCAAGTCTTTTAAATTTTATTTTCACATGAGGCTTATCTCCCTGACCTATTTAGGAGCAAAAAAAATATTTTCTTTAGGAATTTTGGACCTTCAGAAAGATAATTCTATATTAGACCCGCTTTCCTCCCTCTGCTTCTCTAGAGGTTTCCTTCCTGTCTTACCTTAGACAAAAGAGTGGTTTTCTCTGTTCCTCAGTCCCTCATCAGTAAAATGAAGCTAATAGCACTTCTCAGCAGCAGTTTTGGGGGAGGATTAAGACAGGAGGTGTTTCAGATGTTCTTCAGTACATTAAAACGGGAGACAGCTCTAAGGAGGAAGAGTGTATGTTAGAAAGAAGAAAGAAAGGATAAAATCTTTCTTCTCTCTTAGTTAGGAGTCAAACTTTGGGAGCTAACGTGGGAGTCAATCAGAGCTGGATTTGTCCTGATGGTAATTGCAGCTTTTATAGGATCATTTAAATTGTCTGTCAAATGAAAATATTTCTGTATAATGAGCATGCTATTAAAAACACCCCTGCCAAACCAAGGGCAGACACAGTCACCATATCTATGAGGGACTGGCATGGATGTGCAGCTACCACCGAGCCAGGCAAAGAGCAGCGCACGGTGCCTGAGCATTCCCCAGCCCTCCATAACCAGACTGGGCAGGCAGGTAAGTACTGCAATTTAATTTGGAAAAAAGCATCACCTTCCAGTTCCTCCCTTCTGATGTACTCATTATATGGCTAAATCTCCTGAGCTGGAATGGTTTTGCCCCACTGTTCCCCTCTTTCCTGCTGGCCAGCTCTTGGTGGGGTGCTTTTGTTCCTTCTTAGAGATAAAACTAAACATATGAAAGTGACCAAAATCAGGAAGGTGTTCTTGCAAAACCCACATTTTAACTTTGAATTTCACCTTTGTTAAAAACCTCTCAGATAGCTGATAGAAGAAAGTGAAACATGAAATTACAATGCTGAAGTAATCACTTTTGGTTTGGCTCAGTATTACCTAGAAAATCCTTGTTTCATTTGATTTGAAAATGTTCCCAAACTCAAAGTTAAACTTTAAACTCACCTGAGTCCTTGCTGGCATGTTAAACGTGCCTTCTCTCTGGATGCTACGCAGCAGTGTTACTAGCTCCCAAAGGAATACAAGTGGTAAAATTTTAATAACAGTACAAGGACACTCTGATTTTTCTTTTTTTTTTTTTTTTTTTTTGTGAAGAAACATATTGCTATCAGTATAGATGTATTGTTAAGGGCACAAATATTTCCTGGCTACATATTATGGGTGTGCTCCTGGCTAATTTAAAATAATGGGATTTTAGTGTTGACTTCATTCTCCATAGTATTAGATTCATAATCAGCACATGTGTCTAATTAAATTACTAAAGTTATTGAAAGGAATAATCCCCTATCAAGATTCTTATGAGTTGGGCTGTATCCTAAACCAGCCTTATGAAATACAGATTTTGGCAAATACCATATACTTACATCATTACAGAATCAACAATGTTATTCTAAAGTTAACTTAAAAATGCAGATTCTTTAATGATAATGAACCAAATCCAGGCCTGGCTTACAATACCTTGGCTTGGTCACAGAATACACTTCTTTATCTTTAAAAATGTATCAAAACAGGTATTGTACATAAAATGCAACACATTCTAAAACACATCTGGGAAATAGCTCATATGTAATGACATTAAGTAAAAAGCCACTATGAGCTTTTAGAACTGTCTTCTTCATGGCCATGCAGAAGACAAATCTGATACACTCATACGTGCATAAAGGACCGGGTGTTCCAAATTGACAAATAATTCTGTATATAAGCCCTTAGAAGTGGCAGAAAGATGATGACTAAACCTAGACACAGTTCTCCAAAACTAAGTATGCCAGGCAAATTCCCACTATAAACTGCATCAGTGTGAGGTTTTGACGAAGACCTCCACTTTGATAGTTACAGAGAGCTAAGATGCAGGCTCCCAAGTCTGCAAACACTTATGTATGCAATTTATTTCATTACCAAACACGTTCTGTAATGCCTCCCCTTTCTTTCCACTTGACACCTGGTCAACACCATGCCAAGGAAAAATAGGTCAATACAGGATCTCTTTTCTCCTGTATTCCCTAGTGTTTTATGGAAGTTTTGCAATGATAATTTCTGGTTTTAAAGTGCTTTCCTCTCTCTCACATGTTGAAAAATTATTGAGGAAATATCTTTGAGTTTATCTGATAACAAAGTGCTATGAATGCAAGAAAGAAGGATAAATGAAAGGATTTTTTTTCTCAAACCTCTCAGTTTCCCTCTGAGATAGTGCTTACAGCAGCGTTACCTTAGGCAGTAGCATTCTGAGATGCTTTCAGACAAAGGAGAAATCTGAAGGTGACAGTTCTCTTCCAACTTGCAGGAGCTCACCAACGGTAATACTTGTGCAAACAGCACACTGTGGAGCTCTGTCGTGACCTACAATGATGAGCACAACCGCAGAAGCCAGGCTGCAAATGCCCGTGGTGCTCGGCATCAGCAGGCTCAGGTACATGCTTTAGGCATCTGATTATCCCTAGTGAAGCTTATGTCCTTCAAAAGGAGGCTGAATCAGGACTGGGTTTGTTCACGTGTGCTCACATGTGTGTTAGTACAGTCACACCCTTCCCCTACTCACCAGGTGCACACATAGCTGGAGGCAGGATTTGTCCCTGTGCTTTTAAATAGGTAGATTTTCTATTTCCAATGATCTGGCTGCTATGACCTTTGAAAACACAACCAGCAAACTGAAGGGGAAAAAAAAGGGCTGCACCTGGGTCACCGAACTGGTGCTTCTGTGCAGAACACAGAGACTTCTGGAAACTTTTTCTAAGAGTTGGCCCAAAGATAATCTTGCAACACTGGCAATACCATATTCAGAGTGATTCCTCTACAAAACAAATGCAACATGCTTGTAGTCAAAATAAATGTGCAATACCAGTGAACATATGAATATCATACACAGCAAATCCCTCGCTTTGTAAAAATCTGACTTTTGAATATCATCAGGTTTGTTTCCAGTTATACAAATAAATCTACTGTGCCAAGGTGTCACGTATATGATATTGGGGTTGGTTTTTGCCACTGTGCTTTGCCTCAAACAGTTCACAATAAGCTATGCTAGAAAAGTCCTCTACAGCATGTGCTGGAAAGCTTTTGCTTCTGTTGTGTGAGCTCAGTGAATGCACCAAGGGCTACTGCGTTTGTATCCATTTCAGGGACGTGAGCATAAAATCATAAAGACCATTCAGCTTTCCATCCTGCAACAATTTCTTGGTTTTGTACGTTCAGAGATATTAATCCAGGATTTAACATATTTCAATACCATTAGGAAGAGAGGCAAGGCTAAGGTGGGGAGCAGCACTGCAATCCACACCATCTCCTCCCAGTTCCCCTGCTGCTTTCCAGAGTATGAGGTGCCTCCTCAGTTTAAACTAATGTAAATCTTGGCTGCTGCAAGCCCACCCTCCTCCTCAGCCTCTGACCTTGTCCTTTTGCAGGCACTAGCAGATGGATTTGAAGAGCTGATCTGTCGGTAAAGTAATCTTCGTTCTTTTGAGTGATTAATTTTTGCTGAATTCCTGAACTTCATGTACCTGCTTCCTGCGTGGTCAGTGAGGCACTGGCACAAGAGGGCACAGACCCATGGCAATCCAGACTTCAGGTGCCTGAACCCCATCCATATTTTCCCCCATTCTCAAGCAATCCAGTTAGCTGATGCCTGCACTGTTCGGATTTTGGAATCTCTCAGTTGTGGTGTTCAGTTACAACCAGAAAGACAAATAAGGAGAAAAACTCTATCAAGATAAACAAAGGGCTTCCCTTTGCTCAGTCAATAAATAGAGAGAAGAAATCACCTGTGATCCACAGCACAGTGACTAACCTAAACATCTTTGATTATGATCTATGTTTCCATACAAATGGAGAGCTGCCCAGTGCGAGAGCTCAGTGGTTGGAGGTTAGGATTTTTACCTGGCGACTTCTATTTCTGGCTTTGCCAAAGGTTTTTGCAACCTTCAGCCACTGGCTGAAATTTCTTTTAGCACCACTGTTGACCCCCTTAAAACAAACAGAAAGTACCTATTTAGCTTGCAGTCTGCGGGCTTAGTTAATAAATGCCTAGATAACTAATAAATAGCCATAAAGCACAGTGATGATCAAATCTTTGGAGACTACAGTTTTAAGTATCAGTTGTGCTATTTAGCCTGGTTTCCAGAGATGCAGAACAACTGTCACAGGCATGTTTTCTCCAGAGCCCAATCCCCCCGTCAATGCTGTCTGTCCCTGCCCACCATGTGCTTTTAGAGCCCAGGGAAGGCAGAAGTGAAAGACAGATTTTTGTCAGATGACTTCAAGGCACGAAGTAGTCACATGGAACTGTGCCTGAGGCATAACCCCTTCCCTGAGCTGCCCCCGGCATTTGTAGCCAGACTGCCTTCCAGTAAACAAGGGTCCTCAGGAATTACAGTTACATTACCCCAGCAGGCTGGTGCACTGATATTTTACCTTTGGATCACTGGTCTGTAAGGCAGCTGGGTTGGGTGTAGTCATCTAAGGCTCTTTTATTGTACATGGCCCACCAGGGAGACTCAGACTGAGCTACTGTCAGTCCACGTTGCAGGGTACTGTGGCAGAAGGGTACCTAATACCCACCACTGCTAAGCTCAGGTCTAGAGATCTTTGTCTCCCGTGTTGTTAAGTATTGAAATAATTCCTTTGCACTCTCTTCCTCCTTAAGAAATCATTTACTTAGGAGTAAGCCCAGCTAAGTCAGAAGTTTCTGGAGTCTCACAATGACATTTGCGTTTCATATCCACTCCCAAAGGTGCGAAAGACTGCAGCAAACAATGAAGAGCAAATCCACTGATGGCACCAAATACCTGTGGTGCCATAGAGTATAGCGTGGTCCTACAGAAACGCATAGTGGACCCATTTTCGATTCTGCAGGTTTAAAATAGGTGGTTAGATCCAGATTCACAGAGATACCTAAACATCTTCTCCTTATTGAAATTAAATAGGAGTCGGGTACCTAGATGAATCTGATCTTTGGACTCCATTTTGCCTCCTGTAGTTATGATAAACTATTTCTTAGGCTCTGTACAGAAGTCACAATCAAGCCCATAGGACTGAACTGGGCCCCTTAGTGTGTTGGGGGTGCACTACTGCCGATGTATAGAAATATAAATCGGCCTGTGTTTTCATTCCTCATCTTTACGTTTGAAAGTTCAACTTAAACGTAGCCTTGCAACTAATTTTTCTAACTGTACGTTTGTATTCTTGGACAAGTGACAGAGTTTGCTCATCAGCTCCCTATCTCGAAACACGTCAGGGCTGGGAAGCACGTGCCAATACTCTCCCCAGTGCGTTCCAGTTCTCTTGCTGAATGGATCACCCGACAGACTCTCCTTTACACTTTTGAATTGCTTTTTCCAGTGCCGTCAGCTTTCTAAAATGTGCCACACCATCATACTTTTGTCAGACGCCTTAACAGAGTGTAGAGGACCAGCTCCTTTTGGACAGGAGGCACAAAAGAGCAAAAAGATCTAAGAAAAACAGGTTGATAAGTAAGAAGGTTGTAGTTTCTTTTTTACCAGTTCTTGCACCTGAAAGGTGCTTCAAGCCTCTGAGAAGCAGTTCATGGTGCATAGACCTGACTACAAGCACAGTGAAGGGAGTATCCGAGGATTATCAAAGCCCCGCTGCGGTGTAGCTGTCTCATACAGCTAACCTAAAATAACATGGCATCGGCATGGTCAAAATGGAAAGGAAACATCTGTTTCTCCTTTTAATGTTAGTGACAATCCATTTGTTAGCTTTAGAATAGCACAGGCTGTCCCACTGATAACAGCTCGGGAGCTGGCTGTTCAGCCCGGACAGGTGCATGGGGAGCTGAGGAGCTCACTAAGAACAGATAGCACACGGGGCTGTCCTTAAGAGGACGAACATCGGACTGAAATCTTTTATCTTTATCACTTTCTTTCAAAACTAATGAGGCAGATACTTCCAAATCTGGTGTGACTATGGATGCACACTGCTTAACTGAAGCCCAGTGAATAGTACGATCTAACTGTAACCATGCTTTTCCCTCTAGGGGCTGGAGCTGTCTGTGTTGCTTCTCAATCTTCTTTTTCTAACTACTGCCGAGTATTAATTGAAGTAAAGGTAATTGAAGTAAATGGATGGATTTTCAGGGACTTCAAACAAATGAGATCAGATCACTCAGAACATCTGTACTGCTTCTTAGTTTTTAGTTTTTAGCAATTTCGTCTTGCAGGAACCAGAAGGGGCTGGTTTTGTCTTCATTTGGTGTAAATTTTTGTGTGTTGCTAACCTACACGAAACGAGGAGGCAATAAGCATAACCTCACCACTGTACTTTTCTTATTGTAAGAGGCTGTCTTTTTCGCTATCTGTTGTCCATAAAAGATACTGCAGAGTGAGAATTTCACAAGTTAAACACATAAAAGGCTACACGCTGCCTCGATCGCACATTTGTTATTGTGGAGAATTGGTTTATAGCTAGGTTAGATGTCTTTATCACCAGTGCCAAAAAGCCCATAGGAAAGAGGAGACAGATAAACAAATTGTGAAAGTGCTGCTGATGCAGATTAGCGGAAGGCTGGCTAACTGCTGTTTAAAAGCATTTTGTTCTGATGTACGGCTTTGTCTATATACACATCATGGTGACATCCCAGGCCTAAAGCAAATACATACAATACTATATTTAATTTTCCTTTCAAAATGTTTTGATGTAAGGTCTGACGTTTTTCCCATGGTTAATCATGAAACTGGGCAATGTTTCTTACAGTTCCTTGTACTTTACTCATGCAAAACATTCATTGGTTTAAATGGTATGATTAAGGGGAGCAGAGTTGGGGCCAAAAAAGGAAGCATACAAAGGGAAAATAGATGTTTCCAAAAACTTCTATTGGAATACGGAGCCTTTCACTTAAAATCTGGTTTAAATCACTAGTTGCTGAAACTCACTACCACAAAAAAAAGATGGGTCCTCTGGTGCAGGCCTCGGTGTTGAGACTTGCAGCCTCTCAGCAGCTCCACAAGTGCTGGTGGCATTGCTCAGCGACTCAGTTTCTCAGCACCTCTGGAAGATGAAGACACCGCCTGCCTTGCGAACCTTGCGAGGTTGAGACCCCAGCCTGCACCGTTTAGTACCTACAGGAAGCACAAATGGCGGGGAGATAGCTATTTGATGGTCTGTATGAATTGAGGTCATTTACTCTGAATCACGTGTGGACAGACGTTCAGAGCACAGCCAGCACTGACGCTATGCCAGGAGCAATATGAATTTTTTCCCACTACACGGCTTGAGGGGTCTGGAGATGAGCCTGGAGGTGCCCAGGTCTTGGTCTCTCAGGGTACGGCTTTAGCAGCGCTGGGGCGCAGAGAGCCGGGGGTGCCCCGCGGCGGGTGGCTGTGCCTGCGGGCCACCGGTACCCGCTCGGCCTGAAAACGCCCGGCCGTAGGACAAGGGCCACCAAGGGCAGCCGCGGCGGGTCCCCTCGTGCTCTGCCCGTCTGGGGAGCGGCAGCCATCCCTCTTGCCCCCGGGCTGGGGCAGGCTGGCCGTGAGGGATGGGGGGGAAGGAGGGACGGAGGGAGGGAGGGGAGAAGAGGGAGGGAGGGAAGGAGGCGCCCCCTCTCTCCTTCCCCCCGCCGCGCACCCGGGCTCCTGCGATGTGGTGAGTCACAGGCAGGTCAGGACCGCGCCGGAGGGGCGGAGGGAGCCGAGGGGACCGGCTGATTTACCGCTGGGAGCCGCCACCAGCGCGGCGGAGGCGCCGGAGGGAAGGGCGCGCAGAGCCGCCCCGCAGCCCAGGTGCCGGGCGGGAGGGCCCAGCCCGCCGGGGCGCGCAGCCCCCGCCGCCCCCAGGTAGGGACGGCGGCGCGGGGCCGGGGCGGCGGGGGCGCGGGTGGTGGCGGGGGGCGGGCTGCGGGGAGCTGGCAGCGCGGCGCGGGGTCGCGGAGGTGCGCCCGGCTGCGCCCCGCTCCGCCCCGCCCGGGCTGGGCCGGGTGTCTGGGCGAGGGCGGCGGAGCCAGCCCGCCGCCGTGCAGCGCTCGCCCCTCCGGCGGCGGAGCCGGCGCGCAGCCCGCTCCGCTCCGGTAAGGACCGGCAAGGGCGGGGGGGGGGGGGGGACGCGGCGAGCGGGATGAGCTGGGGCGGCGGGGGAGGACGGGGAGCGGCCCGGGTGCTGCGCCGTGCCCCGCCCGGGAACTTCGCGGGAGCGCGGAGCCCGCGGCCGCCGCTGCCCTCCCCGCGGCGGGCAGGCTTCGCGCCGGGCGGGGGCAGGTGAGCCGCGGTGCGGGACCGCCGGCACCGGCTGCCCCTGCGCGGCCGGGCTCCGCAGGGGTACGCCCGCGAAGTGGGAGTGCATGGCCGGGCAGGGCAGGGCAGGGCAGGGCAGGGCAGGGCGGCCGCGCAGGCTGAGCGCGCTGCCCCCCGCCGCCGCCCGCCCCTGCCCGCTCCGCGGGCGCGGAGCAGCGCGGCCGGAGGCGGCGGCGGCCGCCTGTGGCGGGGCTGCCCGCAAGCGCGACGGGGAAGTTCCAACTCGGAAACGGTGGCTCCGAGGTGTGGGTTTGTGGTGGTGGCCGCCGGTCCGGCCGCCCTCCGTGAGGCTGAGGTCTCGGGGTGAGCCTGTCGGGTTCCCCGGGTGGGGGGATTTGTACTTTATGGTTGTACAGCCTTCACAGGCTTCCGTGCGCTCGTATTGCGGTTTGGGCTTTTTTTTTTTTTTTTTTTTCCCTTCTTAAAAAGCAGGATTTGCTTCAAACGGTAAATAATTTGCACCATATCACGGCATTCCACCACTGTTTCTATGTCAGCGTTAAATTAGGTGGCCTTTGGCTTTATAAATACTAAACGCACTCCTTAGAAATTGGAAGTTTCACACATACATCTTAAAATAGGGATTAATAATCGAGTAACAGCGATGTTTAACAAACTGTGCATTTGTAACCCATAGGAGGTTATTCAGGCTGCAGTGCGTGCTTTTTCCAAAGAACCTATGCCATGTGTGGTAGTTCATTTGCTTTTATCCTACAGGTGCTTTTTGCATTGTCCACCAGCAAAAAGAGCATGGTGTCCTTTTCTTTCTTTTTTTTTTGGGGGGGTGGTGTGTGGTGTGTGGAGGGGTGTGAGTGGAGATCCGAGAGGTTTGGATTCATAATCAGGCAAGATAAAGTGTCTCACATGTTTCTCTAAGAGCTGGTTAAATGTTTACAGATCATACACTGCGAGAGCAAAAAGCTAGCCTTTGGCAGGAGCTGCATGTTGAAAACAAAGTAAGTTAGAGAATGACTGTATCGCTTGTTCTTTGTGTGCCCTAATCCTTCTTTAGCACTGTATGATTCTTTTTCCTACTGTCTTCTAATTTAAACTGAATCATTTGGAAAAGGAATATTTTGTAAAACATTCATCTCTCTATTTACAGAAAAGAGACTCAGCTTCTTTGCCTTTTTGGTCGGGAGGGAATGAATTGTCTTTTCTTTATTATCCTATAGGGCTTTTTTTTTTTTCCTTCTCTTTTTTTCTTCTCCAGAGGATAACCACTGCATAGCAGCTCTTTACTGGTAAGCTAAATTGCACATGTTGTGGCTGGAGAGTGGTTTGTGGAGGTGTCGCTTGCTCGGAGGAGATGGCAGTGCAGCCTAGAGATGGACGGGAGCACACTGAGTCAGGGCAAGCTGGCCAGAGAGCCAAAACTCAGCAGAGGTTCAACGAACAGCTCATGAATGCAAAACTGAGTGGCAAATATTGTCCTCCCAGGACTGCCTTTCCCATCCTGATTTTCCCGCGTTTATAGTTTTCTGGTACCTTAGCTGATGACCTGTAACCTCCTCCTGCTGATGCAATGCCAACTGAAGGTGGGCCAACCCACCCACTCTCATTCTTCTATGATCTGCAAGTGACTATTCTGTGTTTTTCAACTGAGAGGAGAAATTCAAAGCCTGCTGCCTCCCAAATCTGGCTTCCAGGACTCCAGAGAGTAGCCGGCACAGCTGGCTGCAGTGCAAGAGCAGCAGCCTTGCCTTCACAGCCGCAAAGGGAACCTGATGCCAGCAACACGCTGTGTTGGGGTGGCCGGAGAGCCTGAGCTGCAGCAGTGGGAGTCCCAGACCTCTGGATGATGTGCTTTGTACTACAATTCCTTTGTGGTGGTGATGTGTCTAGATTTCATTCACTTCAGGCAGAAAGCAAGGAGAGGTTCTGCATCTCCATGTGTGTTTGTGGAATATCTAGTGTAAGGGAAATCCTGCTTAGGCGCTCTCAGCGCTACAGAAACACACATCATCTCTTGAACAAGAAAGCAATACAGCAGCTGAATAGCGTTCCCTGAAACTACGGGAACACAAATCCCAGAAGGGAGTTACAGGATCTGTTTGGTGCAAAAGAGAAGGAATGTGTTGCAGTGTGATACTTCCAACAAACCTTCCTAAGATTTTGTGTGGCAACCACACCTTTGTGGCTGGTTCTTGTTAAACCCTTGTGTCCAGGCTTCCCGCCTGATCTCCCCGTTGCTGCCTCGTTGGCTGGCCTTTGAGCCAGCAACACAATTTCATGTTTCATTAGGCTGCTTCCCTCAGCCGAGCCATCAACCTGTGCCGCTTGTCCGCTGTAGCCACAGCCTGTGATTTTTGCCTCCCACAAAGTACCAGCAAAGTTTGTAGCCGATAGTTAAACCCTTGCAACTCCCCACCAACGGTCACGCCACGTGGTCCTGAACAGCACGCCGTCACCAAGGAGGCAGGACCATGGCTCTGCAGGGGACTCCGCAGATGGCACCTCTTTGCCCGTCCCTCCCCACGCAGCCAAGCGAGGAAGGTTTCTGTTGTTCTCTCCTTGTAAAAATGTTGCGCTTTTCTTGGCAATGGTTTTAACAAATCTATATCTCGTACATAGCGACTGATGCGAGCGCGTTGGCAGAAGCCATTTTTAAATCAGTTTCCTTACCCAGGGGAAATGTAGTATAGACAGGGCCTTCAGGAAACGAATAATTAGGTGACCTTTTTCCCCCCAGAATATCAGGTCTGTTTTATGTAGAGCTGTTTGAAGTCACACAAATTCTCATTACTCTCCAAATCTCTAACCTTGCCTTGTTTAAGATACCTTTTAGGAAATCAAATCAGTGTTTCAATCTAATTTCCAAAGGCATTCAAACACATGGTATGTGTGCTAACTTGTTTCCTCTAGCATTAACAAATCCAGCAAATTGCCAAGCTATTTGCCTTCAGGAAAACTATGATGTTGTACAAGAAGATAAAGTATCTTTTTCCTCCAATTTTAAACATTAGAAAAATAAAGGAGAGGTAAAGTTATCAGACCAAATTGGTCTAGGATGTAACTCCTTTGAAGGAAACAGTGTTCCCAAGTAGGTTGCCTTGTGTTTTTTTTTTTTTAATCTGTTCTGAGGCTTTTTAGTCGCACTGTGATCTTTTTCAGTCACTTGATTTGGCTGGATGGTGACCGAGTCCCCTTAGCTCAGATGGACCTTCCTTGAGTTAGTCGCGACTGACTACGCCAAATATCAAAGTGGGAAATGGAAGTGGAGATGGAGAACTTGAGGGGTTTATAACCCTCAAATTTTAAGGGTTTTGTAACCTTCATATTTTAAGGAGAGGCTGTGTACATGACCCAGGTGCAGGGTGCATGCGGTGCAAACAGGGAGGCAGTGGATGCCCTGAAGCCCCTCTCCTCTGCCTCTCCGCCAGCACACCGGTCTCCAGGGAAGCAAGTGCCTCAAACATTTCATTTTTCAAGCAGGTGTCAATAACAGAAGAGTTTCTGTAATGCTGAAGAGTTTAATAAGCTCAAAATACTTAAACAAAATGCTTTTTTTGTGCATCCTACAGCTCCGTGATAGTCTCTTCTGCTTATTCCAAGAAAAATGAACATGCAATTGTCCTTTTGTAGGGAAGGAAGCGGATGGGATCTCGTTGGAATTAATGATAAATTCCATTGCAAATGCATGCGAAAGGAAAATTGCCGAATGCTTTCAGAAGATTTTCATTTTGCTCAAGTGTTCGCACCACGGCCATCGCCATGGTATTTGATGGCTATCCATTTTGTTGTGTACATTGCAGCTTTAACCTCTCTTTGAAGGGTCACATTGGCATGCCTTTTTTTCTTGTAGTCACAGAGAAATAACAATTTCTATGTAAGTTGCTTTCCTCTACCATAGCTCCTTCATTTTGACGTTTATCCAACTAAACAGTATCAGAATCTTTTTGACATGTCCTAGTGTCATTTCTGTGAAGGATCGGTGACCTAGCTTGATAAATTTTAAAAAATCAGCAATATAACTAAATATGTGACATTTATTGAAATTCATTCTTTGCCATGGAGCTACTTTCTTTCAAAAATATTGAGAATAGTAAGGGATTGCAGCTGCAATTTGATTAAATCTACAGTTGTTACCATTTGCCTTCTGAAAATTGATTCCCTCCCCTCCCCATTCCCCAGCTTGACATGTTTATTGATTAAAAACTGTGCACTGGCCTAAGCTAGCATGTATTTGTCAGTGTTTGTGTGCCTCCCCATGCAAGTTCCAACAGGCTTTCAACCGTGGAAGCTGACTCTACTGTTAGGCTATTGGAAATGGTAAGGTCCCTTAGCAATTGTTTTAAACTATATGATGACACATCTTTGAACCCCATTGTACGAAGGAAAAATACCTTCTGACTGGAGAGAGATTTCCTGTTTATGTGTGTGTTTGCTGGAATTAAGCCTTCCCCTGTGTGTTGGCCGAGTATTTTTTTATTTTTTTTTTGTAATCCAAAATGGCAACATGGCAAGTCACCTCCAGAGTTTTATTTTTTGGACAGGATACAGGTCTTTTATTTTCAAAATAGCATGGCTCTGGGGTTGATGATGAAGCATAGGGGCCTCTCAGTTATACTTCTAAAAGCAGAGCCAGTTAATTGAGGTGGCACAGTTATAAAGACAGCTAGATTTAAGCAATAAGTAATTAACTTTTATTGACAATATTATACAATGTGAGTTGTTCACTTCCCACACAGGAAGATTTTGGCTTCAGGCAGATGTTCCTTCAGCATAAGGATATGAAATTTGCCAAATGTATAATTTATTTTATAAAATGGCTAGGATCATAGCATTGGTTGTGACTGAAGAGAGTCCCGTAAAAGCTTCTGATTCTCTTTGTAGAGCAAAAAGTATCCCAACAGGTGGCCTCCAGGCAAGATCCCAGCTGCAGGAGGATTGCATGCAGTACCTGAAGGGCTTTCAGCTGTCTAGACATGGCAGGTGACCAGAAAATAAAGCATACGTAACACTCCTGCCTCTTGCTTTCTGGGGTGCCTATGCTTGTGACCCTGTAGTGTGCCTCTGCACCCTACATATCATAGCTGAACCCCCTTCAGAGGGGAGAGTTGTAGTTATGGGACTCAAAAAGGCATTTTGCCTGTAACAGTAGTGAGGCTGGACCACCCTGGATTTAGGCAGTAAAGTTACAGTTATTTATTAAATACAGAGTTAAGGTTTCTGGTTTGCTTCAAATGATGCTCATTTTAAACAACTGTCTGGGGCTGGGAGAAACCTGGGCTAATGGACTGATTACACTGAGCATTTGTTAGGGCTGAGAGCCACATGGCCCCAGTGTGGGATGGCAGCATCCCAGCCCCAGCTGTGCCGACTGCTGCCCCTGCCCACATCTGGCAGAACGTTGCCCTCAGCTGAATTCCAGTCCCTCTATCACCCACCACAATGGCTCGGACCTGCAACGTATGTGGGTCTCAAGCAACTTCCTTTTCATACCTCCTCTTGTGGTTGTGCAACTTGCCTGGTAGGAACCGTAAGCAAGACTCTGGCCTCATGGTTGTCCCTGGGAGTTTTGCCACTGACTCTTCATGGACTGTGGGTTTTGCTCTGCCTTTGTGCGTGTTTGCAAAATGTATTTCCTCTTCTTCAGCTTTAATAGAAGATTGAGGTATCTTTTTCCACATGAATTTTTTCTCGTTAATATTTGCAGAAATTGATAGTTCCTGCAGGAACTATTTATTTTTGTCTACGTTTTGTGGAAGCAGAAATCCTTTCTGAGCATGTCTAATGAGCAGATGAAAACAATTACCAGCTACAGTTAGAATTCAGAACTTAGATATTTTCCCCTTATTTTAGGAGATATTATTTCTTTTGTTTTTATGTTCATTTTTTTTAGTTTGTTTCAGCTGGATGCTGAACCTCACCTTTCATTTAGATTGTTTTTCTGTATTGAAACTCTTCTGGCTAGCACGGTTTCAAGCTTGGTAGAGGTCTATTGTGCCGTGTGAGTGCCTAGAGACGTACGTGGGGTTTTTTATTGTTTTGTCTTTAACTTTATCCTGGATAAGAATACTTTTTGGATTGGTTGGCCCAAACTAAACCACCAGAATTTCAGGACCATTAGAGATATTTATTAAGACACTGGGGTTTGTTTCTCGTTCCCTCACACCCACCCCATGGATGATCCTATGAGGATAAAGTAGCAGGTTTCCGAGTAACCCCAGCTTTTTAGAAAATCCCCAAATCTGTGGGTTATCCTAAATGCATGAGTAGAAAAGAAAATCTCTCTTCTATCTATTTAGATCTTAGATCTATCACCTGTCTTCAGATATATGCTGGGGTAACTGTGGCTTGGATTTCTCTCTGTCTTTGAGACTGTGATACAGTCAAAATTGCATTAGGATTTCTGTTATAGGAATTATATATCCTTTTATCTGTTATTATATATCCCCATATCTGTTATGGGTATTATTATATAATTTTCATGTGTCCTCATGGCATGTGTCTACTCATCCAAAAAACCCAGTTCCTATTGGTTAGGTCTGAGAAAGGAGGATAAAGCAGAGAGAGGCAGCTTTACTGAAGACAATGAAAGGTGTTGGTAGTTGAATTCATGTCAAAAGTTGATTAATTTCTCTTTCCTAATGTCATTGAAAATGTTAAATGAATTACTAGAGTTATATTCAGGTTTCCTGTCTACTTCTAGAAAGTGGGCACTAATTTTAAATGTTATATATTACTGTCCTGCAAAACCTTTGCTTAAACACTTTAGGTTTATTGCTTTTGCTCTTTGGATTAGAGGCTAATATTTTTCCTGGGGGAAAAAATGTTTCTTGTTAATACTTGGTATTTGATATTGTTCTTACAAATGGCCAAAGCTGCATTAAAAAAAAATACAATTGCAATATTAATAATGCTTTAAAAAGCAGGCAGAATGCAAATAGTGTTGGACTCCAGTGAAGCACTGAGCCCATGTTTGAAGCTCCATATGTGATTAAGCACTTCTGCATCAGAGAATATAATCCAAATTTCACCCTGAAAAATGTGTTCATCATCCATTCAAATCAGTGGAAAACGTTGTGCATGTGTGAGGATGCAATTTAGCCCACAGTAGCTGATTGAAAACTTTATCTTAACTGTTGTTTAACGCTTCTGATGAAGGAAAACTTCGGCATCTGCCTTGCTTGGCCCTCCCGTACATGTTCAAGGATGGAGTGCTGCATGATAATGAGTTTTACCCTTGTTTGTGTTGCAGCGCTTCCATGTAGTCAGTGTGGGGGTTCCCCCAGCCAGGATGTAGGCACCTTTAGTTAAACTCAGGATGTCTGGATACAAATAAATTCCATCACCTTCAGTGGAAACTGTGCAAGTGCTGAGAACAGGTGGAAGACCCACACTTGCACTATGGCTTTATTTCTGTGCTTTGCCTTGGTTTCCCCATTCCCTAGTATGTAGTGTTTATTAAATGTATTGTAGTCAGAATCTGAAATTCCCAACCATTTGTTTTTCCTGGTGTTGCCGACACCGGCCTTAACGTAGTGAATCACCAGAGAACATGGCATGGTGGCATCACTTCATTATGTCCTTTTGCCTTCTCAGAGGATGAAACAGCTTCTGTCTGGGGATGTCCTCTTGTATGACTTCCTACAGGTCTTGCCAGTTCTCCACCTTGGCTCGTCAGTCGGATTTTCACAATGGGAAAATCCTATTGAATCTACCCAACATGGGAACCTTACTATAAGTTTTTGAACTATCCTATGAAATTTAATATCAGTTCTGTTTGTGCTTCAGAACTGCAATATGTTAAAACCCTGTTACATTTCATCTTCCATTAAATTCCATAGAATTCAGTTACTCTTCTGTTTCACATTCCACTGGATTTTTGTCCTTATTATCCCGACTCTATGTATACAAAAGAGATGAATTGCAAGGCACGTCCATTTGTGAGAAAGGGATGATTCCCTCTCTCTCCTGGTTATACTCAGAAAGACCTGACCAACAAATTCTCTTTTTTTCCTGGATAACTATGGCAGGCTACATGAGAAGAGCATCTTTGAATGCATAGTGTCCTAACAGAAGGTGGGAGATATGAGAGCCAGTCAGGACATAGGTAAAGTCAGCACAGAGTGCATGAAATCACAAAAATCATTAATGACCTTCTAATTGGAGAACTGAATCCCGTGTTTTTTCTGCAGGGCTGAAAAGGAAAATCACCATGCATGGTCATTATCAGTCAGGAGGACTGTTTGCCAGTTCTCTGTAGTTTTCTTTTCTCTGAAAACACATTTACAAAAATAAGTATGTGTTTGTTCTTCTTCACATGTAAGCTGCTATGATAAAATCAGTTTGGGTGAGCTCAGAGACATCTTTGCTGCTTCCTGAACATCACTGTTGTGGTGGTTTTTTTTCTTTGTTTGTTTTCAGATTGAGATGTTTTCATATAACATGCTTTGAAAGAACTCCTTTTATGCAAATAATACCACATTTCTCTTGTAAACTAAACACAGGCTGGGCCAACCCCTGCCTGCAGATAAGCATGCATGGCTTCCAAAGTTCCCCTGTCTGCAGCAGGAGGGCTTCCTGCTTATCTGAGGAGAGTACGGCCTGAAATCCCTGCAGGGCACAAAAATAAGGTAACAACCACTGAATTGTTTTCACAGTACAAAAAGCCTTTCAGGAAGCAGCAAGGAGCAATAGGAGGTGGCTAAAGGATAAGAAGGTACCCTTTTCCCTTCTCAAAAAGGCAAATCTAAAGGTAGTTTGTTTACCGAGACCTCCATTGCATGCTATTAATAGGGGTAAATGCCCATCAGTCAAATATTTGACTAGGCATGGTTTATAGGGATTTCAAAGACATATGAAAAGATAATGCTTGTGTCCATTAGCTAGCTAGTTGGAAATGCAATGTAGGTTAATTCAGTCTTTCTTTAAAGAGTAATGATTATCTTCATTAACAATATATAAGATTTTCAAAGATTTACTCTTCTGCACCTATCATCCCTGTTAAGTTATGCCTTCTACATCTCAGTATTTACCCTGTATCATCTATTGCTCATTTTAAATGAGGTAATATTGAGATTCTGTCATGTCAACAGATCTTCTGCCTTTCAGGCTGTTTTAAGCACCCTGTTTTCTAGTCCTTAGTCAGCTCAACTATCACAAGAATCAATGAGAATATTGTTTGGATAAAGACTGCAGAGTCAAGTCTTGGAAAAAGTGGTGGCTTCGCGGTAAAGGAATGTAGCTTATCCTGACGAACCTTAGGTCTGAACCCAGGCTTTTCTGTGAGAATCCAGATGTGTGGGAATTTAGATCTCTCCCATCATGAACCCCAACAGCTGTATCTTGTTCAAATTTAAATTGCTCAAGTAATTATTAATCACGAGTAGTCCATTTCTTTTATTTGAACATGACATACATGGTGCTAATAAGCAATACAATATAATGTGAATATTTTAAGTAGGTGCAGGGGTGTAAAAGCAAATGTTCTTTTTAAATGACAGTGACCTTTGCTCAGTGCCTGAAGTACTGAATTCAGTGCTATCAACTACTTAACAAAACCTCATGCTCAGGAGCTATTGTTGTAATATAAAGTCCTAAATTAAAAACTTACATTAGCTGGCATTTCCAATTTTACCACTGCCATTTTATTTTCCTTTTGGATAAGCAGACCAAGCTTAAAATTATGATTAAGATCCAGAGAGGCTACTTTGGCATCTAAAATGGGGTTTAGAGTGAGCTCAGGGCATAAGTCCAAGAAAGGGATCCAGAAAGCTAACACTCGCTGGCCACAAAGCTCTCGGGTGCTTAGATCAACCAGTGCCTGCACTTTGTGCTGAATATGCCCTGGATCTCACCTGAGCTTCAGCTCTGCAGGAGAAGAAATCACATGGAGCAATAAGAGGCTCTCCAACCTGGCTGGGTTACAGCTCCCAGCTAAGCTTGCTCGCAGTCCCCAGACAGGATGGAGCCGGGTACTGCAGACGGGTCCTGCTGCTGACAGGCAACCTCCAGTCCCGTGC
Organism: Phalacrocorax carbo; assembly: GCF_963921805.1. Lineage (NCBI taxonomy): Eukaryota > Metazoa > Chordata > Aves > Suliformes > Phalacrocoracidae > Phalacrocorax > Phalacrocorax carbo. The sequence goes on along the minus strand of NC_087513.1, from coordinate 28,240,292 downwards.
TAAATCCCTGCTCTTCTTTCTGGCCCACTGGGCTCTGAAGCACGAGGACTGCTTTGCCTAGGAAGATTCACATCCATGCCTTCCACTGTCTGCATCTTCCCACCAGGACAGGAGGAGGAGAGCGAGGCACAGCTGTCGGAGTGGGATGCTGGATCTCTCACAGCAGAAGGGCAGGAGAGCGCAGGCAGGGGCTGCCTGCACCCAGGGGAGGGCAGGTGGCAGAGAGGGGCAGAGCTAAGCCCTAGTCCCAGGTTTAGACCTTTGGCCAACCTGTTCATGTGGGGACAAAGACCATGGTTTTAAATAAACTCCTTTATGGCAGGTACCATCCTAGAGCTCAGCCTTGCTGTGCTGTGTCTGTTGTAAACAGCAGCAATAAGCCCTTCATATTTCTGAAGTGTTTTGTAAGAATGAGCTAATTTATCCTCACGTCACCCCTATGTGAAAGGTAAATACTCTCTGAAGTTTGGAAACAGCCTCTTTACTTATCTCTCAAACGCCTTGAATCTGGCTCCAGGTTTCCAAAAGGAGACACTTTAGTATCTGAACAAGTCCAAAATCTGGTACGAGACCCTGTAGAAACAAGAACCCTGAGAGCAGCAGTTGCACATTTAAGCTCTTCAGGCCTCCCCAAAATGAGGGGAGAGGAAAGGCTGAAAGGAAGTAAATGAAGCAGCTGAAAAATCTGTTCAGACAAAAAAAATGCCTCATTAGCATGAAAAAACTCAGACCGCTCAGCCATCCCTGAACACCTTCTTCAAACTATTGAGCTTTTCAGCATCTTCTGAAGGTCAGCACAATATTTCAGAATAAAAGCTGTGGCTGACAGACCCTCACTGAGGGAGATCTGCCAAAAAAAAAAAACGGGAGCTGAGGCTGCTCCAGATCAGCCACTCTACTGATTGCAGCTGTGACACTCTTGCCTCTGGTGAGAGCCGGGATGTCAGATAGGCTGGTCCCAGGCCATTTCGGGATTTATGAACACCAGTGCCGTAAAGTCCTTGGAAGCAGATCATGAATCACAGGTTCACAGCAAGGCAGCAGTCATGCCAATGAACCATCATTAACTCAGTTTCTAAACTGAGTGAAAGTAGGGCATCAGTTAAAGTGCATTGCAATAACATAAACTTGCAGTGACAAAAACGAGGTCAGCATTAAAAAGAAAAGGTCATAACCTCCTAACCAAACACAGATGGGAAATGAACACTATCCTTGACATTGCTCCTGTTTGATTATCAAAAAGCTGCTATGAAGCTAAGTAGACCATCAGGTTATTAACTTTGGTACCAGATAAAGGATGTGTTCTGCTAAGCTAAGACATAAATGTAGACTTCATTACTTTCACTAGCTGGTTTACAAACACAACCAATTCAGTTTTCTCTGTAGCCGTTCTGAGGGTCTGCACCACATTTTTTCATGGGGCAAAGGGCACTGAGTTAATTTTGCGTAGAGGCAGTTTGTGTTTGGCAGGGCTAGTTATCTCAAATACAATGTTACATGATCATGGTTATACTGCTTATGGAGCCAGCCTGGGCAGAGGAGGAGTGCAGCCTACTTCCCAGCACTACATATAATCCATGTGGACAAATCGGACTTATCAGCCCAACGGGCTGTGCCAGGCCACACTGGTTCAGCAGCCTCACAAAAGCTCCTGGATGCAAGGATTGGCCCTGGAGGCAACCTAAAGGCCTCTGTGCGGTGGCGGCCCAGGTCCACAAGCAGACCTTTTTCTTGGTTTCTCCTGTACCTGGAGAAGCCACCCGCAGCAGGCTGAGTAAAGGGGAGCTGACAGTCTCGTTCCAGCCCTTGGGCGAGCTCTCTGAATCCAGGAGCCCAGCTCACTCTTGCGGATGTGCTGATCTCTCTGGCACCCTGCATGAAGTTTGACCATGATGTCTGGGCTTGACAAGCTATGTATCAAGCAAGGCGTCAGCAACCTATTGGAAATCCTTGACCCTAGGTTTTGTCACTAATTTGCCTTGTGGCCCTCGGAGACACATTGACGGAGAAGGGTGAAGTCATGGCACCCAGTGGCATGCTTTATGTGTGCCTGTGGAGCAGAAAAGCTGCCGCATGACACCGTCCTGCCAGCTCTTTCAGAGAAAAGAACAGAGCCAGCACAATTCCTTTTGCTTGGTATCCTAGGTATTTGCACCACACCTTGGAGGAATTCAGGGACTTGCTGGGTTTTAGTTGCTGTTATTATTATACTTATGACATCAAAAGGAAACTGAATAATTTGGTGTGCTTGTAGTTCCTTTGGTACAGTTTTCATATAATGTACTTTATCATCACTTATCTCTTGATATACAGAATTTTTTTTTTTTTTCTTTGAAGAGATTAATGTTTGGCTGTGAAGGGTTATTGTCTCAGGGACTCTGAAGAACCATTAGCACCAAATGACAATTAAACTGCAGGAAATGCCCCGCATCAAGATCATTCATAATTGCTGTTAGAACATTTAGATCAAATCTGTATGCTGTCTTGGTTATTCATGGCAATTTGCCTTTTAATCTTTTTCATTTTATGACCCATGCCATTCCTTTAATTATCACAGTGTGGAAAGCTGTTAGCTTTACAAGACAGGAAAGGCTTCCAAAATCTGCTCTGCATTTCAATACAAGAATTCAGGTAGATATATGTTAAATCATAAAGCATAAAGTAGAAAATCTAAGTAAGTGCTGAGAGTAGTTAAGGGAATTGAGCTAAAACTGTGCTTGCAGCCAGGTTTGCCAACTTGGCTCTTTAAGAATGGAGGAACTACATTCCAAGGAAATTACACTGTCCCCGTTCTGTACAGGCAACCACAAAATGCTCAGACACATACAAAAAGTTGATCAACTGGATCGACTCAGAAATACAAAAAAACTGCTTCCTCCTGATGTAAGGTGTTTTTATACACATCAAAAGGAACTTGCATCTTTACCTGAGCTTGTATGACTTCCTTGATGAACCAGGGCACATGTCTGCCTTTATCTCAACTGGCTGGAGTCAATAAAGGTCTTTGCTTTGCATATGCAGTGAAAAATACATTAAGAGGTGAATTAGTCTCTCCAAACACGTGAAAAATTGGGAGTGAAACCCAAATATCTCCATATGCACTCACCTGAAACAGAAGACCAACCTTACCCTGTGTTATTGGTCATGGCATATACAATAACAAGCATAGTATGTTACTCAGTCCCCCATATAGCTCCTTTTCTACTTGGATGAGTAAGATGTTCACATGTCAGTTGTCAGGCTGAATCATTTGCTGTAAATACCAAGCTTAAGTCTATGTTAGAAGTGGATTTACTCTACTGCCAGTGTAGTGGTAAAGAGCCACAACAGCATCACAGGTATTTTCTTACCGAAACTCCACAATTGCTGACTTGCATTTCAGGTGAATGGATTGGATCAATAGTGTTGTGTTGTTCAAAGTTTACTTTCTATTTTCCTGCTATTGCCAAGCAGTATAATATATATTTTTTTAATCCTTCCATCCTTATGCATCCAGATGTGGAAAGCTGTCCTGTATTTAAAGATCCAAATCCATCTGGAAATATAAGCATAACCAAATAACGAAGGACCTACTGTATTGCGGGTACTTTCTCCCCATTTTTTCAATTTTAATTTGTATATTTTGAACTTCTTTCCTAGTTCCTGTTCTTTATGGAATTGATTCCTCAGTCCTTAGAATGAGTGCCACGACCTCACATGAGAAGTTTCCCTGAATCCCAACAAACGCTGTATACCACCTTTTAAATTAGTCTTTCTGAGCAATGTATAGCTCTTGATCTGCTCTACTCATTCCTAATATATGAGTGAGTGTTTGCTGCGGTTTGTTACAAAAGAACATGTAGAGCCACTGTAGGCCATTACAACAAAAAATTATCAAAGAAATCAAGTGTGCTACAGACCCAAGACACGAGTTGGCTTTAGGATGTTAAGATCTGAAGCAAGTTTCAAAGAAAACACTCTACGCTTTATTGCGCTGCAGGACACCTACAAAAAATAATGCTAAATGAGTATAAGATTGACATTTTCTCCACTGCGAAGGATAGATTAGTGTTCTTGTGTTTTAGTGCCTGTTAAAAATAAACCTGGCAGACACGGAAAATGCTTCTATTGATAGCTGCTGTGAATTACAATGATATATTGGACCCAGTAATGGATCATGTATATTAAAGAGTATATTTTATGCAGGGAAAATTTAGATTTTTTTTTTTTTAATTTGAATATTGTAAGAAAAGGCTTACAGATCAGTTGAACATGCTAATGAAAGCAATTTCTTCTGACACACATGACTGCACTGGATATGTAGAAGGTTTAGTTAATGGTAGATCCTCCAGCAATTGCTTAGGCTGTGCCCTGCCCGCCAGTTCTTCACCATCAGCCATCTGCATGCACACACACCTCTTGAGAGTACCATAGACACCTCCCAGCTCTGTTATGAATGAATTTATGACCTAAATCAGTGCTACTAAGTCCTGTGACTCTATGCACTGGGAAAATGCACCATGTTAGTGTACATATCACGCTACAGGAAAGTTATGTTCCTATCCTACTCAGAATGAGTATCCTAAACTGGAGTTAAAATAGTGCTGAAGACAAGAGAACGTGGATTTTAACTCGGATTAGCCATTTGAATTAAACTGGGGGATCATTAGTATGTTTGTTGCTGACTTACTTTCTCAAATTTCCTTGTTCTCTCTTGTTATATTAATTCAAGGTAGCTAATGCAGGTTAGCAATTCTGACTTAAGAACATTTTTAATCTATGGACATAGAAAATAGGTTAACCTCAATATGTGTTTTAGATATAACCAGTCTTGTCTACAGATGCAGTCGGTTAATTGAAAAGTCTGATGAACACGTCAGCTGTGAGCTTAGTCTGTTGAAGCTGATGCCAGTGCTGTGACAAATTTGCAACAATACATTAAAGTTGGATGGACGGAGCTGTTATCATCTCCTTTCCTCAGTTGCCCTGTCCTGTTAAACAATGCTGCTCTCTCCATGGTAGGGTGACTGATACACAGGGAATCAGGTCCTGAAGTGGCACAGGTTTTGGTCCAGGATAGTAAAGCAAACTGAACTCTCAGGAGCAGTAATCACTAAATCACTATGGTTATCCTATATAAATTTGCCACCACAAGTCTGTCAGAGCCCATACATGCTATCCCACTGGAAAAAAAAAAACAACAACTATCAAGTGGTTCCTTAAAGAAGGGAAAAGGCTAGCATTTGCTGACAATAGAGTCTGTGAAATATGAATGAACATGGCTCTGCTGTTACCTAACCTGAAATGACCTATCTGAGAGCTAAATGTGTTCTTGTACAAACACAGTCTGTGTGGCATATGCAGGACCCTCATTTCCTTTCATGCAATAAAGCAAGGAAAAATGAGATGCACCAGCCAACTGACAGAACGCTTGCTTTTGTGTCAGCATGTTGTCTTAGCTTGTGCCGATCCATGGAGTTCTTTGTGATCGGAGTTAAATGGGACATGAGTTGTTGAAATGAGGGCTAGGAAAGCAAGCCTGACTGTGTTTTCTGGCTTCCTTGCATATGACAGCTTGAACGTTATTCCACAATAAGGCCAGGCCTGACTTATTAGTACAGTGGCAAACAGTGTGAAGAAGAGACATGATGTTCAATGTTTACAAATTATCACCCAGGCCATAATTAGGGAGAATGAAACTTGTAGGAAAAAGATTGCCATTGGGAAGCTGTTAATGGTACACAAACACTCAAGACCAAGCCTGGTGGGAAGCATCAGCCATAGCGCTTGAGGTTGCCAAGCACACTAATATGACACATCATTACTAGCCACTCACAACGGTTGACCAAAATCCATTTTCTCATCAGTTATACAAGCTAGTGTCTGCTGAGGGATGGAAAAATGAGCACATCATGACACAGGCTTTGAAAATATCTCTTACAAAAGAAATAATCCATACACAGCTAGTGCTTGCTGATAGTTATCACAGGCCAAAGCTTACAAGTCTTCTGTAGACACATGAAAGACACACTGACACACAAGTCACGGGAAGGTCACAAAAGAAGGAACAGCATCCATCATTCATACCAAGCAGAGAAACAAAGGGATTACTTGTTTTCCTTTTGCGACTGATAGGCAGCAACTAGTTCTTTGACCTGTATTCAAAATGTGTATCTATAGCCTAAGTATTTTGGTTCTAATTCAGCAAAACTCTCTTAAGTGCTTCAGTTCAGCTAAAATGACACCTGAGTACGTGCTAAGGAGAACTAGGACTATTGGACCTTGGAAGAGAGGTGGGACTGAATTTTTAATTTTCCAAAGTTTTCCTGCTTCTTCAGGTTGTATTCAAGTGGAGTGTGTTTGCAGTGACCTGGTCTGGAGGCTACAAAAAACCAAATCTGTGCTGCAGGCTGCAGGAATAGAGAAAGACTCTGGGTCAAATACAGATAAAAAGAGGCACCAAATATCATGGGAGTCTCACTGAGGAACAGTGGAGCGTATGTGATGTGAGGACTGTGAAAAAGCAAATGCCTAAAAAAAGGAGTTGCACACTGTACTCTTCACATAACTCCTATGTCCTCCCTAAGCTATAAATGTCTCGCTACTGTGTCACGTGTCTTCTGATTTCAGACACCTTGAGGAAAGATACACAGTGTGCTGGAGACATGCATTGTGAGGAACCGTCTTCCCTAGAGCTGCCCATAAATCTGAGTCTGAGCTTCCCATAGGTGGGGAATCAGCAGATTTCTGTCTGGGAGGATGCTTGAAACACCTCAAAAGCATACAAAGGAAGACACAATGATGGAGCTCAGATGTGAGGGCAAAGATGACTTGGTTTTCATTTATTGCTCATATTTTCCTTCCTGTAGTGGTGAAATACAGTACCTATTATTCCTGGCATCCTTTGCATTGCACTGAATCTTGCCCTTGCTCTCGCTGTTAAGCTCTTTGCTTTGGGTCTCATTTGCTAAAGGAGTTGAAGGAGCAATTTTCTGTCTCCAGAGCACAGTGTCAAACCAGCTACACACCAACTGTGTGTAGGCAGAGTAGCCTATCCAAGGATACTGGCCTCACATCCCAAGATGTGGTTTGAGGGAAAGAATAAGTCAGACAGTATTTGTGGCTCTCAGTCCCTTTGCAGTGCACGCTGGTATTTGAACAGCTAGGGATCCTCTTTTTCAGACACTAGAAGAACGGGGAGGTTTGCAGACTGAAGACTGAGGGGCATACTGGGTGGGCATGTTGGGTGGGAAATCTGTCTGGGAACATTAAAACAAGAACATAGCACAGAATATACTGCAACAAAGTAGGTGTCTGTCAAGTAACCTTGCATCTTTTTTCCTCTATTGGTGGCTGATCAGCCTCATCTTCATCTATCTGTTGTCCTACCTATTGTTTTCTCTCTCTGCTGCAGTGCTACCTCTGTTACGTGGATTTAAACTCATTGCAGTAAACAATGCCTCTGCATTGTGTCAGAAATAGAGCGCTTTTGGAATTTTTTGCTTAATCTAGTATTTGTCAGAACATGTTGACTCGTCAGAAGTGAATCTGCAGGAATGTATCGGTTTTAGCAGTTTCTTGGGTGGAAGTGCTGGCTGAAAGGAGGCAGACAGTCAGACCAGGCTCCCACTCCTCCCGTTGTGGGGACCTTCGCTCGGCACTGGCGAGGCAGGGACGTGAACATAGTTGTTCTTGGATCGGGTGTGACTTCTGGGTGTTTCACACAAACTTTGAAAGCTGTTGGTTTCATCCCAGCACAGGGCAGGAAAAATTCTGTAATAGCAAGAGGATGAGAAAATGGTTTCCTGCTCTATACAATATAGAAGTCAGCACTCCATGTACTGGGGCTATTTTCTAATTATAGCAATATCCCTGCTCGGTTTTCTTTTCTTTTTCTTTTAAACTTAAATCTGTGTTTGGTTTGTTTCCAGGATTCTGTTATCACTAATTAATATCAGAAAATGTTGTTGATTTGAAGGAAGATCTTAATTTCTCAATACCAGAAGTGTGACTTGTTCTTACCAGCTAATACTTGCAAATAGCCTGTGTTTCTGATTTTTATCCCTAGCTCTCGATCATGATTCTTATCAGATAACAAGGAAGAAGAACAATTCTGTGTTTCTAAAACCTATTATTTTGTGTAATTAATGAGGTAAGCCACAGGAAGAGTTCAGTGGATGTCAGAAGGAATGCAGGAGAAATATTGATGGATTGTTTTAATCAATCTAGTGAAAACACTGAATTTATACACAGCTGAAACAGTTCTGGTCTATAGTCATCCTTCCATTTTGCTTAAAGTCTTAATGAAATAAAAAGTCAATACAGATGTCCTGGTTCCTATTATTAGTTTGTAATTTTCAAGGTTGTCTATTTAAAATCCTTTCAGTGGTCATAAGCATTTCTCTATTAGCAACTATTGCTTAACTATAGTTGAACTATAAGTACTTTCCCGAAGTATGTGATCATATTGCTGTTAGAATGCATAATTGTTTTCTCCATGAAGAAGCTAAATTTGGCTTAACAACTGTGTCATGGTATTAACAGAGAATGTCTGGTGTGACAGGGCATAGCGTGGACACTGCACCAAAATGCTCATAACCACAGTTCATTTAATTGATCTTCAGAGGGGGTGAAATATCACACTAGTCATCTGCCTTTGGTTTTTCAAGCCACATCAAACAATTGTGTGGAGAAGTAAAAAAAAAAAAGTGCTAGGTTTTTTGATTTCATCGGTTAATGGCTGTAGGTCATTTGATACCCCTTTGTTTACAGTACAGTGATATGCCTGTATCTTGTGAAGGTTCACCAGAGTGACTTACTGCTGTGGTACAGGGCCTAAAATAAAACTTGCACATGCCAGGCACCACATGATGCATAAAATATTCTAACAATATATTGCAAAACCTTGTCAACACTGGGGAAAATGGCTATTCCAAGAAGTAGAGCTGGCTGAAAAAAGCATTCTTTTTCCAAACTGTGCCCTTAGGAAAGACAGTGATTTGGGGAGCTGGAGGGAGAGGGAGGGTTTCTTCCTTTGGTCTGGTGGAGAGAAGTCTTTTCCTTGGTTAATCAAAAATGTCAACAATAAAAGAGAAGCCCACTTCCAGCTCAAATCTTTGCATTATTTCATGTCTTTCCTATTTCTCATTTTTGAGCAGCTGTGCTAAGAACCAGCTCAGTCCCTTGAGGAACTTGCCAAATATCTTATATCCACACACAAAGCACTACACCCGCTTTGTGTGCAATCGTGTCCTGAGTGTCCTGAGCAGATTTGCTGTCAGCTACCTGTGCATCTTCTTCTTCTAAACCATAATACTCAGCTGGTTTAATGCCAATGTGGAGGTAGTCATCCCTCTTCTGCTGCTGCTGTACAACACACAGAGGGGTCTTTCAAAATCCATCGTAAGAAAATCCTTGTGTGAATTGTTCTGAAAGCAGTGAAACGGGTACCCACAAAAACCAGTAATCGTAGCAGTTTCTAGCACACAACTGTTAATGACACTAAGCAAGATTATGTCACTCCTTAAACTGAAATAGTTCAGCTAATACATGCAGCCTAGAAACAGATTTCTGTTGACTGATAAACTGATGTGCTAGTACATGAAATATAACCTCTCTTTCCTTTAAATATATTTTGACAGATTAAATCTCTGACAATGAAGCCTTTTACTGCATATCCTTCTGGGTTTATCGTATTCCTGTTTGCCTTGCTGCAGCGGAGCCATGGGCAATGCAAAGAAGCAGCTAAGAATTCAGAAATGAATTTGAGTATAAAATATGATCTTCCTAACTTCATCGCAGAAACACCGATTCAGAATGTAGTTTTATACAACCATCATGTTTATATTGGAGCAGTCAACAAGATTTATGTACTAAATGAAACTTTGCAGAAAATTTCTGTGTACAAGACTGGGCCCATTTTGGAGAACCCTGACTGCGCACCATGCGAAGACTGCAAAGATAAAGCCAATTTATCTAACAGCGTATGGAAGGATAACGTCAACATGGCACTGCTCTTAGAAACTTATTATGATGATCAGCTCATCAGCTGTGGTAGCGTGTCCGGAGGCATCTGCCACCGTCACATCATTCACCCTGACAACCCTGCTGATATCGAAAGCGAGGTGCACTGCATGTACTCACCCCAGGTGGACGGAGAAGCTGATAATTGTCCTGACTGTGTTGTAAGCACTTTAGGAACCAAAGTTTTGGTGACCGAAAAAGACAGGTTTGTCAACTTCTTTGTTGGAAATACTGTGACATCTGCATTTCAGCCTCCTCATGTGCTGCATTCAATATCGGTCAGAAGGTTAAAAGAAACACAGGATGGTTTTGAGTTTCTCACAGATCAGTCTTATATAGATATCCTCCCTCAGTTCCGCGACTCATATCCCGTTAAGTATGTCCATGCCTTTGAAAACGATCACTTTGTCTATTTTCTGACTGTCCAGAGAGAATCTCTCGACTCCCAGGCTTTTCACACTAGAATTATACGCTTCTGCACTTTAGACTCAGAGATGCGTTCTTACATGGAAATGCCTCTTGAGTGTATTTTTACGGAAAAGCGGAGGAAGAGGTCCATCCGAAAGGAGGTATTCAACATTTTGCAAGCTGCCTACGTAAGCAAGCCAGGTGCAGCTCTAGCCCACGAAATGGGCCTTGGGCTGAATGATGATATTCTCTACGGCATTTTTGCACAAAGCAAACCAGATTCTTCTGAACCAACCAACAGATCTGCTGTCTGTGCCGTCTCCGTGCGAACCATCAACGAGTTCTTCAACAAGATTGTCGACAAGCAGAACATGAAATGTCTCCAGCACTTCTATGGGAAAGAGAGCAAATACTGCTTGAACAGGGTAAGTAACAATTCCTTTGTTACATTTTGGGACTCTCCTTCTCCCTTTGCCCACTCCATTGCCAGGTTGCCATCCCCTCAGTTTCAGCTACAAAATATAAGTCCCTGATCGTTTCAGATTAATTAGCATTGCTGGTGATTCATCTCTGTAAGGATTAGTTCCTGTAAACTGAGTATGAAAATCACTGAGGTCCTTATGGTTCTAAAAAAATATCAGTGGAATTGGGGAAAAAAATCCTTTCTTTTTTTTAAATTTTTAAGTAATTGTTTTTCTTGAGAGACTGTGATGCAGATAAATGGAACATTTAGGCAGTTATTTTAATATCTCAAAAAAGTATTCATTAACGTTGGTATCCATGTGCACTGAGGAGTCCCTGAAAATATCACTCATATTTTAAACTATATTAATGCTGAATCACTGCCCTCCTTAGAAAAAAATAAAAGAGCTGGTTTGGAACATGCCACGAAGAGCCAGATTGTAATACAATTACTCATGCTTGATACATAAACGGTCCCACTGAAATCAGTTTTCTTAATGAAAGAAGTGTCTGTGAAAAGTGTATCTGAATGAGGATACCGGTAGTCTTGGATGGGAGGGTTGCCTCTCTGTATACCATGTGTTTAGGTGGTTGCTGCTTTCCAAGCATCTGAAATAGTGTATGTGAAGGAAGCATAGTAGTTATTTCTTCCCTTCTGGACAGTGTCTGTGCCAGTGTCAGCTCTTGTAAAGGAAATACAGAATCTGGGTATAGGGTACTTTTAACATTTATTTTGAAACACAAAACATTAGAGCTTTCAGTTGTACCTGCTTATGCAGCAGAGCCTTAAATGTCCTCTCTGGGGAGCTTTCTCTTCTCAAATATGGGAAGATTGGAGCTCAGAGGTGACACTGTCCTCTACCAGAGGGCAGGGCCGGAGCTGTTATGATGGGGCTTAACCGTGTGAGCCAGGGTGAGGCCTGTGTCAGGATGGAGCAACAGCTCAACCTGCATTTGGGGCTGGATGGGATCCATCGTGCCCTGTTGTTGGGATGGCTCCTAGTGAGAGTGGGAACCACAGGCCTTCATCACCTCTATACCACCAGAGTCTTCCTCAGTACAGCTGCCCAACACAGGAACTGGGTGACCTTTGGAGGTCCCTTCCAACCCAGACTGCCCTGTGATTCTGTGACATCAGGATGGGGCAGTGGCACAGGCCCCGTTGCAGCAGGGAGCCTCTTGCTTGAAAGAGAAGGGCTGCTCTTCACTGCCGGGGTGAGATGGGGTGGTCTGGGGAGAAGCATCTGTTACAGAGCTGCTGTGGCCTCTCCCCAGTAGCGGGACCCAGTACTGGTCCGACCCAGTCTGAACATCATCACAACTACCTCGGCGTTCAGGGGACGACTGCTTATCACAGGCTCCAGGTGTTCAACATAGATGTAGGCATTGCTGGTGGATGCTGATACAGCAACCACAACAGACATAGCATTTTATTCCCTTTTTTTGGGGGATTGGGCAATTTTCAGGAACTAAAAGCAAGTTAGCAAACATTCAGCTCAGTAACTTCTTATCTTTCTTCACTGTGTTATTGATGTCCTAATTTTTCATTTCAGGCCTTAATATCTTTTTTTTTTTCTTTCTTTTTTTCAATTCATTTTAACAATGAATGTTGTTCCTCTCTGAAAGTACTTTTTTTTCCTTATTCCTGGGGTATTTTATTTGTGAGTTACTGTCTTTAAACCTCGTGGCCTTTAACTTATCTCATTCTGTACTTGCCTATACACCCACTTCATAAGGTGATCTTTTCATAGCAAAGTATACCATTAAAATATTGACAGAATAATTTGCCACTTTTCACATGCTGGGAAGTACTTTCCTGTTTCAAAAGCTTTTCCAGAGTCTGCTGCTGCTTTGCATATCAGAACTGAATGTCTTATACTGCAGACAGTTTATTATAGTTGCCCATTTTCAAGAAATGTCATCAGAGCTCTGATTTCTGCTACACTAAATTGATAAAGGGAAAATGTTCCTGTGATTTCTTGTGGTACCTTTAAATGGCATAAAGGCAGTCAGAACTTTTTGTCCTGATTGTTTGCTTACCACTGAAATATCAAGACTTTCAAGCTTTGCCATTCCATTTCCTTTGCCTTATTCAAGAGGACTCATTAGGGCTCCAATAAAAAGTGCCCTGTGAGTTTTCTCAGATTTCAGTTGGCCAAAAAGATTGGCAAGAATTTGCCAAGCATCCTTTATACACCTGTTTTTCTCAGGTGTGTGAAACAGACCTGCAAGGTTGGAAGGTGAAGGAAAAGAAGGAGCAGGCAAAGGAAGGAAAGCACATTATTTCTTATGCTTGTGTCAGAAATGTCAAATCTGGTCTTCCTTGATTTTGCTGGAGATAAAATAATAATTTAAAAAAAGAGTCCCAAACCTCTCAACTCTTCTTAAGCCCTTTTTTGTACACTATAAAAATGTACATGAGGGCATAACCCATTTTTTGCCTTTTGTAAGTCACCTTCAACTTAAAAGAAAGCTTTTATAAACTGTGTGAGTATGTCACAGTTTATTTTGGCAAAATTCAGAACTTGCTTTTTGCAATGTAGCCAAGACGTTCTTTCTCTTTGATGTTGAGAGAATGAAACCACAGACCACTGATGCAAGTGAAAGGCACTGACCACTGTAAGATTAAGTCATAGGACAGTGAAAAGAGTACAGCAGTAAATATGGTATACCACTAACTTCAACATAAAAAAGAAAAATGAGCCTTTAGCAATGTTTGCAAGGGAGTGCTATCTGATAATTTACAGTTACAGTCTGATTGATGAAGGCCATTTCATGTTATCAAAAAAAGTCCCACAAGACAATTGTACATAATTTTGTTGGACTTTGGGTAGTCCATCTTTTTAAGTGGCTGTCCCTCAGGACTGTTTAGTCTGAGGCTGCTAGAATTAGACCAAAATAAACCAGAATAAAACATCCAAAACACTTCCTCAACTCATTCTTTTCAGATTTTCAGCATTTAAAAAAAATACTTCCAACTCATCTTGATACAGTTGACAAAATTTGTTAGTTTTTAGCCTTGTTTCCTAAAAGAATGAAGTTTATGTGGTCATGCTATTGTATACTTGTTTTTCTGTTAGTTGTCCTGACAACCTTAACAATAAGAAGTCTTGAAGATGTGAATCCAGGTGTGAATCCAGAGAGATATCCAATATATGCTTAGGCTATGGAAACTGATGCAGTTTAAGGAGCCCCTTTATAAACATCAGAAGGACTCACAGGGACCAAAGCAGGTATTGCTCACACATGGGAAAAGCCTCTGTCATAGCTTAGTTGGACAGCAAAGTCAACCAGCCACAAGATTTCAATCCAGACACAACTGTGCTTCACTCATTCCAGTGCTCACGGAAAACTTTATAAAATCAAAATAAAACATTTCCAGTTGTGTTTGAGTGGAATACATAAGAAGCCAAAACCTGGACTCACTGAAGTCAGGGCTAGGAAAAGTGAATCTGATGGTGCATCTGATTGGTATCAGATGCACCTCAGCAGAACTGTGACCGGTTAGCACTTCCTAGTAATTTCCTTCAATGAAGAGCTGGCTGTCACTTCAGTGACAGCAAGGAGGAAACCAAACTGGCTTTGAATTAAAAGAAGAATTTGGAGTCGTAGTAAAGGGGTTTTATTGCCCAAGTCAGGACAATGATATCTGAGAGGTAGCTGCTGTGGAGGGTTTTGAATCACTGTTCAGGAATCTCCTCACCCACAATGAAGAGAAAACTGGATGTAGGCTTTTAGAAGATTTTGTTTGGTTACAGTTAGTCACTGTCAGCCCTGGTGTGGTACTCCTCAAAGCAGAAGAGTACTTAGATGAGGAAACAAATGCTGCTTACTTCATCTGCAGACATAGTCCAGTAGTGTGCACCTCTGTCATGGATTAAATGTGATTCTTCGAGTAAGGAAGATGGGTTGAGTTTAGCCTCGACAACCTCAACTATACATTTCAATTGTCATTAGTTAGATCATGATCTTACAGGCTTTTTTTTAAGCCTCTCTGCACTTCTTATGTGCTAAACAACTGTGAGCTCAGTTCTCCCCTGATACCCAACTGCAATCACTATTGACTTACACGGAGAAGCACCCCTAAAAGTGAAATCCAAATTCAGCTCTGTAAAGTTCCTGTGGTTTTATTTCTTCTACAGGTAAGTACGGGTGAAAGCCTAAAGTACTTCATTCACCTTTTAGGAGAAGAGAAGCCACAGACAGGCTTTTGGCACCATGTTCCCAACAAGTGTCCTAAAGCAAGACAAACTGGCCACTCCCTTCAAAGGAAAGACACAAACAGTTGGAAGAACATGAAATGAAAACAGAAGATCACCAAAACAAAAGATGAAGTGATAGTAAAATAAGCACATGATGATGCTTCTTTATTACCATTACACACATGATAGATGAGTAAAATTGGGTTATGCTTATATTGTAATGGAAGAAAATAATTGCTGCCTTCTATCAGGAAACCACAAAGGCACTTATTGATCTGTCATCCTAAGGGTATGCCTAGGAATATTTAATAAAATAAATGGAGACAGACAATTCTTTTGAGACCCTCTGACCACAATATCCCACACCATTTGGCTTAAAATTTTTTGGCAGGTTTAAAAATAATACCATGTCTCACTGACTAGGGGGGAGTTGATATGGCTTATTTAGATAACCTCACAGCATGGAGAAAATATTTTTTATATTGCAAGTAGAATGTGCCTGAATATTTTCCCTAAAAGTCAGGCACCAGAATCCATTGGGTTGGTTCAGTCATTTATTCCACTGGAAATGCTATATCAAATGGCATACAGCACTCTGCCTGGCACAAAGCCTGCTCCCATCCATATGGATTTTGTGTGAGTTTCATGGTGCTGACATCTCAGAAGAATAAACAAAGAGGGTCTGGGTGATGGGCAATGTGCGCTGACACCCTTTAAAACAGACTTAAACCATAGTAGTAAGGTGATGGGCTGCATCCATGTTCCTGCTCTGCACTCACTGCCTCTCTGCTGAAAGCCCAGGTGGTACCCCGAGGATCCCTGCTGTGCCCTGTACGACACAGTGTGAGGGGGGGTGTGCTCACCACCCAGCTCCCCTCCACCCTTAGGTACATGGCCATCTTACCCACAGGCCATGCAAGACCTGCCCGGGGCAAATAGCGTGGCCCATGGGATTGCAGGAGAGCCTGAACTCCAGTTAAGCTGCATGGGAGGGAGGCATGGGTATGGGTATGGGTACAGGTACAGATATGGCTATGAGTGTGTAGGGGGTATGGTTATCTCAGGCTGGGTCGGATTCAGCAGAGGTGTAACTATAGACGTAAGGGCTGTTCTGTCCCTAGGACTGGCCATGTGGACGCCGTCACAAGGAAGTTCCCAAGAAAAATGCAAGACACAGAAAAAGGCGGGTCAGGGAGTTTCTTTGGAAAGTACCACACTGCCCTGAGTGGCAGATACCTTTGCAGACTTTTCCAAGCCCCAGGAGCTATGGGATCTGGGGGCTGACTTGTTAGTCCCCGAGTGTTGCAAAAACTAGTTTCCTTCTCCTGATCTCCTGTTAGAGGCCTGTCTCTGCCTCCCAATGCTGCTGCTTCGTGTTTTATCATCCTGATGAAAGCTGGATTTCTCTGTGAAAAAGTGATACCCGTTAAACTGCCATTTTCTGCAAAGGGCAATGCTTTATCAGCCAGAGTTACTAATAACGTTCCATTTCTAGACTTTTTAATCAAATTCTTCCACTGAAGGCAGGGTTCCCTATTCTTTACTAGTGTGGAAGAGTGACTCTGCTGCTTTTCTCTGGAATTGCACAGAAGTAATTTCAGGCAGAAAGTAATTTTTTTTTTTTAACATGGATATCTAGATTCTCTGGTCATTTGTCTTTGATGTCGCAGAGTTTCAGAAGGCCCTTAAATCATACTAAAGACTAGAACTGGACACAAAATAATTTTTCTATCCTAGGTAGCTGCAAATTCGAAAACCTTTACAATCCCACAAGAAGAGATGTCTCCAGTGTAGACTAGCAGGTATGCAGCATTAAGGACACTCAGAAGAGATGTGTAATATTCAGATCTAAGACTCTTTTCCTGGGTTCAGACCAAATTCTAAGGCTTGTTGCCCCAGATTAAGTTCCTGTCCAGTCTGCTGATGGCTGTTCTGCAATGGGACCATGTCAGCCCCTCCAGTAAAGAGCTGCTTGGATTTCTTTATAAACAATTCCATGTACCAGAGAAAGAGAAGCTTATTCTGCAGTGCACTGCATGCAGATCTAAGTCCTGGATTCATCCCACTGGGCTTTGGTAGGTAGTTGAGACATCTAAGTAAGCAATGAATTTTCCTCAGGTTCTGCTGCCAAACGATGAAGAGAGACATAAATCCTGACAAAGCAGACATCTGCCTTTCAGCTCACTCAGCACCAGCCTTACCTCAGCAGTTTCTCTACTTACTCTCCTTGATCTGACTCAGGACCACATATTGCCGTCATTATTGCTCACTAAAGCAACAGTAGGTAATTATTATCCGGGAGAGTGTTGTGTTACTCGAACTTTCTAGGTGGCATGTGGGTTTCTGATCTCAGACAGCTTTTGCATCAGAGTGGAATTACTCCTGATTTCCAAACATGCAAGTAAAACCAGAGTCAAATCCCATAGTAAATTAAAAAAAAAACACTGCTAAGGAGGAAGATCCATGGCATAAATGGTTCAGAAAGCAAGTGTAGGTCACAAAGAAATATTACTTGCACTGTCTGGAGTGGGTGAAAACAATGAAATGTTAAAGGAGAAATGACCTTGGGGGAAGTGATAATGAGAGCTTCATTTTCTTAAGGCAGATGTTACCCTGCTTTTATACACAGCATGTGGAAATTAGGGCAAATTGCATTATTTTCTCCTACTTTCTGGACTCCTTTCTATCCCACACATCTCTTGCACCACTGTTTTGGCTAGACATGCAATTATTGTGCAATGTTATCTTGGAATAAGAGTCTCCACACTCAGCATTATTTTAGGATAACTGGTCTGCTTGGAATTCGCAGCGCTCTTATTTCATCGGAGCTTCCATGTAAATAAGGACTTCTATGAAAAATGCACCTGATGTACACTACAAATGTGCAGCAAAACTGCTTTTATCAACACAACATCTCCAATGCATTATTTTAGTTCTTCAAAATGTGTAATTAGTCAACACCTCTCCTTCGATAATCTGTATACTGAGTTAAATGTTAAATTAATGTAAGGGAAATCAGCAAAATACAAAGATTACTTAGGTCCATTTTATCTGCTGAATCAATAGGATATACTTAGTACTAATGCACTAACCAGATTATGAGAACTAATGCAGCACTGTTCAATGACAAAAGCAAATAACTCTTTGAATGATCTTGACAATAGAACATGTAATCATCTTAATTTGTATTAACTAATTACATTTAACATGGATGTCTTTTTACCTATTACCTTAAGTGGAGCATCAGTACAGTAACCTCCTTCCCCCTCTCATTTTAGCAGTGAAGTAGATCAAAGCAACAAGTATTAAGAGTCAGTGGGATGGTACTATGTAAAAATTTACATCAATGGAGTTCTTTAAAAAATTTCTCTTTCTCTAGGCATCATAAAAAGTTGTGTAATCTTTCCATTGATTCAGTGAGTTCTGGATCAAGTCCTTGGAGTTGAAAGTGTAGCTTAAAGGTAACTAATCTTTCAGTAATTCCCTCTAAATTGTTCCTTATTTTGCAACAAGTAGTATTTTGAAGGGTTGGTTTCATGTGTAACTCAGACCATCTCCAGGCAACAGCAACACATAGCAGTGACCACTGCGTAGTTAGGATTGCTTGATATTTCCATCTTAAAGGACTGTTTCCAGTTGCCTGCTTTTTCTTAATCTCCTACTTCACAGTTGAGATTTGAAAAGTTTATTCTCAGAAAGGGAACATACTTCTGTATTTTATTTTTAAAAAATCTTTGATTTGCTTTCAAATACATGAGGAATATTGGGAAGAGGAGGAAGGAAGAAGAGGGAAACAATTCTTTGTTTAAAACAAAATGAGGAAAAAAACTCTTCTACCTTTTAGAGTAAAGCTTCGGTGCCTCAGCAGAAGTTCTTAGAAACAGGACAACCCAGTCCCCTGCCCCAGGCTTGTTCAGTTCTCTGTGAACACTGGACTGTGTTCATAGCACCTACACCCTTGAGGTGTCTTTCACTGGTCGAGAAGAAACCAGAAGCACGGTGGATCTGCTTCTATGGGAATTGTTTAGCACATAAATTTGTGTCCACTGGCAAAATTGAGCTGTTCCATTTATTCTTTTTTCCCCTTCCTTAGGATTACAAGACATGCTTGGTAATGGTGTCTGGTGCTACTGTGCAGAAATCTGTTTTACAAAGCACAAAGCATTTCGAATATTGCGTTTTCAAATACTTTTCTCTTGTAATGTGACTTCCGGGTGATTTCTGTTCGACTTCCCAAGAACACAGAGTTCTTGGAAAGAACAAGTTAGTTGTTTGACAAAATAGGGCTTGAAGAAGAAAGAGAAATTCAGCATACCTAGTACCTATCACAGCCACATTAACATGGCAATTAGCTGTCTTTCTGTGCTGCGAGAGCAGCAGGTGGGGTACACACTGTGTACCCCCAGCAGACTAGTCTAGCTTCCGGGTGGTCTCTATGGCAGATAATAGCTGATTGATCCATTTGGGATACCTCCTTCTGAGGACTTACTGCCCCTATCAGTTGAATGTGTGCAATAGTTCAATACGAAAGACCCAATCTCTTGATTGGTAATATTTGATAATGGAAGTGAAATGGGAGAATATGAATGTAAAGCGATCTTGGTGCCAATAAGGAACACTATTCATGTACATTTGGCCTGCTATTGAACAGTACCTATGACTAGTATGGTCATCATACATCATACCTATACCATCATGCCCTAAGATGTATGGGCACCCCTGTTTTAGTTTCCCACAATTGCTTCTCTTGGAAGTGCAGCAGCAACTTTTGGGAACTCACATTGCACTTACGCTGACCCAGTGAGTGAGGAGTCTTGCTGTGGACTTGCAGTTGATCACGTTGGCTAAAGCCAACACGCTACAACTAAAGAATTTCTGTTTCTCATGTTCCTCAGTCCTGGCTGGCTTCTCTTTTGCCTCTTGTACAGTGCTGGAGTTTGTTCACAAGAGATTGTTTTCTGGTCAATTACTTCCAAAAAATAAGTGTGTCCATATTTTTTCCATGTATCATCATTAAATGTGCTCATAACCGTAAAGAATTGAGACAACCTGTGACACTTATGGACAGTGAGAACAATAAATATGACTATGACTTTTTAGAATTGCTAGTAGTAAGATTTTGCCCATTTCACAAACTTTCTGTCTTGCAAATTGCAGAGGAAAAAATATTCCTTTGTGATAGCGTAGTAGAAAGCTGTTTACAGATTTCCTCTTCTCCATTACACTTGACTGACTCTGACCAGCTATGGCATGAAACCACTCAGGAAAGGAGAAAGGAGATAGTCCTTTTGCCAAGGGAACTGACAGAAGAAGGCATGAAGTGAACAGAGTCTGTAAACGTGCCAGAAGCCAGTAAGTTTGTCCTTTATTGTTCTTCTCTCCCTATTTTGTCAAAGAGCTATAAGCACAAGGATCTTAGCAGTCATCTCTGAGTCAAGAATTAAAAAGACCGGTATGTGACGGCTGGGAAGATTTATGAGGTTTATGAAATTTAAGGAGTAATTCCTTTTAAAGATAACAATGATAGGCTAAATTTATAATGTCGTTCACTTTTATTTATGTGGGACTGGAAAACAAACAATACAGGTTCTAACTCCAGCCCTCTAACAGACCTTCAACATGATGCTGATCAGGTCACTCATCCTCTTCAGGCAACACCCTGGCTTCACTGAGTTTTGGGGGCCAGAATTTCACATTTTGTATTTACATGGACAGAAGCAGTGATCAGATGCATTTATCACCTGAAGAGAAATACAGCGAACTACCCAGAAAATTCAAATGGATTACAGAACAGCAAAACTGTATTGGCTAAAAATACACAAGAAAATTTAGAGAGGAAAATCTGATAAGGTTCTTTTGTGTTCCTCACAGTTACTCTTCCTGTTCAGAGTCTGCTGTTCATGTAACTTCTTCACCATTATGTGCTCGATTCCAGTAGGACACGCTCCTGAAAACTGTAGTTCTATTATTCGTCTGAATTCACCAACCTCCACAACAGAAGAGATAAGCAGCTTATACACCATATCTGTTTTTTAATTGGCTTGGGAATCAATTTGTTATGTTGAATCGTCAATTTATTCACTCTACTGCAGTTTCTTTGAAAAAAGATTTTTATTGTTTGCAGATACCAGGATCCAGCTCATTTAGCAGTAGCTTGTTTCCCCTTGCTCCATGTTATGCCATAGAAGTGCTCAAAGGAGAAACACTGGCAGCACTTGTGGGTGCCCAGTTCTCTTGAGGGAGACTCCCAGGATCCAGAGCAGAAAGCAAAAGTTGATACTTATTAATTTGATTCCTAACAGCAAACAAGTTAAAAGTTGTATAAACAAACCGGCAGGAAATAAGACTCCCGCTTATTCCTGCTTTCACATGAGTTCTCCGTCATAACTTCAGTATTTTACAATTGACACTAGGAAATTTTACCTAGTTACTTTCAGACCATTTCTCCCATTTGTCAAATTGAATTTTAATTTTAATTATTTCCTCCAAATCACTTGCAAGACAGTATTAGATGTTCTGCAGTGATTAAGTTATTACTTTCTAGTTTATTCAAGACATTAAACATAATATCAAGACATTACACATAATATGACATTCTAATTGAGCACTGTACTTAACTAAGAACAGGTTTTGGCCAGCTCTGGAAGGATGAGCCTGGAGGAGTGTTTCCCCAAACTGCAGCTGCTGCAAATAATAGAAAAGCTCCCCGAAAGTCTTTGGTTAAAATTTTGATTTTTTTTTCCCCCTGAGTCTAGCTATTCAGTCTAGAGATGAGACTCTATGATCAGTTCTGACACTGACCTGAGTATTTTTTTGAGATTTTCATTAGTGGCTTTAAAATTTCGTCCTCACTTTGCACTTTTGGCTTCAGAGGTTCAACTCTGTCCGAAATACTATTTTTATGCAAAGTGAATATGATCTATAAATCGTCACTTAACTGCCAAACAGCAACAGCTCTTGATAGCCCAGCGCAACGATGTCTAGAGACTTTTTTGGCACATTTGTCTTCAGTGGACCGAATCCAGGGTAAATTCTGAAACACCACAACTTCCCCTATGAACAAACAAGATAGCATTGGTTATCTCCCACCCTTCTGGACACGGCTAAAAGTCAGGACTTGCCCACACCTCATTGCATTCCAGTGGCACACCTACACCAGCTTCAGAAGGCCCTCGCTATGAATCACATGCACAATTGGCACCTCTCATCCTACAAGAGAAGCCATGTAGCCCAACCCAAGCACTTACCCGCTCTCTAATCGTCCATTTCAATAGTTCTGTGATTTGTCACTGGAACTTGGCACAATATCCAAAGTGCATCATCTGACATCAGTTATTTTTCCACATTGACAGCCAAATGGATACTTACGTGTATACTGAGAGGGAGGGAGGGGGAGATTCAGGCTTCAAAGAGTTAATTTAAAGCAGCTTCTTTGCTGAAGTTTTTCACGTTATCAATCTTCCTTTAGTTTTCTAAGTAGCCTTTTAATCTCTGCATTTCTACTCAAAGATCAAAGCCTTCCTATTTCTTTAACAGCTAACCTTACATTATGGTAAATCCATGAAGTGCCAGGTTTTGAAAGAGCCATATGTGGAACAGTCTGCAGGTTCTTGGGCAGATACCCAAAATTATGACATCTCTGAGGAAGGCTGAGCTGACTTTGTGGCTGAACTGACTTCGGGGAAGCTAGGAAAGGTGTTGGGACAAGCAGGAAAATCTAGCCACTTGTTGAAAGGAGCTTGAACAGGGTTTCGTGAGGCGTGTCAGGATGTTCAAATTGTGTTAAGATGACTACATAGGAGGATGTACTTTTTTAAGGTTAGCACAGAAACATCTCTCCCCAAAGTTGTTTGCTCATGGAGAAAAAGAAGTTACAGCAAAGAGCAGAGATCCCAAGTTGGGAGAGGGTAAATTCAGAAATCTGCCTTATTTCAAAAAGCATGAAAACTGTACATCTTTCTGCACTTGAACTATTCATACTCATTGTATGAGTAATCTTTGCACAGATGTTTCAGAAATACTTTTAGACTGGATAGGATACAATTGCAAAAGAATAAAGCTTTTTGCTTATTTTGTGGCCAAAGCAAAGAAAAGCTAAATTTGTCCCTTGTTTATCAGTCAAAATTATTTAATGTGTATTCAATGAACGTTCAGTGTGTCTTGTGCAAAGTATTCGTTCAGTTCCTGCTGAGCAAAACACACCATACTTTAACAGTTAATACCAAAACTAATGCAGCAAACACTTTAGCGTGTGGATAACCAAACTGTTAAGTCACTGCTGTATCAGATCTAATCTGGAAGCCTCCTTTCTGTATCATTAGGCAGTGCACAGGGATTTCAACTGCTCTTGTTTGGTCTTACACAAGTTTTTACCTAAATGATACAGTAAATGGACAGTGCACCCAGAGAAAAGCTAGCATCACAGCTGGCTGCAACTCCTAGGGATCATGGAAAACTTCACCCACCAGTGCTGTTGCTGTGCACAGTTCAGAAATGTTACAATTCAACAGCAAAGGACTGAGCTATTGGGTTGAACATTTTAATAGCATTTTCAATGCATTGGTTTTTTTCCAGAATTCACCAGAGCTAAGCCAGCAAGAAAGTCTTAGTTCATTGCTTACTTTCTCATAGTACTTTGATTCTAGGTAGTAGAAGGAAAACCATCTGAATCAAGAAAAAAAGAAAATAAAATTTTAGTTCTTCTTTTTCTTTAAGGGTGTGATCCAGATATATTGAATTGAGTGGAGAGACTCTGACTCTCTTTAAAAGGTTTAATTCAAGCTTTTAATTTTTTTTTAAACATGTTTGTAACAGCAACAAATCAATAAAAAAATTAGGAAGAATTAAGCTCTCGATTGATTTCAACAGAGGGAACCACCATAAGAGCCTTTATAATCTCCCTACACATTTATTCATAAAGTATGTCACAGTGGGAACATGCTAGATGTCTTCCAAATTTAAACTGGTTAGAGATCCTTCAGGGGGTTCCTGCTTATTATCTGTACGATCTCACCAAAACAGATGATGTAGTATCAATAGTAATGGAATTATCAGTTAATAGATTACTATTGAATTGTCAGGACAGCAGGTTATATTCTTCTCTGGAGATAAAGTGTATTGGTCAAGAATTTTTCCAATGAAAATTAAAAACATATAATCTCTATTTCCAAACTGAAAGAGAAAATCCTGCAAATGCAGCAACTATTGTAGTACACTCAAGTCATATGAGATTGGACAAAGTAGCGCATGAGCCATAGATGATCAATACAATAGTTTAAGTAATTATAAAAAGCTGGCTTCCCCATAGTTTCATTTAAATACACAATCAGAAACATATTTTTCCTGGCTTATGTCGCTTTTTTCTCTCTCCATCTTTTTCTCCCCTTTTCTGTCTTATCACTGACAAAGGTGTTGAAAGGCGAACAGGAAGAGAAGAATACTTGAAATTGTTATTTTAATGCAAAAAAAAGGTTAAACAAATTGCAACGTGTTTAGACAATAATTTTCCAGGAATCTCTGTTTTAGAAGCAGGTGTGTCACTGGGCAAGGTCTGCAGTCAAAGAATTCTGAGACCCTTTGAGAAGCAGCATTGCAGAAGTCACTAAGGGAAAGGATACCTCGATACATGTGCTTATACACATATCATCTGGTTAAATAAAGACCCTGTGTCTTATTCGCAACAGACAGGATAAAAAAAAAGTTAAAAGAAACATTCCCATAACATCAAGAAGTTGTTGCCTTCCTCATGGAACATCATAACTGATGAAGCAATTAAGTTTGAAACATTTTAAAATACTTTTGGTCAAATGCATTTGTGCTAAATGACTTCACTCTGACAAAGATCTATTCCTACTCGTAAAGACAGTACTCATCTGTACTTCATTTTCTAACAGGCTTTTTCAAGAAATGCATCGTACTGCAGAGCACAAGATGATGAATATCGCTTAGAAGTTACAACTCCTTTGCAAAGGGTTGACTTGTTCATGGGCCAGTTCAACAGTGTCCTGCTAACTTCGATATCTGTCTTCACCAAAGGGAACCTTACTGTTGCTAATCTGGGAACTTCAGAGGGCCGCTTCATGCAGGTAAATATTACTACAACACCTTCACAATAAAAAAAAAAAAAATGGGAATTTAGCAGGAGGGTGAAAAGTGAGGAACAGTATTATACCAGTTTAACAAGGCATTAGAAAATTGAAATTGCTGACTTAAATAGAGCCTCTGGAATAGAAACAAAGTGCCTAATAGAGCATTCAGCAGTGTAAGTATTTGCATGGGCTTTCTGGTTGGGAGCAATGGTTCTGGAGCAAACTCCACCATGATCTCCACTTAGTCCGTCTGGTTCAGTTCACAGAGCAGTTTTGGGCCATACAAACTAGATTTCTTTCAAAGGAAACTAAAGTGAAAGCTCTGTCTTGTATACACATCAGATATGCTCTAACCCCAGCTGGGGCAGAAAGGTCCGAAACAGTGACTGATTCTTCAGCCAGCTTCAGATATACGCTTCATATGGTCATTTGGTCTAGAGGATCAGATTAAACCTAGTTCAAAGTAAAATGCCAAGACAGTTTATAGTGTAAAAGCAGAAGCCTTGGCATTAGTTGTTTCTATATACTGATGCACTCCTCTGTCACCAAATTACTTGCTTATGTACCCGTAGTCTAGGACTCTCAGCTCTAGAATTGAGATTAGCTCCTCCTCTGCCTACTTTCAAGTCTCTCTGAGTGCATTTTAGATTTTCAGGCTCTTGCTCATTCTCTCCTCACTCTGTTCTTTTGGACAGCTATTCTTCCTGTGCTAAAGCAGGTGTTCATAGTAAGTAGTCAGGCACCCTCCTGAGAAGCCTGTCTCCCTCCATCAAGTATATAACTAATCTAGACAGATAAATTACACTACATTTAGTCACCCACTGTAGGTGACTAATGAAATAAATCTAACCCATAGGGACAACAATCTTTTAAAAACTTGGCAGTCAAAATCAAATGTCAGAAGACAAAATACTTTGAAAGCACCAAGGGCTTCCTTTATTCACCTATCCTATTTCAAGCACTGTCATCCTGTAGTGAACACCTTGGAGAGCTTGGCTTCTACAGCCGCTACAGGGTCCAGCCTGGATGTGCATCTCAGCCTGGATCCCTCTTGCACCCAAGGACCTGTGTCCTTTTACTCTGCCAGTAGTATTTGTCTTCTAGTGGGCTTCCTGAAGTATTGGCTGTCTTTGGCTGTTCTTGCTCTCTAGGCTGCAGAGAGTCAACAAAGTTAGTATCATTGTCCCCCAACCATTATAACTGAAACCTGATGAGATTTGCCATCATGAGTTCCTGTGCTCTTCCAGCTTTCCCATTTCCCAAAACCTTCCATTAGAAAACACTTGAGCACTTGCACCTTTTCATAAAACTCTTTGTTTGGTGGTGTAGGTCGTCAGATAAAATTAACTAACATGATTTCCCTTTCTCCTCTCCCTTCTCATTCTCTATCCTTGCCACACATATTAAGTAGGGTTACACAGTGTCCCCAGTATTTGGTATCCCACTGTTGGCATGCTTTTTGGTCAAAGGGCATCCTATACCTCCTCTTCTGTCTTCTGCATAGGCCAGATGCAGAACCTGCCCCATAATGCAAAATCCGTAATGCTCCTACAGGGAGGGAGGTCAGAGTGATTTACTACAAAGGATGGATGAAAAACTGGAGAAAAACATGTTTCTCTTTCTCCCTAAAAGATAAGAATTCAACAAAATGTTCAATGACAAACCTGCCAGTTTTGCCTAAACTTCCCATGATGACCTTGGAAACTTTAAGCTGCATTTTGTTTTCAGCGCAGGAAAGGCAAATGCTAAGAGCAACACACTGAGCACAGGAGCAACCCACGTTCTGTTCTTTCTTAAATGTAGATACTGGTTCACACAGCGAACATGAGTAATTTGTTTAACCTTTCTGAAGCCATTTCCTTATCTACAAAATACTGTTAATAACAACTACTATCTTACTCGCTGCATATCTTCTGGGCTGTCACAAAGCTTTTAGGGAGCTTCAGCGGAAAGCACAAGGCAGCATTATTTTTATTTGTAACATTCTTTAAATTATTCATTCAAGTCCTGCACCATACACTTCATTCAGACGTTTGCCCAACTCAAGGAACAATTAAAATATTTACAGAATACATTTCCCATTCCAGGTTCAGTTATGGATCAAAAGAAAGGCTATTGTGTAAACTGCACATTGCCATTAGCAGAAATATTCTCATCATTGAATTAGATTGGCCTGAGCTACAGGGGGAAGTCAGCGTTGGGCTCATATTGTAATAAGCAAGAGCTCTTTCTTTGAGGGTTTGGTGCAACCAGCAGGAGAACAAGCATACTGACTATCTTTAATGATGCTACCTCCAAATAAAAAGGTTAGTATTTGTTTTGCCTTTTAATGATCTTGAAAATATTACTAGATCTGTAGGATACAAAAGACACCACTTTTTGCACAATTCAATGTTCACTCACATTAAATCTTCTTTTTTTTCACTAATAGTTATCTAGGAAGTGCTTTCAAACATGTTCATTAGCAAATGCCCAGCGAAAGCAGATTTGCAGTGTTTCTATGGAAATATAGCTATTAACTGCAATGAGAAGATCATTAAAAATTGAGCTATTAAATGACCATTACTGAAGTAAAATGGGTTAAAAAGAAATCAGGATAATCTAACAATGACTGAATTTATCAAAAAGATAGCCCCAAACACTTCCTTACATTTTTTAGCAAAGCAACGTAATGATGTTCTTTTTTGTTTCATTCACAAATTACTGGAACATATTGCAAAGAATCTTCAGTTTTTCTCTTATTACTCACCTCGCTTTTGCAGTCATTCGCTCTCATATTTTTAGCTCTTTTTACATGCAAATATTGAATTTTCCTGTGCAGTCCCCTTGTAACTTTTAGCTGTTCAGAGTTTACTATCCCTTCAGAGGCAGGTATGCTTTCAGAGAAAATTAGTTGCAAAATTCTATCTATCAGGGAACCTGTTTTAAAATGGTTATATTGTATTAGTATCTTGTGACCATATTTTCATGCCAACTATGTAAAAGAAAAAGTAATCATATATAGGTTTCTAAAATTAGAAAATCAGCTCAGCCCTTCCAGTGAACCCAGTTCATCTTGTATCCTCTTTGAAATACCAAACCTTACCATATTTAGACAATTTAGTTTGTGACAAATTTCAGCATTAGCAGTCATCCATGAGATTAAAAGAAATAGTAGTACAGTACCTCTGTCTCGAACAACTGCACCCTGAAGTGCCCAAATGTGAAACAGCTTAGTGAAAGTAATGAACATTTAATTCACATCTTTGCTATATTAATTTAGGGTTTCCTTTAATTGTTATGAAACAATTTGTGGGGAAAAAAAGGCATGTTTAAAACATAGTGATCATGCCACCTAAATTGAATTGAAGCTCCAAGCCTGCACGGTGGAAGCCAGTAGGTGTAACAGCAAGCTACTGATACTCAACCTGAGAGAAATTTGTTTCTCATATTCTCCCATTATACTTGCCTTATACTTGATCAGCGGCCATCCACTTGATTCTCCTTTTCTTTCCTTTTTCTTGCTGTCTTTCGTCTCCTTTTGCACTTTCTTCTGCTCGTCACTTTCTGCTTCCCTACTGATGCCTCATTTCTGTTTCCATTTCCATCCATTCTTCTCTCTTTACCACATGACTATAGCACAGCATTGCTGCAAAAGTCAACACAAGGTTTAACATATAGTTTCTGAGAACAAAGTTTTTCCTTCCGTAGATGATGACTAGCTGATTCTGAAGTTTTGATGTATTCAGAGACGTATCACAGTGAATGGTTCCTATCTTTCCAAATGATTCCACTGAAACTTCTGGTATTACCTATCAAAACTGTGCTAATGATCCATCTCAGAATATAGCCTGTATTTTGCTTATTTTAAAAAGTCATCTGAGGAGCCACTCATATTCAGAATGCAAAAGCAGGTATGTTTTATTCAACCAAGGAATAGTCACCTGTTGTTTTCTGCTTGTGCTTTTAGTTCAATTAAATAGAATTATTCACTTAAACAGCTCTGGGAAGCACTAATAGTGGAAAGGAAATACAGCCTTCTTCACTAAATGTTTATTGTTTTCAGCCAAAATCTAAAACTAAAATCACATTGATGTGGATGGTCCAAATATAGAAGATTCATGAGTTCTTTTAAGGAGGATAATTGGGGCCAGGAGGTGAATTCCAAAGCTCTCCTGGAGAGTAATTGCAGCCCATTGACATACTGAGCATGTTTTGGCTGCATCAGAGATGTTAAATCTGTATTTGGCCATGAATACATTGGAGTTTGTAGTTTACCAAATATTGTGGAGTTTCTGTTACAAAACAGAACAGTAATAATTTTTCTAAGACAGCTGACATGCATGAGACGGAAAAGAAAAATGGTTTTACTTCCTTCCTAAGCTGAAGCCTGACAAGCTTTTTTCCCCCCTTCTTTTTTTTCCTCTTGAGAAGTTGCAGCTGTTTCAGCCTTTCTTATTGTGCTTGTTTTCAGAGTGTGACTGGGAACACAGGCTGAAAGTACAGCTGTTGGGTGCAAAGTGAATCAGGTATTTCACAGTGGTTATTTGATTAGAAAACAGCACCCAGTCATACTACTGTAGTTGGGGAATCAGATTTTCAGCTGGTGTAAAGCAGCCTTGCTCTGCTCAAGCCAAAGAAGCTACACTGAGAATAAGACTCACAACTGGAAGAGACACTTTCATTACCAGCCAGTATTTTGGGAAATTAGAGCGTGTTTAAAAAAAAAAAAAAAACACAGGAAAAAAAAAACATGATATATTGCGATAAAATATCTTCTAGTTTTGCTCAGTTCCAAGGTGATTTTGGTTGGGTTTTTTTTTTGCCTGGAGCTTGGTGTTATTTCAGAGAGTGACTTTTGAGTGATGAAGAAAAGAGCAAAGTTCTTCAGGATGGGGAAATCTTTCTGATAGCTCTGGGGAGAGTGGGGTATGGGAAAGTTTTACAAGATTTATTCTGAAAAGCTCACGTTTGGTCTGGCCTTAACAATGAACAAGAGACTGATGTCCTGGACATATGCAGAGGCTGATTTTCAGCATAACACTATGTTTGGAAGCAGATTACTGCATATGCTCCCTGTGCTTGAAGCTGGCCTCACAGAGGTAAAACCCAAGCAAATGCACTGCTTGTTGGTGACTTTCTTGAGGAAGAGAGGGATAGAGAAGTTTTCACTGTATGTTTTAGAATTACTATGGGCAACTGCTCTCTTTAGAAGCAATTTTGGCAGCAGGGCCATCTCATCCTTCTGACTATACCAGTGAAACTCACTGCACAGAGGGGCAGCGCTGGGCTGCGTGTGGAGTGAGGAGCTCCCCCATGCACCCTCTAATCTTCATGGGGCAGTAGGACATCCATCCTCTTGCTCATGGAGGTAAGGAAAGGGTCTTCCCATGGGTATACGTACACCCTGAGATGCAGTCAGGCACATGCTGGCTGCAGTCCTGTCCAATCTAGCTGGATGTGAGCCAGCTCTAGCTGAGAAGCCAAGTGTTAGCAAAACATGGTCATGCACTGTCTTGTCTGAACAGATTCTGGACTGAAAATGGCTTAGGGCACGAGAACCAAAGTGTGATGGCACAGATAGGCCTTGTCGGACTAGAGCACATCACATAACAGGCCGCTCACCCTCCTCAGGGCCTCTCTGCACTTGTTAGGCACAAAACAATACAGAATAATAGTAAGCCTTATTCTAGGGACCCATTATATCCCAGTATCTTTAACCATATTTTTATCTCAGAAAGGAAGTATGGGGTCAGAATAAAGATTCAAGGAGCACAGTCTCCTATCTCTGGCAGGGGCTAGATGGATAAGAGAGAGGTATGAGGCAAGTAAAAGCACACAGTGATACTCCTCCCAGTACTCTCCTGCTTCTGGCACTCAGTGGCCCAGAGATTCCCTGAGCTGGAAATTGCACCCATATCTGGTGTTTAATAGTCCTTGATGGACTTCTTTTCCATCAATTTTGCTTACTGTTTTTTGAAATTATTTGTTATTTTGTCCTCTAACAGTATGCTGTGACAATGACTTCCATAATTTCATTCTGCTTTGAATGATGAAGAGCTTCCTTTGAGTTTTCCGTAACCTGCTGCCTTATCATTTCATTTGGTGCCCCTGATTCTGTCTGGTGAGGAATAGGGACTGGGCTTGCACAGATCAATGGTCTGCGAAATTTTCACATGCTGAGCACAAACCTGTTGTCTTTCACATCCAAGTAGACAGAACACTTGGTAGTCACACTCATTTCCCAGGAATACTTATGATTAAAAACAAACACCATCACCACCACCAAACTTCTCATGAAAAGAGAGAAATTAGCATGTGTCATAGTTGCTTTCATAGATTACATGCCAGGGAACATAATGCATGCCACAGAAATTAGTATAGACAAAAATAATCACATCTGCTTTTTATTTGTAACTGCAGTCAAGGCTTGGAAAAATTTGTCCCAGAATTCAGCAAGAGAGCCAAGCCTTCAGCATTGCTCTCCTCTTGGAGACAGCAAAGTGGCAAGGCCTCGCCTCTCCAGGAATTGAGGCTCAAAGCCATGGTGCCTATCAGCAAAATGAGTTGGTGCAGAGCAAGGAAGTACAGAGCAAGGAAAGAGTAATGGGATACCCATGGAATCATTGCCAGGGCTGTCCTCATTGCCTGCTGCTGTCTTGCCTCTGTGGTCCAGCCATTCACCTGGCTTTTCAATACTGACAGTCTGATGTATTTAAAGCTAAATGCAAACTATGCACATGTGCATTTGTAGGAATGTGAATAGTTGCAATCTTTCCCACTTTATCATTTTTAAACCAACAGAAGACTGTGGCAAACTCTAGATAAGTAACATTTTCATGACTATAGCTCGACTTTTAACAGTTTTATAATAGCAGTTCTTTCTGTGGTAAAGAATGTACCTTGGTGCTCCCAGAAAAAATACCAAATATTGTATAATGCAAAGTCCATATAGTCAAATGAAAATTAACACCTAGCGCCAAATAGCTGTTTTGAAAGCACACATGTTTTAATATTCAGTTTGAGTAGAAAAGCTTACACCCTTCAGAGGAGATCCATTATACTCTCCATGGATTAAAATGATATACAGCATTTAGAGAACTACATATGTGCCCTTTGCAAGGCTACGCTGCATATCCCAGGGCATTTGAGGCATTACACAATAAAGTTAACCCTGAGCCTATCTCTGCTGGGTAATGGCCTACACCTGCCAGACATCTAGGGAAAAAATAACAATATGATACTTAGATGGGATTGCTTTCAGAAGGCCTCTCATTTTTGCAGAAGATATTTCAACATGCAGACAGTAACATTTGTAATTCAATCCTGCTGACTAGCAGAACTGAGCATCAGAATTATTTTTAAAAGAAGCTGTTGCATGCTGTTTTTCAACTGAATTTATTACAGTCTTAATTTGTCATATTATGCACAAACAAACCTAGAGTCAGGTCTTCTTAATACTAGCTGATGGCAATGAAAGAATATTTAAATGATGTATTTAAAAGTTCATGGACCTAAGTGATCACTGACTTCCAGTATAAAGGATATAGTAATTAATATGTTAATTAATTCATTCATTAACTGTTGGCTGTTATCTTCACGGAAGTACTTTGAGCTATGCTGAAACACCACATACTTTTTCGTTTTTCTCTTAAACAGAGTAATGTAAGTATTGTGTTTGTTTTGAGAAGGATGTCTGGGGTTGTAGTTACTGATAATGAATGTGATTCTCAGAAGGGTTATTTGTAAGAACATCAGAAGAGCCACATGGGCTTAAACAAAGGGTCCATCTAGGTCAGTGCTCTGTCTCCAGCAGTGGTGACAAGTGGATGCCTGGGGACCCAGGTAACACATGTAATACCTTCTGCTTTAAGCCTCTGACTGTTTTCCATTCTGGGGTTTTCCTAAGCTATTGGGTTTTGTCTGTTCAGTTCTTTCCATGTACATGCGGAGTTCCGTTGAATGTGTATTCCTCTTACATTCACATCCTTCGTCAAGGAGTCCCATAGGTCGTTGCATATTGCTAGGAGGTTTTACTCTTTTGTTTGCTTTGAACCCGACTCTCACTTTTGTCTTTTGATGGTGTTTTTAGCACTTTTATCAGAAGAGATTAAATGGTCAGTCTCTACCCACTCATGATTCTGAATGTCTTTTTCATAGCATTTTCACGCCTACCCTACTCAGTCGTTGTTCATTACAGCCTTTTGATCATCTTTGTTACCCTTCTCTGAATCTTTCCCAATTTTAACATGCTGGTTTTGTCATGAAGCAACCAGAACTGCATAGAGAATTCAAGGTGCGTGCAAGCCGTGAATTTGTATGACATAAGGATGTTTTCTGATTTGTTTTCTGATTTGTTCTCTAATCTTTTTCTAATAATTCCTAAGTTTTTATTTGGGTTTTTTTGACTGCTGCTGAGCAGTGAGGTGATGTTTTCATGGAACTATCAATCATATACAGCTTTAAATTCATCACCTTTGTTGTATTTCACCTACCATTTTATTGCCTTGACATGCTGTCTTGTAAAGTCTTTCTGCCATCCTTCATAGTCTGTCCTTATTCTTATCACCTTGAATACCTTCAGATCATCAGAAAACTTTGCCACTGGACTGTTAAACCACATTTCCAACTCATTTGTGGGTATGTTGAACAGTATGGATCCCAGCACAGACACCTTGCAGAACACCTCTGGTGACTTCTCACTATTGCAAGGACTGACCATTTACTGATAACATCTGTTTGTTCTCTTTTAGTCAATTATTTATCTGTGCAAGACCTTCCCTCTCTCCTAAGCGCTTGAGTGCAGGCACATAGATATACTTTCAGTTCTCTTATGCTCTGGAGAAATGTTTAGTTATTAAATGAATTATTAAAATGCAAAGAAAAACCCCAACACCACCCCACAAAAAAAAAAAAAACCAACCCCCCCAAAAAAACCCCGGCACTTTACAGTCTTTGTAAAGAGAAATCCTTCTGTAGTACTGAACCATTTCCATGGTAGAAGTAACCCCTGTATGGTGGTGTGTCCATGGTAGATTAAAGCCACACTGTATGCATACCAGCCCAGTCCCAAGCAATAAAAATCAGAGGTTTCGGAGAATGACACTGAAGTCCTAAATAGCCTCTTCTTCCTGCTGTAGAAGCTGTCTTCAAATTGCCTTTTTCTTCAGGATTATGTTGGATAAGGGTAAGATAGAATTTCAAGGACTGGGCTGATGCGTGCACAAACTGCACAGTTATATAGACCAAAAAGAGCATTTTTACCTCTAGTGTCTGTTACAGCAGCACTCTAGGGTGGTAGATTACTTCCAAGCAAAATCCAAACTTTTATTGTGTAGTCCCAAATGAGTTAGGAAGTGTAATTTGACCTCCCTATATGTCATGAGGTCAAAGTCTATTCTCTTGGGCTTTGAGCAGGTGACTTGACTATCAGCCTCAGTAAAATAAAGGTCGGTCAGTGTTTAAAGTACCGGATAATTTTTCCAAGATTGTAAAGATGGGATCCAAATTTACATGTATTGCTCTGAAGTTGCAATGCAGATGTGTTTAAAGGGTTAACACTGTGGCTCAATCAGAAAGAATGCTTGGCAATAAGAGGAAGCCTGGATTAATGATAGAAAAGAATTCTTAGCATTTTATAGCAGTGGGTATTCGAGATGAGACATGGCTAATGATCAACTAAAAAGGTATTTGCAGCTGTGGTGCTACCTCTCCCCATAATGCCAACATTAATCAAGCTTTTTCATGCAGCTTTGCAGTCCATTCTATTTTTCATTGTCCTGAATATAAAAACAGAGCTCATGCCCTAATACACTGAGTCAGAGACCATACTTCTGTGTCAGTGAAAATGATCAGACCTTATTGATTTCTAAAAGCTGCACTTTCTGTACTGTGAAACAAACCCATAGCAGTCTTTAACAAAGCCAGTTTCATTTTGAAGAAAAAAAAGCCTCTTGTAACCCCAAACTGTAAATACCTCTGGGATGTGAAGCACTTATCGCCATGAATTACCTGCTTATATATTTTATTTAAGTCTTGAATTACAACAAAACATCAGCTGTAATTACAGCACCTCTAAGTCTAGTTTTGGAGTCAGCCATCTTGTTGAAAGACCTTGGCAGTGAGAAAAGCCAGTGAAATCGTGTAAATCAATGTCCTAGCTGTTCTGATGCTGCCTTCAGGGTCAGAAGAAAACCTTCCTTCTGGCAAAAAATTAAACATTTGACATACAAGCTATTTCCAGAATGGCTTCAACCTTTTAAAATAATGAATGCCATTGAATCTCAACTTCTCAGCAAAGGTTGATTATCTCAGTTCCTTAAGTAAACTACATGTGATGCAGCTTTTGAAACATGAACATGGTGTTTCCTCATGTAAACAATCCCCTGCCTTTGTTGCCTGATACTATCACATTTGGGCGCACATCCTTCTGGATTGCAGGCCCAAGCCTATAAAATCTCACTATCGAATATCCACCCCAATCTGCAGATGCTTTATGCCTGTGCTTAACAGCCATGACTCATCCCATTAAAGTCAACAAAGTTAGAGTAGTAAAGTGAAGTGTGTGTTTGCAGGAATAGGCCCAAATTCTCAGAAGTATTTAGGTAACTCAAGATGAAGAGAGATGACTAGTAGGGGAATTCATACTGCTGTGACTAATCGCCCTAAGGTCTCCTAAAATCAATATATAGAAAGGGGGCTCTTCCAAAGGGTCTTCAGGACAACTAAATTAGGCTCCTGTTTTGGAACATCTTCCAGAGAAACCTCCAGCTCTCACTGTCATTTAAGTGCTCTGAGTGCTCTGTCCTGGACACCCGGCTCGTGCAGAAATCAGCAGGAGCCGGGTCTTGAGACATGGCCCAGCCATGTCTTGCAAAGAGCCTGTCTGTAGCAAGAGCCACCTGGCCAGCTCTGGGAATCAAAGTCCATGTACCTGTAGCTCTGTAGAGCTGCTCACAGGGCAACCTGCACCTGCCATGGCTTTGCTCTCTAATGGCCCCATGTGCATCAATACTGTTTACACAGGGTGAAGTTTACTTTTCAAACCGAAGGACCAGAATGAAAATAAATGGAAGTATCTTTGACTTTTGAAGACCTGGAGTTTTAAGATTCTTTTAAAAAGACATTGTAGATAAAATTCTTTCTTAAATGTACAGGGCTGACTAAATGATCCATCTTCATTTTTTACTGTTGATTTATAAATACCTGAAAATAAAGGACTAGAAAACATGCAGAGACTGCTTCATATCTTGATAAATACCATGTATTTTGAGGATCCTCCAACAGTCATGATTTTACTATGTTAAATAAAGCAGATTTTATAGCGCTTTAATCAGATCATGATGGAACATTATGCAAAATATTATGCAATGTAATGCAAAGTAATTAATGCAAGCAGAGAAGTAGTAGGAACGTGAGACTGCTGAGCTGCATGCATTTATGTCACACGCTGCCTGCTGGTTTTCCCAATTTCTTTCTTTCTTAGATAGTGGTTTCCCGTTCAGAACCCACAGCTCCACATGTCAGCTTTCAGCTAGACTCCCACCCTGTCTCTCCCCAAGTTGTTGTCGAGAATTCATTAGCAGATGATGGCTACACCCTGGTAGTGACTGGGAGAAAGGTGAGTGGTCCATAATCTAATCCTTCTGTGCACTGTATAAACCTGTTGTCAGAGCAGCAACTTTCAGTAACAGCAACTATTCACGCCGCTGCTTTATGGTCTGCATCCTTGCAGCCTTGCCATTCCCCTGGGAACATTGGAGGGGCAAGTTTCCTCCAGGAGTTTTTTTTTCCCCCTACTTAACAAACTGACAGCCTAGTATTGAGAAATGTTTAAATATAAGAGCTGTAAGAGCTGTGATATAAACCAACAAAAGCCAGGAAATGCAAATTTTAAGGCTGAAACCCTGTCCTTAATTCAAGTGCTTGCAGAGAAAAAACACACAATGGCTTAAGGAAAGAACGGTGCTGACAGTTTCCTGGCTTTTGTTGGTTTGTGTCATAACATTATAACTTTTTAAGGAGGGGTGTGTGTGCAAGAGTTACATGGGTGTGTTTAAAATTGGGAGCCAGTGTTCACAGTAAGGTTTGAAGATTGCTTTAGCATGTGGTCTACAAAGGGTTAATAAAAGATGAAGAGCTGTCATAAATATGCTGTTGTCATAAGTAGATGCGCATTGTAGAATGGGTTTAAAACATCAGCAGATAATATTACAGATAATCCTAAACCATAATCGTAAGCAATAATTTGACCCCTTGAGTTCTATAAGAATTTACAGAAATACATCAGCCATCAGTAAAGATGGTTATTAATCATTTACTAGAAATGTATGAGATATTTATAAGAGTGATCTTCAAGAAAATGTCCAAAATAAGTTTAAGGAAGGTACTGAAGTGTAAAGACGTATGATGTACTTATATAGTAATGTAATTATACATTAATTTTAATATATTGACTAAAAATAATTCTTATCTATTTAGAGTTACTATTATCATAACTATCCTGATATTTTAAATAATATAAATTTTAATTCATATTTTAGGTATAGTAAAGTGTTTTTTTAATAATAGTGTTAAAAAACAAATACATGGGCAATCACGTGATGTGTGTCATGGATATTAACACAGCCTTGCCAAAGTTGAAATAGCCATCATGCCTATTTTTATAAATGTATGAACTACGACATACTGAGATGCACTGTTTTTTTCCAAGAACTAGTGCAGAATTGGGAAGAGCATGCTGCTGTTTTCTTTTTCCATCAGCAAAAAATGCAATCTCGCTGTAAACACCAGATGCTGGTAGTAACTGTATATAACATTAAGATGCCTTTAGGGTTTCTCCCAAGTGAATTTAAAATCATGTCAATTAAATTACTTATAAGATCCTATAATTACTGAGCTAAAGAGAAGTCGAACCGTAGCTTGTGCATCTGAAATCTGAGTAGCATCACAGTGCATTGCATAAATAGAGACTCTCCTTGCCGCTTAGTGTTTGTATTAAAAGGATCTGTGCATCATGTCTTTCCATTGACAGATAACAAAGATCCCGCTGAAGGGGCCGGGCTGCCATCACTTCAGGTCCTGCAGCCAGTGCCTGCTGGCACCTCCCTTCATGCAGTGTGGCTGGTGCAGTCAGCAGTGCCTCAGGTCTCCCGAGTGCCCTGGCAGCACCTGGACCCAGGAGACCTGCTTGCCTAGGGTTTATGAGGTAAAACGGTGGGATTCTCATGTTTATCTCTGAGGGAAGAACGTGGCCTGTGCTCTGCAAACATATTCTCTTTATTTTTATGCAATTATGATAAATGAAGTGTCTGCTCTCCTCGACTTCCCCTCAGCCTCAGTGTCCATAACACCTCTGGCTGGATGCACGTACTCTCCCTGAATGCTGTGGGCTCAGGTGCTCACAGTGGACAGGTCTGTCTGACCATCCTGGCTTGCCACAGGAGAGCCTTGGCCCTGCACAGCACTCATGGTGGGGAAACAAGATGGCTCTGAGCCAGCCTGGCAGGGGTCTGACAGGAAAGGCCAGTCTCAGGAAGGAGCACCCTTCCTCTCAGACCCCTCTCGAAGGGAGGAGATGGAGGAAAGCACTTCCCACTGCAGCTGCCACAGCCTGGCCCAACGCAGGAGGTCTCCAGCCCCCACTCTTCGTCCATCCCCATGCTGGCTCTAACACGGAGGAAAGGGTGGTGTTTCCCTGTGGGGAAAAGTCCCGCTGTCCTCTACCTAAGCTCTGTGACAGAGCTGTCGACCAAACGCCACCCCAGGGGAGATGTTTTTTCCTAATGTCCTTCCCTGGCTCCTTGTTCCAATGGGTCCACTGGCTGCTGAGGGGATGGGCCTGTAGCTGCGCCCCTCCCTAGGACAGGGACAGCCAGAAGTTGCTGCCAGCCAGCCAAAGCCCGTCAGGGGTGTGTGAGAACGAAATCACATGGATGAGCAGAGAGCTGCACCAGCGCGTTCCTGTTTTAATTTAGCTATGGTTAACACAGGATTCGTACTGGCTGGCTGTACATGTAACCAAATCATCCCGTGTGAATTGTGACATAGCTGTGAAGGCAGAGGTTTATAGAGCAGTTAAGGGACTAGAAAACTGAGGGAAGGACAAGCATAAAACTTTCTGATAGCACTTATTTACTTTTGTTGGTGCATCTAAACTACACTGTATAGTTAAAAATACATTTTCCTTTATGGGCACACAGCTTATAAAACGGAGATGAAAATTTGACATGCTAAACTCTCAGAGAGAAAGGGAGACAGGATTTTTTAAAATAAGTAATGTATTTCTTTCAACCAGGCAGATGATTTCATGTACAACAACTTTTTTTAAAGAGTAGACAGGCAAAACTGCTAATAATCTAGAAACAAATCTAGAAACACATGTTTACAGGGGTATTTTTCTTTTCCATGTTCACCTTTCAGATACAAAATTTAGGACTAACACTGGCAAAATTCAATGAAAAAACAACGAAGCATTATAGGAATCAAACCCAAAATGGATGGAAAGGCGGTGGTGGGGGGCAGCGTTTGCCTTGCCTTCTATTGCCATTTACATTTGGGCAAAGGAGATATAAAAAAATTGCTGATGCAGAATGTGAATAGTTTACTTTGCCTTTATACAAGAACACATTCATTTCAGAAAGGTTTCCAAAAGTATTAGATGATCCTTTCTGGCCTTAGTTTGTATGAGACTATGAATCACCAATTCAAAAGGATACACTGAGAAATAGTCCTGATGATACATTTTTATATATCTCTGGAGGGCCAGGCTACTCACACCTGTGCTGCACAGCTTGTTTTGTCTTTCCTAGAGCTCAAGAACAAGCAGTATCTCTTAATATTTTTTTCTTGGCAAAACTTTCCAGCGATTGCTGTATATTGATGTGCCTCCAGAAAGATTTCTAAGGCTCTGGACTGCTTAGTTTCTGATTTTCAGAGGTGCTGAGCTCATGTAGCCCTCTTTAATTTCAGTTATGAGTGTATGCACTCAGCAGCGTTAAGAAGCAAGCACCTGGAGCCCATGCAGAGATGCTTAGACCAAGAGGTGCATTGCCAAGGCCACCTTTGCAGTCCCTGTGAAGTTGCGGGAAGGACTCATCCAGGGGAGCGGGCCTTGGACGTGGGGCAGTGGGAGCAGCCATGGGGCCGGCCGGGTGCTCCCCTTCCCCATGTGGCTCAGCCTGCCTGATCAGCACAAGCCCAGTCTACCCCTGTAATGAATATGGATCTGTGGCACTGATGGATCTTAAAGTGAATCTCGAATTACAGTGTGCCCACGTTGGTAGATGTTGCTTCTAGAAAGCTTGTAAGGAAAAAAATGCAGCTGAGTACTTAAATCCCATTGGATTGCTAGCTGTTAAGACAGATTTCATGCTCTACTGGACCATGACATTTAACATTATTAGTGAAAAAAATATAAAACAGATTATTCATCATCTTCTGATCTGTCTTTAAACCCATACTCACAAAATATGAGAAACAAGCTTGTTTTGTTCCTAACAAAGGATGACCTGCTTTGCGTAGTATCTGAAATTCAGTCCAAACCCCCCCTAATATTTTGCAGCTTTCAGAGGGGCAGATTGCTTGAGATATGTCATATGATCGCTTTAACCTGAGGGGAACACAGAGCTGCTCCAAGGGTCTGGTGCAGCGGATGATAGCTAAGTCTTCAACTAAGTTTTCTCAGGTTTTTATTACAGAGTGGTGCACAATGGGGCAGGGGGGGAAGCGGGGGAAGAGATTTTCCCCTCATGAGGGATGGCAGAGAGGAAACCCAGCATTTTCCTGCAGAGTCCTGCAGATCCTTTGCCTCTCTGCCCTGCTTCAAGCACTTCTCATTGGAGCTGTGGGTGGTAGGGAACAGCCTCGCACCCCAGCCCTGCGGGGAGCGCAGAGCTCCAGCTCTGCCCAGGCATCCCCCCTGCTACAGACAGAGCAGCAAGGCTGGCGCCGGGACACGTCCCCACCGCAGCCTGGCTCCTACCCCGCACCTCAGCACCGTACCCCGCTCCCATCCACCTCCCCTGCCAGCATAAGGCGAGTTTGGTCAGCCTGGACAAGCAGTGCTGGAGGAAAGCCGGGGGACTTGAGGGAGTCTCCTTGGAGATCACTTGGTGCTGGAACAAATTGCAGGCATCTGCATGTGGCGTTCAGGTTGCGCTGAAAGGTGAATGGCGTAAAAGAAGAAATAAATTGGTCTCGCTTTTCATTCTTTGTTGTGGTTAAAAACCTGATATGGTTTACTGTTGTCTTTAAAGTGAGTTATTTTAGCTGGCTTTTGACTTGGACATATCAAGAACATCAGGCCTTCTGCTGCCTGTTTAGCTTGGAGGTTTTGCTGGAAATTTCACGTGTCCTGTACATGTTCTTGCCTCCTAATTAAAATGAACAGGGTGTTGAAACTTTAACAAATAGA
Source organism: Phalacrocorax carbo (assembly GCF_963921805.1). Classification (NCBI taxonomy): domain Eukaryota; kingdom Metazoa; phylum Chordata; class Aves; order Suliformes; family Phalacrocoracidae; genus Phalacrocorax; species Phalacrocorax carbo. The sequence goes on along the minus strand of NC_087513.1, from coordinate 28,198,737 downwards.
TACTTTCTTCCACCAATTTATAAAGTATGTGAGTGGATATTAGCATAATGGCTGTCAACATAAACAAAAGGAAAACAGAATGCTTTAAATTTTTCCAAAAAGAAGAAGAAAAGTACACTTTCTCTCCCTTAATCCAAAGCCCAGAGAGCAGCAGGGACAAGCAGAATGGCAGGCCTTGCAGCAGGACTTGCTCTGTGTTATCAGTGGAGTTTCCCTGCTATAGAGAAATTTTGAATCCTGAATTTCATGGCATTTATAACTGATTTGGGTTTTAATTACTTTTCTGTTACTACCTGTCTGATGTAAGCACACAGAAGATGACTAGGTAGACCTCAGTTCAAAGTCTAGGAAGGTTCACTATTCATTCCTGTCGCGTCTCCCAGGAACAAGTCTGGGAAACCACATTTGAGGTTTCGTCGTACAAAACAAATGGAACCAAACTAAAGACATGAATAAAAACACTCTGGGGGAATTTCTGCAGAACTTTAACAGAAAAGTTTTAAGATTTGGTTTATTTTTTGGTATCTACTTAGAGGTATTGCCTCCTAAATTTGCTGGCAGAATGTAGTAAATACTTTTACTCTCCCTGAATTGAGGTACATGGACTGCTATCACAAGTTTCCTTTGGCAGATAAGATCACTCAAAACCAGTTAAGTGCCTTAGGTTTTTATTCTGTATGTCTTTGTGAAGCCTGATTTTAACGTCCTTATTTTGCTAATTTATAGATTACATTTCAAACTCTTTGAATGCCACACGTCTGTACGTTATTGTACAAAACATCAAGACATCCTGTACCCCCACAGAGCAATTTCTGTTTCTGCTAGGGTTTTGTTATTCCAGAAATAGATAGGGTGCTGAGATATTAAGTAGAGTGGAAAACTAGGATCTGAAGTCAGTCCAGGTTTCGAAGGAAAAAAACACAGAAATAAGGAAAAGTTAAACTTGGGAATAGCACAGAGTCCACGGGACACAGTACTGCTCCATGCTCTTAGCTGCAGTGTTGTGTGTCAGTGGCTGTGTGAGCATCACTCCCTTTTTATGGGATTTGTGCAAAAGTATTGTTCCTGCATAGGTTCCCTCTTCTTTGCTCATTGAGAGCTGATTCAAAGCTCATTAAACTAGGAAAGATTCCTACTGACTTCAGTGCATTTTAGATCAGACTCTTTGTCTGCTTTCTAATGGGGGCAGTAAATTTCCCCATATAGAATATATGGTATAATTCTTTTGAAGTATTCTTCAGCTGCCTTTCTATCTACAATAGTTCATTTGTGAGAGTCTTGAAGTATAGCTACAAGAGAGTTGAAAAGAAATGTGCTGTCTTACTGGATTTCCAGATGAAATAATAGCCAAGTATCTCTCAAACACTTTCCTTTCAGCTTGAAAATGAAGTCGGGTCCTTTGAAAGGCACAGCTGTATTGCATTTTAGGGGCAAAATTACTGTCACTAAAGCATTAAGTCTAAGACATTTAGGCACTATGACCACAGTCTGTTGTTGTTGTTTGTCCAGTGGTACTGGTATGTTTGAAGAATTATGCAGTATTGTTAAAAGTCCCCATAAACCCTGAACCAATGTCGTCTTTATTATTTTTTTAACTGGCAGTACTGACCAGTACTTTTACTGAGTTTTGTAAGACTTCTATAGTGTTCCTACATTTTTCCCACCATTGTTATATTTTACAGGACAATTTACAATATACAGAAAAAAAAAAAAACATTTCCTTTGTAGATTGTCTGTGTTTCTGAGGGGTAGTTTATTTTTAACTTGGAATTAGAGGTGACCAAATGTAAAAGATTTAAGGAAAGAACAGCAGAAGTCACGTTAACTTTATCACAGTCACCGCGATATCGGATTTTGGTGTCTTTGAAGCTACTTCACTCTGAACCTGACTTTCATCAAGCTGACAAAAAATGGTCATTTTGGGGATCTTTTGTGTTCAGCATTCAGCTTCTAACAAAATAAGTACATTGTATGTTTAACATGCCAGAAATAAGATGTGAAAGACAAGAACGGCAGGATTTAAAAAACTATTACAATGCACAGCTTGTTCAGTGCCCCTAAACACTATCCTTCAAAGCTTTCTAGTATAGGTTTTGTTATTTATTGCTTCTGTCAGAGAAAGCTCATAATGTGACAAATGAAAGGTGAAGAACAATTAAGATGAATGGTAGGACAAAGTCTACCAGAAGACATGCTTTTCTAAAATTATTCCTTTGCGCATTCTTTAACTCCATTTGAAGTTCAAGAAAACCTGATGTAACTAGCACAGGATTTTTTTCAACAGATTCTCCCAAGCAGCGCTCCTTTAGAAGGCGGGACAAAACTGACACTGTGTGGATGGGACTTTGGATTCAGCAAAAATAATAGATTTGAATTAAAAAATACAGTAGTCCATATCGGAGGACAAATTTGTGCTCTGGAAGCAAAATCTAGCAACAAAAACAAGTAAGAAACCTAAAATATGGATTTCCTCTTACACATATGTTCTTTATGCGGTACGGATTTTTTTATGATATAAACATTCAGTCTAGAAGTGTCATCTCTGATTCTGAATTTTCAAACAGGAAACAATCACTTGGTTTGATAAGCTCCCCAAGAAAAAAGTGCTCAAAATAGAGATCAAATAAATCTAGTTAATGCTGATAGCTCCTGCAGCAGCTTTTTTCTGGTTTGTCTGAGAAATACTGTTCAACATCTGTGGGAGCTGGCAAGAACAAAACTATTCAAAGGTTTGAAAAGGGGGCAGGTTCCTTTGGCCAGGATCCTGCTGAGCTCAGTTATGTCACCTCCGCCTTCCTGATCTGTGAAGCTGCTGGAGAGAAATGTGAGAAGATGCAGGTATTTTGTCATCCAGAGGCTTATGACCCTCAGCTGCACCCTTCCTCCTCCTCCTCAGAAATAAGTATTTGAGACAGTGGGATAATGGCTTAAGTTTAAGGCAGAGGTTATTCCAGCTGTTATCTTGAAGAAATAGGAAGCTCAATGAATATCCTCTCTCAGTTCAAAGCATATGACTATCTACTAGCAAAGCAATGGCATGGCTTCCCTATTCATATATACAGCAGCAAAAAGATCACCCTCCAGAAGTACTGAGCACTCTCCTAACTGCTCTTCTGAACAGTCTTAATGCAAACAAAATGATTTAAGGAAGCTAGCTCATATATGATATGGTATAAATGTGATGGCACATTGACACATGCTGCCAAAAAAGTTCAAGTTTAGTTTTTGGTAATATTTAAATTTATACAACAAACTTGTGTATGTGATGTATTTTTTCTAATCCTGTTGTCTGCCAAAATTTGGCACTAAAGGAAAATTCCAAAAAACAACTCAGCCATTGAATGGGAGGTATTTGTTTTCTCTAGCATGCTTCTTTTTTCTATAATTTATCTGATATTCTAAAATTATTTTCTCTGGCCAAGTATAAACACCACAGTGTTTATATTTAGTATTAAAGAAGATGACCACAGATCTTTTAGTTGTTATTTCTGAAATGTCCCTGACGCACATAGATTAATGATTTGTTTAGTATGGATCCTCCATTATTATGAGTCTGAAGTGGTTATATTTTAATACAAAAAAAATCAAGCCAGTAAAAAAATGTAACTCCTTTTTTTTTTTCCTTGTTTTCAAAAGGCTGGAATGCACAGTTCCTGCTGCAAAAATTCCAAGTTTTAATATATCCAGTAGTGTTTCTGTTGGACACGGCAAAACACTATTCAATACATTTTCGTACGTGGTAAGCACTGTGATTAAAACTTTACTGTCAAAATTAGCTTTAATATTAACTGGAAGGAGATTCCTTGTGAGTCCAATCCAGTATGGTAATTCTATATTCCTGTTTTCTTCATGGAAATGTTTTAAGATTCTTCCTCTTGAGATTTTGAAAATAATTGAACAATCCACTGTTCTTATTTTTACCTTCCCTCAGAATCCTGTAATAACAAGTATCTCTCCCACCTATGGCCCCAAATCTGGAGGAACATTGCTAACTGTAGCTGGAAAATACCTAAACAGTGGAAAATACAGAAGGATTTTTGTTGGTGAGAAACCATGCACCCTGAAAAGGTAATGTATTTACTAAAAAGTGTTGTCTTTAATATTGAAATGGCTTGATTAAAATGTCTTGGTGTTAAAAAAACCCAAACCACAAATGTGCATTGGGGATCTCATTACCATGTACCAGTACTTAAGGGGTAGCTACAAAGAAGATGGAGACTCCCTTTTTACAAGTCACATGGAGAGGACGAGGGGGAATGGACACAAATTGCTCTTGGGGAGATTCCGATTGGACAGGAGAGGGAAATTTTTCACACTGAGGACAGTCAACCATAGGAATAATCTCCCCAGGGAAGTGGTTGACTCGCCCACATTGGACACTTTTTAAGATTTGGCTGGATGGTGTGCTGGGCCATCTTGTCTAGACTGTGCTGTTCCTAGAAAGGCTGGACTAGATGTTCCCTGAGGTCCCTTCCAACCTGTGATTCTGTGATTGCCCTCCTCTCCTTGTGTTACATATCAGAGAATTGATACTGCAATAACCATTCAGTTCTGGACAACATCCTGAGTTGAGGATGTCTGAAAGGGTCCTAGAAGGGACTGTGGTTCCCTAGAAGACTTGTTTATTCTGTAATGCCTTCATTAACCTCATTAAAAGGTTGCATAGAGAAGTAGCAAATCGGCTTCTAATGGACTAGAAACTGCCTGTTTCCCATCATTTTTGTCACCCCAACTCCCACACACTCAGCCCTCTCTCATTACTAACTAGCAAGAGCTGCTGTTCACGCAGCAGCAACCAGCAAGTGTCCAGTGGGTGCAGGTGGTTTGTTCGGTGGAAACCTGGCCAGTGTGGGAAAGTGTGTCCCGTGCAGAGGAGAAGCTATTTCTGCAGTACAATCAGTGAACAGCCTCCAAACCAGAGGCAGCATCAGTCTGGGACTCTTCCTGGTATATATCAACTTGTTTTGAGGATTAAGCCAGAATTTCTTGTGGCTCTGTACCAGATCCAGTAGGAGCTCAGTCAGGAATCTTTGACATGCTCTGTGTAGAAATGCCTTCAATCCCAGCTGAATATAAATGTTAAATACCAAGCACAGAATCTCTGCTATGGGGATATTAGTGTTCTGAATTTGGTAGCCATTCTACCATGGCACAAATCCTGCTTTGTCCTGTTTTCAGGTACAGCAGGCTGGCTCCAGAATTTTCACCTCTGTGGCCAAGGGCAGAATCTGGCCCACTGTGTCCCAGGAACAGGATGTCCAGTAACTCTTCTAAATTTTGAGTCTCTCCTAACGATTATGGAAAGTTGTAGTGGTGAAACACATGGGGAATACGTGGGGAAGCAATAGCTTATAGGTTAACGTCAGACTCAAAGTCAGGAGAGCTAAATTTTAGTCTTTGCTGCTAAATGATTTATTGTATGCTCTTGATCAAATCAGCTTACTAAATCAAGAAAGGGATTTAGGTATTCAAGTCCAATACTTAATCACTAACAAGATCTTCAGCACGTCTGTTCAGTAGCTACTTAATAGTTTAGGGTGGCATTTATTGATGTCATCATCTCACCTGGTCAACTAATGGATAAATATATAAACGTTTTGGGAATGATTCATCTGATCCATTTGAGACATCGACTCTGGGGGTGAGATAACAGCCAGCTCAGAGGCAGACATCTTCTTTGGTCAGTTGGACTTCTAGGTATCAAACCATAGTTGGGGCTTATCCAGTAAGCATCCCCAGCACGCTGCTTTCTCACCAGCCAAGTTGTCTGGAGACTTCTACACAGGTCTTAGCCAGTTTCTCAAGGCAGGTATTTCTCTATCTAAACTGGCAGCTTTCCCTGGTTCTGAGGGCAACTAGATCAAGGGTTTATTTATTCCTTTAAAAGATGGTATAAAGCTTCCAGATACATAGGAAAAAAATCACTAACCCCTACAGCACACGGTGAAACCCACCTTCCTGGAAAGCTTCAGAAGTGGCAGCAAATGCCCCTTTTGCCTAATTTGGAGGCGGTCTCTCACATCCTTTGAGATCGGCCTCACTTGGAGGGCTCCTGGATGTGGTTGGGCCCAAATCAATGAAACCAGATGGTAGAGTTACATTTGCTTCTCCAATCCGTTGTTACTGTTGCCTCTGATGTGCCCTGCTCCCTGCCGCTGCACTTCATGTGCTTCAAGCTTCAGGATCCTTCACCCATCCGCTGCCCACTCATCCACTGAGTTCAGTGTAGGAGGAGGACTTCCAGGGCCAAGCATGAGAGAACATGGGAAAGGTGAATATCCCAGAGACTCTTCTGCTGTGCTGAATGCAGCCACCTCTTCCTGAATTTTCATCTTCTCCTCCCTCTCCTTGCCCTCTGCCTGCCCCTCACCGGCACCTGGAGTCAGCAGGTGCCCCCGGGCAGGACATCTCTGACATGCTGGTACATTCCCCACCAGCACCTTTTCTTGATGTTTTTAACACCGGGTAAATCCTGTGGATCAGAAAGAGAAAGATGTTATCCCTTGGTTACAACAGAACAAGTAATTCTTCTTAGACCTGGAGCGTGCTGTTGTTTTCCAGGCTGGAAGCTGCCTTCGCAGAGTGCAGGGCCTGACATGGCTGTCACCAGCACTGGGGAGACACCTACCAGCAGGCAAAGTGCAAGCCAAACACATTAAGATGAATCCTGAGCCTAAGCAGTGGTGTTCCTGTTTCTTCCTCACGCCATGCTTATTTGTTGTATTATGATCATCCCATGTGGGAATCAATGACGTTTTTTTACAAGCACATCAGTAGGGAGGGTTGGGGCTCACTGAAGGACAGCGTTTTGAACCAAGTACATGTTTTACAATGCTGACAAGCAAGCCTTTTTCTGTCCTTCCAGCATATCAGTGAGCACTGTGGAGTGCTATACTCCGGCACAGCGAATTCCCCAGGAATACCACGTGAGGGTCGGAATCGACGAAGCTATTCGAGATGCAAGCAGTCATTTCACATACAGAGAAGACCCCGTTGTTTTAAAAATTCATCCGGCCAAATCTTTTCTTAGGTAAGTAAAAGTTTCTTATAGAAATAAGAAAAGTAATGAATGAAAGAAGAATGGCTACGCTGCGCAGCAATCTATCGAAAGAAATTGCATTTTTATCTCTATCTGCCATGCCAATTGCTTCTATTATGGTACAGTTGCAGAGGGCAGATCATTTCCTTTCAGAGGTGAAGGAGAAGGGGGAAGGGCACCTCTTTTCTTTATGTGATTTAACTCTTAGCTGCTGCTGAGCGTACCTGTGATGTCCTGCTGAGATACCTACTGTACAGCTAAGTGTGTCTCCTGTACTGCATCTGGACATTACACTGATTAGTGAGGAAAATCATTTAATGTGACAAGTCAGCAGTACTCAGGAGAGCAAATGGATTTTAAAATAGTCTAAATCCAGCGCTACATAAATATTATGAATATATATGTATGGTAGTATGTGTATGTTTTTAAGTGACATATTTATGGTCTCAGTAGCTCTAATCCAAGCCATCTCCCTTTGCCAAAAAAATGTCAGCGGTAAAAGAGGCACCTTTTTCAGCACCACTGAAAGCAATAAGTTAAATAAGTTAGCAAATGCTAAGTACAAGTATACACCCGCCTTTAAAATGTACGCATTTGTTTTATATCCTGGCATTCCACGATTTAAAAATTATTTTTCTTTTCTTGTATTTGATTAGTTGTTATAGCAAGTATAAAATTTGTTTCCCAGAAAAATAATCTTACTGCTCAGAGCTAGGTATTTGCATTCACCCCATATATCCCTAATTCTGGTTTTATGTTGTCATTTACTCTAAAATATAATTTGTGATTAAGGTTATCATAGCAGATATATCATAACCTACTCATATTTTTTTTAAAATTTTTCTTAGTGGTGGAAGTACAATCACAGCTCAGGGAATCAACTTGAACTCAGTGTGCTTTCCTCAGATGGTGATTACTGTACCTAAACTGGGAATGAACTTCTCTGTGGTGAGTCAGTCTTGGAGAAGACAATCTGTTATCGTGTCATCTTTGTGTGGTGAATGGCACAGATTTTTTAGTCAAAATACTTTGATTTTTGCCTTGAAACTTCAGGGCTTCCACTGGCATTTTGGTGTTTTCTGCACAGACCTTTCCACTGCATAGGCAAAACTCAATAACAAATTTGAAATTAAGCTGGGGGTAGAATAACAGTTTCCAAGGAACCTCTTCCAAAGAAATAAGGCTTTTACAGTATCTGATAACAAGATTTTTATATTGCAATTGAACAATGCAAACTCAGTGACTAAACACGGAACAATGCAATACAGGAATGCCAGATTACATGGCAAGTTCCAGTGCTACTGTGGTAGGTAGGAAATATATTCAAATGGTGACTGTTGATATAAAATGAAAATGAACAAGCATCAAAAAAAGAGGAAAAGTAAATATGTAAAAGCAAAAGTAAGTATTATTTTGAAGAATTTCTGATCGCAAAATTACCTGTTGGGCAAATCTTTCCTAACTTATCAAAGCTGAGCAACTATGTTTTAAGAGAGGTTTGGGCTTTTACAGTTGGGTACCTCTGCATGAACAGAAGGTCAGTCAGGGCTCTGAGCCTTCTTTTGTTACCTGAGTTGATAATACACAGTATCTAAATCTAAATAAGGTGTTCAGATATGACCATGTGATCTACTTTAATTTTTATAAGACAAAGATGACATTTATTGGCTAAGTAAGCTTTTGCCTACACATTTGTCTTTCACCTCCAACATTTTCTTGTCCTGTAAGGTCTGTTTAGCCTAACTGAAGCTAAATTGACCTACACTCTTTACTACATGCTACGTTACTGCTCAAATTCTCAGCTTATTTCTAATGATCATCATACACTGTTTCCTGTATTGAATTCTAAGTATTAGGCCTATGTTTGCTCAAAGCATTTTAAACGGTATGTCTGCAAATTTGCAGTCTTTTCTAGCCTCAAGGTCATAATATTCTTCATGATCCTCATTTGTATAATATTATGAGTATCAGGACCTGAATTTTAGCTGGATGTAATCGTGGCTTGTAATCTAATGGGTTCAGATTTTAATCTGAAAATCAGTGGCCCTGCAATGAAACACAGCATTCAACATTACCGAAAAGACACTTTACCCATGAGTCGGAAAGCAAAACATTTCAGTGAAATCAACCCAACTCACAACTTACTAAGTTTTGAGTAATGTGGGCACAATTATTTGTAAGTACAAAAGATTTCCAAAGAAAAGATCATTGCTGAAATCAGCTCTTTAGCTTTTGCTTTGCGTGGATTTGAGCAACCTTTCTTTCCAAATAAAGATCGTTCACTTGCTTTCTCTGTTCCCCCATGAGAATATGCAATATTGCTTCTCTTTAGGCCCTGATTCTGCATACCTGGCTTATCAAATATTTGGGACTTCCTTAGAATTCGAACAGATTTTAAAGAACTGGAAGTTTTAAATAACTAAATCCACTGTCCAAAAGTGACTGGCAACTCCAGGCAATGAACACTGTAGAGTTTACTCTCTCCCCCCAAATACGGGGAAGCAACCTTTCCTTTGAGCAGTGCTATTGAAAAAAGACATGGACATAGACAGTCAGAATTATCTCCCTTGTTCTTTTTCTTTTCATACCTTGCAGTGTGCATGGTATCTGCCAACACATAAGAAGAGGCAGGTCTGACCCTCCTTTTCCATATGGTTATCTGTCCTCCACCACTGCTGATCTCTAAGAACCTGCCCCAGTGTAAAAGCAGCTGTACACAAATTCATTCTCCCTGCACAGAGGGTGGAATATAGCCTTAAACAGATCATAATCCAGAGTGGTTTATACTTTGACACTGCCCAAGTAATATATTTTGCTCTATTGAAATTAAAGGCTTCTGGCACTTGGTGGCTTTCCCTGCCTTTGTGGCAGGCCAACTCTGCTTGCCATTTGTTCTGCCACTAGTCTTTACCTTGAGCTTATTTCTCAAGGGACAATATTAGTTCTCAGGGAGAAGGGGAAGATTTATAAGTGGCAAAACAAGATTGCACTGTGTAACTGAGGAAATTACTTGGCAGAGGATGCCTATGGCTACAGCCTGCCCCATCCTGCTCTGGAGATTCTGGGTCCTATGCATGAGTGATATGCCAAAAAAACAAACTTTCACCCAGTCAGTCATTACAAAAATAAACAATGATGAGGAACTATTTCCAGCAGGGATCCAGAGTACTGCAATGACCAGCTATCCCATTTACAAAGGAGAAAACAGGTTGTGGTCCTGAATAGACCAAACCCAGACAAACAGTACAATACAAACCAAAATGATCAAGAAGCCCAGTATCTGAGGTTATATATCTTTTTGCTTCCTTAGTTTGGGAGAGGAGAGCTGAGTCATTTTCTTAAATTGTTATTTAAGACCTTTTTTTCATTTCAGTTTTCTCTCACCAGCTTCCTCCAAGAAGCTGCTTTTGTCAGCACTCAGAAACTCTGGCTCTTGGGAAAACCAAAGCCAGCACTGAAACACATCCCAAAGCATCAAAGGAAAGTGCAGCTGGGAGGGACCACAAAGACCTAGCCTGGCCTGCTTCCCTGCGGCAGGAGCAAATGTACGCAGACCACTGCCTGACAGATATTTGTCTAGGCTGTTATTAAAGCTTCTTGTAAAAGAAATTTCACAACCTTGCTTAAACAAGCTTTGGAGAGAGCTGCTCTACCTGCTTACCTAGTGGTTTGGAAAGACTTCTTTCTAATAATTAACCCAAATCCTAGCTGCTAATTAGCTATCTTCTTGTTTAACCCTCAGTGGACACAAACAACAGATTACCAGTCTCTCTTGCTAATTTTACATATTTGCACTACATTATGATTCAGCCTTTCTCTTTTACAGTTAAAATAAACCAAACCACTCCAAATTCTCCTGGTAAGTGTTGTTTCCTAGAGCTCTGCTCCTCCTTTCTGCCACCTCACAGACCCTCTCCCATTGGTCTAAAACTGGTGGTGCCCGATTTAAAAAACGTCTCGCTTATTCCTGTCAGCTATCTGTCCCCAGACCCTTAATTCACTCCCTCAGGCTTAATTGTGGCCTAGAGCCCTGATGGAGTCACAGTGTGAGTGGAGGGTCACTTTTGTAAGCAGCAGGAGCTGTTGGGGATGCTCTACATGCCAAAGCCTCAGGGTGCAGAGCCAGCTGACACACCTTGGGGCATTTGCTCTTCTCTGCCTGTTTCTATCCATCCCAGTGGAAGAGATGAGTGGTACAACTGGTAAAAAAGTTCATCTGGAACAACTCCCCATAAGAAACGCAGTTTGACTGAGACTGAAAAGTTTTGGGGGTGATATGTCAGCCCCCTGTAGAAGAAATATTTAACTTGAGCTTTTCAGCTTTCATGTTTGAAGTTCAATATTTCTGAAACTTTTTCTTCTATAAGGCAAAAATGCCTTCCTTCAACTTCATCATTTTCATTTCATATTTATTTAAATTTCCTTTAAATTATTCAATACTGTGTTTATATTACATTCTATATTAACACTATCAAAATAATACATTTTTCCTTCTTCAAATTTGGCGTTTCAACAAGTGGAAAAAAAGTTTGAGAGTTATTGAACCATATGTTCCAATACTTGTGATGTGTTTCTTTTTAATTTCTATTTCATGAGTTCTTTTGACCATTTTTTCTGACTAGGAACAAAAGATATTAATTTAGGCAGTGCTGCATAAATTCCCGACAGCTCTAGGTAATGCATAAGGATACAGAAGCCCTCTCATTTCTGCTAACATATCCAGTTCCTGTGTGAGGTGTACAAGGAGGGAAGCAGCTCATTCCTTCCTTTCACTTTTCATTGTGCCTGTAAAAAAGCTTCGCACAGTTTGGAATAGCATTTGATCAGGAGCCTGTTTACAAAATATGTGTCTTCTAACCTCTGCTATAAGTCATGCTAGACGATTCTTCTGCTTCAGAAGCATTTGAGGCCAATATTTTCTCTTTGAAAACCTGTACTTTGCATTGATTCCCCAATGGTGAACAAGTAGTTGTTCAGGGATCCTTTGCTGTAGGACTTTTAATATTCCATCCATTAACTAATTTGGATTCCCACTGTTTAATCTCTTCTAACCATGAACGTCCCAAGATATGCAAGGTTGCAAAATTAGGGAGAAGCACCTTTTAATGCATGACCTTCAACAACTGACCCTGTTGCTATGCAAGGTCATCTCTTGCCACAGACTTTTAATTATCTCTTCAGTAATTGGTCTCTTGAATGATCTTTAGTAATTCTTAATTGCTTCCTGCTAGATGCCATTTCCTGCTGTATTACAGGAAAATTTTAAAATACCCTAAACTTCCTTCAATGTTTACAAGTCCATGGGCAATCCATACTCATAATGCTCATCAAAATGCCTAGAATTCACCTGCGAGTGTCTACCTTAGATTTATTAAATAACAATAGAAGGAACTCCCTAGGAACTGTGATTATTGAGTGTGTGATTACTGAGATATTCCTGACTACCTATCTGAAGACACTCAGGGTTGGTGCCTCTATTGGTGTTGACTCTGTGGCGTAAAGCTGCCACAGAAACCCAGCAGAGTTTCCCTCACAGAGGGGAACCCTTGGCCTTTCTTTCTGTGCTGAATCTACAGCTCATGCACATCTCCTAGCAAGGAAAGAGTGCATCAGGGGGTGTCAGGGAAAAGCCCACGCCGTGAAATCTCCAGGGTGCCAGGGACATGGTGCTAGCAGGTACATTGACCATCCCAAGCCCAGGGAGGAATTTAGACTCCCAGTCAGTATTGGTTGTGCTGTGTGAAGAGCTGGCTGTCAGACCCAGAAGCAAGAGAGGTTTTACTCTACCTTCTGGTCCAATGATCTGATAGACTGGAAGCATCACCTCCCATGGCTTCATCGAAGAACACAACTAGAATAAAAACGCTACCAATCCATTAAGTCCATTCATTGCACTACCTGAAACAGCAACAAAAGCGAATGAGTTCTCTGAAGAATCTTCAAGATACCCTGCTTGAGTGTCACTGCTGAGTTTCTCACCTACATAAAAAGCCTTCTGAATAAGCTTTCCTCAGGTCAGACCTGAATTCTCAACTCTTTCTATTAAGAAATCGTCCCTTGGCAAAGATGGTTGGAGAGCCTCCTGGTCTGTCTTTAACCTCATTCAACTTTCATTCTTCTCTGGAACTCCAAAAGTTTACTTTTTATGAAAGGACAAATTGGCCTTTTTCTCCCTTCTGACTGCTACAGATCCTCTAATACACATCCAACTGCCCCTCTCTTATCTGGGTCAGCTGCTGGGAGACCTCTGGAGCTCAGAGATCCTCCCTCATACTCTTCCTGTTTTTCTATCAGATGAAAAAAAATTGAATTGGGCACCGAAGTTCAGATTCTGTAGGTCAGGTTTGAATTAATTGCCTCAAGGGTCATATTTTACAAATGAAACAAGAATACCTACCTTTAAGTGATGAGTCATATGCATTATGCAATGGATTATTATTCCCTTTGGGGTATAGTATTTACTTATCCTTGTGAAATGCTCCATATATTTTACATCTTTTCTTCCTTATTGTCTTCAGATGTAGATTATAGTCACAAGAATAATGTAAGCTTAGCTTTTAAAGTGAATGTGCTTTAAAGCCTAATTAAATAAAAGTTAAAGGTGCTGGGTGATAGGCAGTATCTTAATTGAGAAGGCAATAGATTGAATTAGAGGGTTTTTTTCTTATAGATCCTCAATCCAATATTTCTTGAAAACTAAACCGTCATATTCTTCAATTGCTAAAACCAATTTCAAGGTAAAAATGTCATGTCAAATCATGTACCAATAAGGGCATTGCAAATAAGATTTTTCTTGACCTTACCAATCAGTCACATTGCATCCCCTCCAAAGAGTATTATTAGATTTTTATCATTTTCTGAAAGCTTCTTCTTCAGAGACCAGCCTGATAAAGTAAAGTCTCTGATTCTAATAGATAGCCACAAACAAAGTTATGAATACCACTGCTATTCATTTAAAGGACATCACTACTCTACAGTAGATAAGTCGTCTAATGAATTTACATTAATCAAATAAATATAATGATTACCTGGGACATATTTGGTTTTATAATTACATATATTTTTGTAATCCCTTTTTAGAATCGACACAATATGATAGATAACTTTACAAATATTCATATATCATGGAAAAGTATGGCTTAATCATACATTATACTAATGATGCATCTTATTATTACCATACTGATTCAAATGAATTTCTAGATCTATGTGATATAACAAAGCCTGAGATATGGTAAACAGTGTATAACAAGGTATTCAAAAGAGGAACAAACAGTCTAATATGGTAAGCAATTGGAGCGAAATTCTGCCTTGTCTCACGTCCCACAGATTACCTTGTTGTTATGAGGGATACACAAGTATTTCTGAATTTGTGCTAAACGGACTGTTAGTTACACAGGTGCAAGTCCCATTAGCACCACTGAGAGCTGCACCTAATTATTTAACTGGGTGCCAAACTCACAACTCACAGACATGTAACCCTTGTAGTAAAGCTCAAAAACTCTAGTGCTCAGTTTCAGAGCCTTGAAAATGTTTCCCTTGGCAGATTTGAGATTTCACAATATTATGCACAGAAACATGAATTGCTGTGGTGATAAGAAAAAGTGCTGATTTGTAGGTAGCTCATTTAATCCCACTTTTCAAGCTAATGTGAGTATATAACTGATATAGCTTGAACAGTTATGTCACTGATTTGAAACAGCAAAATTACATTGCATTAATTTAGCCTATTAGAGACAAATGTAAACTAATTTCACAGCTCCTTCAGGCAGCATTTTATAATGAGAGCCAATTTGAAAAACCAAACAGAAAAATTTATATTTTTTGGCCTTCTCTGGATGTGCAAAGGTATTCAACAGCACCATTGGTTTTCCAGGGAAATTTCTTATAGAACAGATAAAAGAATTATCACGCCTAGGAGCTAAGCCGCATTCCTACCAGGCTGCACGTCAGCCATTCTGTTTTTTTGAAAAAAAGAGTTTAATCTCTGCTGTCAGGGCACAGTGTACAGGGAACTACTTACAGAAGGTATATACAGCTGGAAAAGAAATACTTCTGTGGAGCTGAGCAACTCTGTGCCAGAAGTCCTTCAACCATATCCATGGGAGGCAGCATGAAAGGGAGGCACAGTGAAGGGAGTACACGATGCAGTCACAAATAAGCCACTCTGCGGTTTGCGTGATGCTGCCCAGCACTGACCGTGCCTCCCATCAATGACTGTAGATGTGCTGTTGACATTATAATCAAATTAGTCATATAGAAACCTTCAAGTCAAGAGAGAGAAGTTGACCCTTCTAGAGCACCGTTAATCTAATTAAAGCTGTTGTCTAAAATGGATCAGATGGACCCCATTCTAGGTGAGCATTTTTCCCTCTTTTGACTATAGTCAAAACAGTGTAGACAACTAACTCCAGTGCAGGCGTCTGGGCAGGCTAGATGAATCCCATCTGCAAGGATTCATATTATCCCTGCAAACTGCCTAAACTCAGCTTCAGAGCAGGATGCCTTCAAATCCCTGCTGTCCTTGCTTGCAAGAGAGCAATCCTTTTAGGAAGGACCTGGGTCCATCTTGTCTGTCTCAAGTCCTGTGTCAAGGCGGTATGGGACAGAGGGAAGCACCCTGGCCAGACATTTCAGGCTAGATCACAGCCCCACAGCACAAAGCATGCTCTGGCAGGTCTGCTGGAGTGTAGGGTGCACCAGCAGCTTTCCCCCAGGAAGCACCTCCAGAGCAGGCCCTCACGAGGAATAATGGCATAGTGAGGGGCAAACGTGGCTTCATGTCAATTGTCAGGCAGCTCCTGCACTGCAGTGAGGGGCAAACATTTCATCCTGGCTGGTCCAAGGAGACACAGCGTGAAGCACATCCCTCAGTCAGCACTCCCAGGAGGGACTTGCATGACACCTGTGTACCTAAGCACCAAATGCTGCACGTTTGGGGCTTTACACATTCCTTTTTAGAAAGAAGATACACTTTGCTGAGCTTTCGTGGCCCAGAATCCCACAATGGCTTTGGCTTTAAAGCACTTTCTCACAGCATCCATAGTGCCTTTCTGGAAACATAGCAGCTTAGCTATGCTGTGGGTAAGGGGTGCTTTACTTCTGTTCTCCACTATTTCAGTCAGGTTAATTGGCCCTATTTTTTACCTTCGTCTCTGGTCCCTTGCTATTGCTATGGTTGTGTAAAAGGAAGAGAAATCCATGTGGCAGTAACTCTGGCATAGGCTGGATAAACTGAATTGTGGCTGCTTTGTGTCCAGTACAGCTCAGTATATCAGGATAGCCTCCTGATGTTCCTTGGCTTTGGAAATAATTTTCCATTAATTATCTGCAAAATATTTACTTTAGAAGTGCTGTGAACAATCAGGCCAGGAAGCTTGTTTACTTGAACATTTCCTTAACAAGAGTGCAAACACCATTGACATGAAGTTTTTATACTTTTCTCCCAGCTCTAAATAAACGCTGTGTAGCACTGATCAGGATTTTGCTTTCGTTAAAGAAGAACAAGACCTCTGGTGTTTATTTTTTCAATATATGTGTATTGTTAAAGAACAGTTACGTTCATCAGTGACTTCCTATGCACGTACTTACCCCAATTACCTCCTTTTTTCTTATAGGCATGTAGCCACCGCTCTAGCTCAGAGATAATCTGCTGTACAACTCCTTCACTGAAAGCCTTCAATCTTCAACCACCCTTCGTAACCAAAGTGTTCTTTATTTTTGATGGTGTCAGCTCTTTCTACTTTGATTTTGATTATGTAAATAATCCTGTATTTAAGCATTTTGAAAAGCCAGTGTTCATCTCAAGAGGCAACCAAAACATTCTGGAGATTAAGGTAAGAAACACTGAAATACATTTTTCAATTATTGGCAAGCGCACATCAGCAGCGTGGCATGGAACAGACATTTTGATGAAATAAAGGAAGCCCCAAGGAAGCAAGGACAGAGAGAGCTGTGTGTTCAGTACTGTATTCACCCCAGTCCCCAGCTCTCACAATTTAAGAGATGCAGAACTGAAAACAAAGATATACCAGGGTGGTTCTTGGCATCAGTTGGGGTGGGAGAGGGGCTTTCCTCATCCTCATGGGAGGACCACACTGCGTCAGCTTCCAATTGCAATGAGCTGTGTCACCAGTTCAGGATTAAACATGGCCAGCAGCCCAGAACCTGAAGTGTCTGGTCTGTACACGAGTCCCAGCTCTTACTATCACATGGTTTTGTGTCCTTCCGCACAAAAGATGTGGAGTTGCCTTCAGAACATGGCCTAGTGGCTTTGGCTCTCTAGAGCTGAAGAAAAATCTGGCCTATGCACGAAGTCACCCATGAGGATCAGTCACCACTGTAGCCTAAATATTTACGGATCCATGAAAAATGCAAAATTAATGCTGAGTGCCTGTTAAAAGAGCACTGAGAATAGCCTACACAGCACTGAGAAACATCTCTTAGGAATTCGGGGCCATCGCAGGCACAGGCTTTTCTCTCCTAGAGTGCTTCAGAGAAAGTTAAATCCATTTTGCAAGAGCCCAATCTCTTGAAATCTAGTGCTTTTCTGAGCTAGAGTCAAATAGAAACAGTATGAATACATGTATTTTTAATTTACAATTAATATTTCTGAAAATTTATTATTATGTACATGTAATTTAGATAGGCTTTTATTTATATAGAATATAATCTGTAAAAAACTGCTTTACAGGAGAGAATCAGCCTTAATCCTGGGGTAATCTCTTTGTGTAGCTGCTCTGTACCCCTGTAAGAAAAAACTCCTTTCCCTTATGACAGCCATGAAATCTAGAAGCCCTTAGGTCTTTGACCCAAGATGGTCCAGCCGGCCAGCTCCTGAAATGCAGGAAATCAGAGGGAGTTACCTTAGAGCCTCTGTCAGCCATGGTGCGTTCCAGTCAAACTCTCTGAATATTGATCCGTCTCCACAAAGTGTGTTGGGAAAATTTCAAAAAATAATCAGTCTGATTTTTATTTTTTTGTTTAGTTTTTCTACTTGGAACTTGTGGCCGTGTAATGACCCTTCCTCAATGCAGAGCAATTCTCCCGTTCAGTTATGGAGAAACGCTAGAAAGAGTTCTAGTGTGCGGGTCAACAGAGAGCTGGGAATATATAGCTGTTGCATGGCTCAGTGCCTCTGTGCAGTGACAGCAGTGTTTTCCAGTATTTTCCAGGTCATGCATATCAACCAATTGGAAAGAAGACTAATTTGGGAAGAATCATAGAATAACTTAAATTGCAAGGAACCTCTGGAGGTCTTCGTAGTCTAACCCCCTTGCTCAAAACAGGGCTAAGTTAAAAATTAGGTCAGGTTGCCTATGTCCTTGTCTAGAAAAGTTTTGAAAATCTCCAAGAACGGAGATTTTACATCTTGAAAAACCCCAGCTCCACTAGCCCTGCATTGTGCATCCTGTGCTTCAGCTCCCATTCTATCTCAGTGGCCCTCTGCTGTACTTCATCCAGTTTGTCAGTATCTGTCTTGTTCCGTGGGCTTCAAAACTCAACACAGTTCTCCAGGTGTGGCCTCACTAGTGCTGAGCAGAGGAGAACAATCACCTTCAATCTACTGGCTTTGCTGCTAGTAAAGTATGTGCTGAGCCTTCATCACTACAATGGCACACTGCTATCTCATTTACCCTTGTGGACCAGTGTATCAGTAATTTTCCTAAATTTTATGTCATCTGAAAGCACAAGGACAGTGTATCCTGTCCCTTTGTCCAGGTTGTCGATAAAAATTTTAAGCAGCATTGGTCCCAGTATTAGCCATTGGCAAATACCACTTGTAAGACTTCTAAGATTTGCGCTGATGGCCAGTCAGTTTTTCACCCACCTTTCCATCCATCCAGTCCATATCATCCCAATTGGTTTTCATTGCTAGGAGAGATTGTGCTGTAAAACCTTGCTAAAATCAAGTTAAACATTGTCCAGTGCTCTCCCTTCATCTACAGAGCCAGTCATCTCTGCATAGAAGGCAATCAGGCTGCTCAGGCAAAATCCACCCTTGGGAAACCTGTGCTGGCACATTCTTGTTCTTCCTTTGTGTGGAAAGGCTTCCATGAGGACTTGCTCCATAATCTTCCCAGAGACTGAGGGTTAAAAATTGTTTTTTTAAAAAAACTCTTCTTCTTTTACTCTTGAACCTTTTATTCTCCCTAAAGAAGTCCCTAGTGCTGTTTATTGCTGGGAAGGAGCCACTGAGATGAGAAGGGCTGGCTGAGGACTGTCCCACTGACCACTGACCACAATAACAATTTTGTAGTATTGATGTCACCTGTCGTCATGGCACCCAAGGCAAATGTCTACCTGAGCCTAATGCTCTGGTTATTTCCCAGCAACCAACTGGAGAATAACATCAGTGAAAGCTGGTCTCCTAGAACAAAGCATGAACAAGCACCAGTTTAACATCTTCCTCTAAACAGAATTAGTTATAGTGGGATGCTTCTATCAAAACAGAGGCGACTTTCAGAAATTATAGTCAGGAGCCAAAAGGTCATCACAAGCCATATTGGCAACGCTTCTCCCTTGCCCCTTACCCACATTCAAAAATATACACACACAAGTTTACATGCCTCATGATCATATTTTGTGCAGTAATTAAGCAAGCTCAGCATGAAATTAAATGGCAGCTTGCTTCAGTGAACAGTCTGTTCTACCGAACCAAAGTTCTTTTATCTTTTTCTTAATTAGTTTCAGAGGGGCGGAGGGAGCTTTTATTACAAGTTTTTCAATCAAACTAATCTAGTGTGACATATTTGGCTTTCATCAGATGATGGTGGGTACCGATTGAAAGGTTCTGTTCAGTTTCCCCTGCTGACCATAAGATGTTTTGTAAGAAAATGTTACACACAAGAAAACATTAAGTCTTCTATGTAAAACACAGTTGGGGCACTGTGTGCCATGAATGCCAGCCCTTCTCATCTTCAGTGCCAGCCCTTTTGTCTTCCACACTACCAAGCCTCTCAAGGTCCCACATTATCACTGTCTTCCTCTGCCAATTATGTGGCTCCTTGAAGTCCCTCTGCCCACCGTGCTCTAGTCAGAGGGGTCATGGCAGAGTGGCTTGAGGCCCTTCTGTCTTCAACACCGTGAAGACACCACTTCAGAAGTGCTCCTGTTTGCCGCCAACACGGGCAGCTCTCAGGGCAGGAGAAATTCTGGTGTTTCACTGTTGGGGATGACCAAAGCCTGAGTTTGCTCAAGAGGACAGAGTCTACTTGCTGCCTCCTGCAGGAGCCACTGACCCAGACCTGCAAGCTGGCCTGCTGACGGCCCAGTGTGTCCTAGCTGTGAGAAAAAAACCAAATAAATAAGTAAAGAAACAGCTTCTTACCTGAGTCTGCCCAGGGGCCTGGCCTGGTCTGGGGTTGTGCTTGTGCACCACACTGGTGCGGGGGCTCTGTGCATGCTTCCAGAGGAGGCCTAGCAATGGGTCGCTAGGTTACTAAGTTGTTGTTATAAATATAAATCTTCCTCCAGAGAAATAAGTAGCACAACTGTCATTTCATGTTACACATCACGTCCGAGATCTTGGTTCTCCTCTGGCACATCTGCCCTAAAACTGAGCACAAGACTTACTAAATTGTCTATTTCTAAGCCAGTACAGCACATTCTTTATGAGAAAATCTTAAAGAACTCTTCTTATCTATATATAGGTCACTCTATTTTCAACCTTCTTCCACATCGCGTAGAAAATTACATTTTTCTCAGTGTCTGGTCCAAGAGAGTGCAATATGGAAACCCTGGTATTTCTGAGCAAGCTGAAATGGAAGTTCTGCCCCTGCAGTAACTCTTCATTCTTCCCAGGTCAACTCTCTCTGCTTAGGAACCTCAAGAATTCTTCTGACACCAATCTCAAAATTTCCATGCCTTGGTTTGTGGCCCCTCTACTGCTTCTAGACCTTCACCCAAATTATTCCCATCTCTCTAAAGTTGTGAGGTAGTTGGTCTATCAGATTGGTTTGAAACAGCTACTCAGTCCAGTAACTAGCTTCTCCAGCTTGCGTGCAAGGGCATTGCTCAGTAAGAAGGGGGTAACACACATTTTAAAATAGAAAATATTGTTTCCCAGTTCTCAGAGGAGTCAGTTTCCTCCTTTTCTTAAAATCATAGGCAAAATCTGTGGTCCTTAGAAGAGCAAAACCGCTGCTGAAAGAGTTTAGAAACTCTTAATATATTGAGATATTATGCTGAATATATTTGAAACTATAATATATTAAAGGTAATATAAAGGTAATGGTTATAAGTAATAACTACTGTCTTCATTATAACTGGCTAAGGACCACCTTAGGAAATGTCAGTATGATTTTTTTTTCCTTTGGATAAGTGTCATTTTTGGTGGAAAAAAATTCTGAGATTTGGTATAGAAGGAAAACAGAGGTGAGTGGCCCCCATTAATACATTTACCCTGGATGTGGAAGACCCACACTCAAGTCTTTTGAGGTACGTCATTCAAAGGCAAGATCTGAATATGAATGGCTCACAATCTGCAGTAAGCCTCCATACTAATATGCAATAAACATTGAATATTTACTTAATTAACACCAAACAGAATGGCTCCAAGTAGACAGAAGATAGAGTGCAAAATGGCCTTTTTTGGCCAGCAATTAAAAAGCACTCACCTGAAGTGTGGCATTGCCAGTCAAAAGAGGATGTTAAACTGGCTCTCCTATATTTTTATTAACATCTTCCCAGGACTCAGTCTGATTCTGCAGCACACCCAAAACATATTCCAAAGTAAGATTTTTGTTTTCCCCTCAGAATGGGATTCTTGTTTTCTTTCCAGTGTATGAGGCCTCATAGCAGTGTCAGCCATGACGTCTTCCTCCCTTCTCATGAGAAACTCCCAGATCCAGCCCACATAAATAGCTTGTATTAGTGTTACTCCCCATCCTCCCTTCTCCCCTTTTACTCCCACTGAATATGCCTGTTCTTTCATCTTATCTTAAGCTGGGCTGTACATGGGGCACAGCGGCTTCTTAAATACTGATACCCTCCTGAGCACAAAAGATCCTGAACTTGGCCTTTGGACACTACTATCACAATACCAGAAGGAATAATATTTCATCCAAGTCTGAGATGTGAAAACAGGTTTTCTGAACAGGGAATGTACTTTTCATGCTGTCATCTTTACTAGGGTTTGTTCCTCTTTGGTCCATGGAATATGGTTTTAACAGATTTGTGCATTTTTGTGATTATAATTAATTAGTTCTTTTTGAAAGTTTCACTCCTGCTACCATAACCACTTGCAAAACAAAATGTTTGAGATGCCTTTAGTTTGTGGACAATATAATGCCAGTTTTGTATAAACAACAGCGTCACATAATGCTTCCTTTCTTGTGTGAATCATGCAAAAATCTAAACAGGACCCTTGGAATTTACAATTTTAGAAGTCTGTATGCACTGTATGAGTATTAGTGACAGCAGATTTTATCCGTAAACTTTATCATCCCCTCTGGCTTGTCTGTCAAACTCCCATTTACATGAAAAAGCCTGATACATGCATATTGACAGGGCAATGTAAATTTGCATTAGTCTTTTATTTCACCATTGTTTTTCCATTAAAAACATTTTCCAAGGTAATAAAAGGACTTCTCCATAACATATATGAGATGGTTATGTAATATGAAATTGATTTTTTTTTTCCAAGGGAAATTATATTGATTCAGAAGCTGTAAAAGGAGAGGTGCTAAAAGTTGGAAATAAAAGCTGCGAAAACCTCCTCCTGCAGTCAGAATCAATTCTGTGTACAGTTCCCAGCGATCTCCTGAAATCCAACAGCGAGCTAAATATAGAGGTGAGGCAGCCACATCACACGTGAGATATTAATGCCATTTTTATTATCATTCCCAGTGTCACTATTGAACCTATAAACTTTAAATTTAAGCCTAAGCCTGTGTTCACACAGATATCTCTATCCCTGTTTGTTTGGGATGGAAATTCAAATCATATCAACTATTTTAAAAGAAATATTATAATCATTATTGTTATTACCTGTTTGCACAGAGACTTTCTGGAGCCTTAGGCACAAAGCAGGACCTAAACTAAGCACAGAAATAAAATGATAGTTATTAATGCAAACACAAGAGGAAATCTGTGGGGAAGAATGGGAAGCTATTAATGGAGTAGGTTTACTTTGGAGCTCACAAGTCCTTTTTTGAGCAAAAAATTCTGCTGCAGTCAGTCTTCTGAAATAATTTTTTGTCTGCTTTTTAGAATTTCCTTTTGATTCTTTTTGTAAGATACAGACACTTAGGACAAATGTTTGAGTTCTAAAATTGTTCTAAAGGTGGTCTCACTAGAGTCACTCTGAATGAGTGCTACTGCAAATTTAAATTGTAGATAGTTTTGACCTACTGGTTCGTAGAATAAGACACAAATCTTTCAGTATCTTTGTATTGTTTTTAAATAAGAAAAAGAAAAATCACAGCAGAAGGGAATTACCTTTAAACTATGAAACTTGATGGTCATGAACTCTGATTCACTGAAAACAGTGGAAACTTTGCCAGTGATGTAAGTGTGACTAGGATCAAAGTCTATGCAAGCTCTTTGGAGCAGAGACCATCTATTTTTTTCTCTCTCTTTATGGCATTCATCTCAATAGGATCCTGGGACATGAATGCTATTTCTGCAACCTAAGTAAATCGTAGTAACTAATTTGCTTTATCAATACAGAAAATATTAATTTATTTTAATATTAATTTACTTTGAAATGTACAAATTAAATTTCTTGGCTGTATCAGGCAAACTATAAAATTAATTGCATTTCTCCTTTCGGCAAATCTGTTTCCCAGACCTGTGAATGCCTAGTTATATATAATACCTGTGCATATGTTGCATTCCGTACCTGTTTGTATTTTTACATATGCAACCGGGACTGGCACTACATTCAATCAGTTCTGCGATGTGATATTTCCTTAACCTCTAAGAAACAGATATACGTGACCTGTATTTCCTACATAGAAAAGAACACAACATAAAGGGGTTAAATAAGGTTTCTCCTTGTTTACTGACAAGGAGCCTCAGAAATTGCAGTCTGCCCAGTGAAGAAGAAAATTTGCTCTTTTGACGGGCAAATCCATCATTACAGTACCCAGAGGAATGAATTCCACAGGAGGAGAAAGGATGGCCAAATGCATTCCAACTGACTGAGCTAGTGCTGTGTGACCTAAAACAGTTTTGCCCTGTTAGCTGCTTGGTGTTTGTTTGGTTGTTGATTTTGGGGGTTGTTTTTTTTGTTTTGTTTTGTTATTTTAAACTGTCGACAAGATAGAAGCTGGCAAAGGACAGGCTCACGTGACCTTGGGAACTAAAATGCAGGCATGCTGTCAACAGAGAGAGAGTTTGATGTTACAGCACATTTATGCCAGAAGGACACATATTAAAGACATTTGGGCTATTTTTTTTTAACACACATCTCAGCCCATATATCCATAGGCCCATACAGTTCCCTTCCCCCTCTGAGTAAAAGTGTGAATTTAGTATTTTGAATTAACATCTGGTAGCAGTGAAACTCTTATCCAGAGCGCATGTGTGAGTGCGTGCTGTGTGTATGGTGTAGCACATACATAGATGTGTCACTAGCAGAGCTCTTGAAGGCATGTAATGTATCATAAAAATGTAGACCTGCTTTAGCACACACGAATATAATAATTTCTCCACTCCCAGTGTCTTATCACAGTACTGCATCACAAAATCAGGATTCAATACATATGGGATACATCAGCTCATACTTTAGTATTAATAATCTACTACTTATTTGTCTTTTTTCTTTGTTTTTTTCCAGTGGAAGCAAGAAGTTTTGTCAACAGTTATCGGAAAAGTGCTGATCCGGCAAGATCAGAATTTCACAGGACTAATTGCTGGAGTCATTTCAACATCAGTTTTAATTTTTATCTTTTTGTTGTTTTTCCTCTGGAGAAGGAAGAAGAAACAAATTAAAGGTCTGTCGTAGTCAATTCCATCAAATAATTCTGGGTTTATATCTTAGATTTTAAAAACTGACATCAATTTATGCTTTGCTTAACTGCCATTCAATGCCCTGTTGTAACCTGTCAGCAGAGGTTTCACAATCAAGTCCAATGTTTAGATGCATTTCAGCCCTTGGCTCTTGCCTGAGCTGGGTGAAGGGCCACACTATGCCTAAAGGAGAAGGATTTTGGAGGAACTCTGAGCTATTACGAATACTTAGTAACTTCTCTTCCCCAATCAGCCTTGGAAGAGGGGTTGAGTAAGTGGAAACACAAGTACTGCAGCATCATCTGGTTGCCTTGTAGTCCTCCAGGCTGCACTCTTTAATGTCTGTACTCTTCAATGTCTTCATAAATGACTCAGATGCAGGACTGGAAGGAATACTAATTAAGTTTGCTGATGACACAAAATTGGGAGGAGCTGTTGACACTCTCGAGGGCAGAGAGGCCCTGCAGAGAGACCTAGACAAATTAGAGAGCTGGGCTGTCACCATATGAAGTTTAACAAGGGTAAGTGCCAGATTTTGCACCTGGGCCATGGCAGCCCTGGATGTACATACAGACTGGGGAATGAGAGGCTGGAGAGCAGCTCTGCAGAGAGGGACCTGGGGGTTCTGGTTGATGGCAAGTTGAACATAAGCCAACAGTGTGCCCAGGCAGCCAAGAGGGCCAACTGAGTCCTGGGGTGCATCAAGCCCTGCATTGCAGCCAGTTGAGGAAGGTGATTGTCCCACTCTACTCTGTGCTGGTGCAGCTTCACCTCAAGTACTGTGTGCAGTTTTGGGTGCCACAGTACATTAAGGATATAAAGCTACTAGAGAGTGTCCAGAGAAGGGCCACGCAGTGAGGGAAGGGTTTAGAGAAACCGTATGAGAAGCAGGTAAAGTCACTTGGTTTGTTCAGCCTGGAGAAGAGGAGGCCGAGGGCAGACCTCACAGCGCTCTGCAGCTTCCTCACAAGGGGAGGAGGAAGGGCAGGCGCTGATCTGTGACCAACAATAGGACCCGAAGGAATGGCAGGAAGATGTACCAGGGGAGGTTTAGGTTGGGTATTAGGAAAAGGTTCTTCACCCAGAGGGTGGTGGAGCACTGGAACAGGCTCCCCAGGGAGGCAGTCACAGCACCAAGCCTGACGATATTCAAGAAGCACTTGGACAACACACTCAGGCATGGCGTGAATTTTGGGTTGTCCTATGCAGGGACAGGAGTTGGACTTGATGATCCTTGTGGGTCCCTTCCAGCTCAGGATGTTCTATGATTCTATTATTTCTTTCTCCTCCCCCTTCAGATCTGGGAAGCGACCTAGTGCGCTATGATGGCAGAGTGCATACTCCTCACCTGGACAGGCTGGTGAGCGCGAGGAGTGTAAGTCCAACGACAGAAATGGTTTCAAGCGAATCTGTAGACTACAGATCAACTTTTCTAGAAGGTACACCTCTATTATGAATCTGTATGGATGATATTTTATACATCTTGCTTTTCATATATCTTCAGATGATAGCTATTTTGGTCAATATCTTAATTTCATTTTCTCATCTGGTTTGTCTGTGTCCATTATTTGGGACTTTCATGTGCTCACAGGCTTACTATTTGAACTGAGCTTCTCAGGTGCTTCCCAAGATTAAGGTGCAAAGGATTTTTACTCAGGTTGGAGGAATATATAAAATACTATTAGTAAAAACTCTCTGCAAGTATGCTCCACAATTTATTAGGAGCTAGTGGATATAACCGTTTTGTGTTATCATAACACCCATCACATCATGTGCAAATCCACTCTGAAAAAAGTGATTTTTAAGGATAGCATCGAGTGGCTCTAAGTTTAGTGTGTCTCAGTGACTTCGCACAGTCATTATAAAGCAGTTCTGTCAGCCCAACATGGGACATGGAGTTTTGTAAACTGATATTCATCTGTTCATGCCCCTCTTATAAAATGGCACATTGTATGACACAGAAACGTTGATTTGGAAAATGAAGCTAAAGGGATGTGAAAACTGTGACAAATTGAGTGGAGGTCCATGTGTGCTGAGATGCCAGTCTTGGAAAACACGCTGTTCATTTTCAGGCCTGTATGCATGAGGGAAGCATAACCATGCTGAATACATTTTTGTGCCTTATAACACTATTTTGGAATGGGTATTCTCCAGAAGAGCACTCTGCTGCACTTATACCACTTCAGGCTGAACGTGTCCTTTAAGACGTGTGGAGACCATATTCTGTGATTACTATTAAAGAGTCTTTAACTAATAGGAGTTACCATATTATGATATTTGAGATATCACAGATATTTGTTAGTCTTGGTATAGACATAGTCTTGTATTATTTCAGGTGCTGCCAAATACAGCCCAATAGAAATCACTCCAAATCCTTATTCCACCTTTGTAATCCCCAGTCACAGAGCTGTTTGAGAGCCAGGCCCATTCTCAGCTTCCTTTATGATTCTTTAATTGCTGCCACAAGCTTGCACAGGAAATTTCTTGACTGAAAGATGCCCAAAGGAAAAAGCCTGTGCCACTGGTTAGAAGGGAAAGTGGTACACAAGACAAAACTGTGCAAAGATCCTTGATGGAAGGTAAATCTGCAGTTTTCTGCAGATTGGGTAAATCTGGGACCACTGTGCACTGGTAAAGCACAGCAGAGAGCACACCCAAGAAGGAGGTGCATTTACTTCATGTTCCTGTAGGAATGCTCATGTCAATTACTGTCAAAGAATAAAACTACAGGAACATTAGAAAACATGCAGATTTACATGTAGCAGCTGTAAAAACTATTTTGCAGCCATGGCTAGAGTATTTTACTGTGATTATTAAATAGATAATTGCCCTTGGTGACATAAACGTGGCTTTGTTCATATAAGAGTTTGTATTTTTGCTTCTAGGTAGAGCAGCACTGAGTTTTTCTCAGCACCCAGAGTAATAACAGCCCTATATGAAAACTTCCCAGCTTTTATATATAAATATATTAGGCATGTCTGTACAATACCTTTTACTCTTTGTGATAAAATAGCTGATAATTTCTGTAGTTAAATGTATTGCCTTTTTTTCTCTTTAACCATGGGCTAAATTCTGCTCATTCACTCTGCTGGAATCATTCCAGACTGAAATGGGTGTAAATTAAACATAGTTCCTTGATTCTGTTACACAAAATGCTAGAAAAAAATCTTCTAAACAAAAGCGATTTAATATACCTGAACAACATGCTGTGACAAAAATAATTTTCTCAAATAAATACTCTTTGCTTGACAGAAACATTTTAATTTCTGCTATTTTAAATCAGCTGGCTCATGTTATTTTCATGAGCAGCACCAACTGTATTATCTCAGCAGTTGCAGGATATGAATCACCTCTAGGCATTTCCCTGGTTGAATATTTACCATTGGATAAATATAGCTAGTCACCAACAGTTTGGAAACCTTCATGAAATGTGAAGTTCCCTACCAAATTAGAATATGTCAATAATAAAAGGTTTCATGTTTTTAATTGTTCACTACTTCCTCCTCCCATTTCGCTGTCATTTTTCCATTTTACTCTTGTTACTCCCAATTACTAGAAATGCTATAATCTGCACTTGGCAAGAAGTGACAAGGCTTCATTCCATCCCCTCAGAAAAGTGGAAGTTTTGCCATTTACTTTCATAAAAGTAGAGCTGAGACAAGCATAAGTTTCTAGTGACATGGTTTTCCTGGAGTTTGGCAGATTAGCAATGCATATTTTCATTTTCCCTTTGTGACCAAAACTACTGCAAAGCCAAGCCACTTCCAGACTGATAAACTCAAACCTCACCAATGAAAGCTCACCAATGAAAGCAAGCTCTTAATTTTCCAAGAAATCTGAAAGGATTATAACAGTTTCTGTTCATCTTGCAGATCAGTTTCCAAGCATGTCTCAGAATGGATCGTGTAGACCTGCCCAGTATCCTCACTCTGACCTCTCCCCAATTCTGTCCAGCGGGGACTCAGATTTAGCCAGTCCGCTTCTCCAAACTAATGTCCACATTGACATCAGTGCCTTAAACCCCGACCTGGTCAAAGAAGTGCAGCATGTGGTTATTGGTGCTGACAGCCTGATTGTGCACTTCAGCGAAGTAATAGGAAGAGGTGGGTACCGCGACTCTTACCTTGCAAACTGCTGTTCTTTTTGCACACCTGTTCATTATAAACCATTCCAAATAGGGTGCCTACATGAAGCTTTTTCAAGCTTTTTACCTCTTACTGCACTGCATTCCATGCACCAAATCAAGGGGAGAACCAATGGACTCTCCTCTGAAGTCTGATGAAGGGTTGTGCATTTGATCAATCAGAGAAGACACCGGAGGGAGAGAGGAGTCTGCCAATAAATGGGCTCTTTTGAACTCAGCAACTTGCTGGTCCCCCCTCAGCTGCCTCACTCTCACCCTCTTCCAGGCTATGGAAAAGCTCAGCCAGGGCTTCTGACCCATGAGCCTGCGGTGCAGGAGTGAGGCTGCTGGAGAACATGTCACAAGCCTAAGGCACACACATCCCCCTTGGCAGGGGATGCCAAGGCAGGGGCACCAACAACCTTAAACTCAGAGCATGAGAGCTGGCAAGATGCCTACACCACACTAAAAACTGCTGCAGTCACTAGTGCATTCAGTAAAAGTCTCCGCAGGCCAGGTGAAATGCATACACCCCTTTTTCCTCCACAAGTTTCCCCCAGCTCTGAGGAATTTGCTGTTTGTTTCCTCCTGACAAAGGCTCTCCATTCCCCCTCATCCTTCTGTCATCCCAGCTGCAATAATGCATAGCTCCTGATTCACTTCCCCTTATTTTTGTCGCTGATATAGCAAGTCCTGTATTCTCCTGAATTTTTCCCATCACTCCTATTCCTCCACATCTCCGAAAGCAGGTTCCCTCCTTCTTTCACAGCCCAAGCCAGTATTTCTGTTACGGGCATTTATTAAACTCTGTACTGTTGAGTATCTGTTAGTAACCCAGGTAGAAACTGGATTTTCAGTACTTCGGCAGATCATGCACAAGAGGTCTCTTGTTGAGTATCAGAATGCTGATAAAAATTTGGCTATAAATTATATTACTAATGCGTCTTCTGCAGGAAAATAGCCACAAATCAAACAAACAGTCAGTGTGTTTCCCTTCCATGTATTACAATTCATCATCCCCAAAGCAAGGGTGGGCCTTTTTCTTTTCTTTCTTGTTTCAGAAAAGGCCAAGTAAATTTCCATTTTTTAAATGTTGAAAAATATCAGGAATGACACCGATATAATTAACCTTTTTCAATTTTCTCCTCCGTAACTAGAAATGGGCCAAACCCAAATATATTTTAGACACACCCGATCCAAGCTTTAGGATTTGTGCCCAGGCTCCAAACAATCTGTGGTCTGATGGGATTTTTAGTTGCTTTTGTAAAACAAACTTTGTATTAATTTTACCCCAAGCCAAAATCAAAGCCAGCTGGGCTTTCACCAGCGCTTATGACTGGAACCTAGTAGAATTAATCAGATAGTCTTGTTCTCTGCAGAACTCACACTTGACAAAAGAATCTCTTTTGCTTTCTAGCTGCAAGTATTAATATTTTTAAAGTGTCCAGTAAATAGTACACCGTTACATGTACATAATTTGATTTGGATAAATTAACACACGTGCCTGGAGCTCAAAGTTCTCTGTGTGTCCCAAACAGGTCAATCCAGCTTCTCATAGTAGGCTTCCCCACTCTGCAGACTACCCTATTTGCTTCACAGGAAAGCACAGATCAGGAAGGATTTCTGTGTCGCTGGCAGTTTATTTTACTGCTTAGACCATCAGCAAGAAGGCAAATTTCACTCATCACCTTTTAGTGATATTTTGGACTAGGAACTAGGCAACAGCAGAGACTGTAGACTGCTGCCTAGTAATGTGGTCAGGCTCTGATTGGTGGAGTGTCTCCCAAACCTCTCATGGCCAATACACCACTTTTAACACTCAACATTTTCCATGGCATAGCAAAACCTGAGAGACTGTAAGCCTACAGTGACACGCCTCATGCAACTTTCTACAGAAGATGCATCAAGGCTGTACAGCCCTGTGGACCACTTAGCAGGGCTTGCAGACCGCTGGGAACCACCAATCTAGTGGTCACGTCAGCTCCTTCTAATTGCTTCCCTGGGCCTTCCAGTGCCCTCCTTTGACATATATCTAACAGGAGAGCATGGTGGGAATGGGATGACATGGGTTTTGTGTGCATAGTCATTACAAGAATACGAAGAAGTTGTGGCACCAGCCTTGCCATTATTTATACTCTCCATCTAGGTCAAGAAAAATCAATTATACTGCAAATAGAGTTTTCATCTTATGTAATGATTGTTCTATGTGTTAGTTATGAAGTATACATTACAGGTGTTGGGAATTGGACAAAAATGGAGTGTGATTATTTTCTTAAATCATAATTGTGACCCAGTGGAAAATACCAGAAAGCTAATTTTACTTATTAAAGCTAATCTTGCTCATTTTTCACACAGGACATTTTGGGTGTGTGTACCATGGGACATTGCTGGATAACGATGGCAGGAAAATTCATTGTGCTGTGAAGTCACTGAATAGTAAGTTGCATGTTTAATAGTGAGAAATAGCCATAATTCCAAAGATAACTGGGGTGAACTAATTAATTACAGTGAAGTGTACTTTCACAAATAAAGATGCTTAGTTGCAGCTGGATCAGATTTATCTCTGGAGCAATTCCAATGACTTTACCACAAGGCATTGGTATATACTTGTGCATCAAATGAAATGCCCATGTGTTTCCTCTACAAAGAAAAGGACAGAGGAAAATGAGGGAAAGGCAGTGTAATTTTTTATTCTACTGACTACTGAAGATTTGTTTTTGGAAGTTAAATTGCTAAAGAGCAGGCAAAGCTGCTGGAAAAACAGGAAGAAACTGTAACATTTATTAAAGGCTTTACTCATGTGTTGTTATTCAGTTCTAAATAATTCATAATAAGAAAAGGAAAAATGGAATTAAAGTCAGAAACAAACTGTGTTTAGTCATTGTAAGTAAACGGATGCACATAACCTAGTTGTAATGTGGGAGGTGGGGATCGTGTTTATAGCTTCGCATTATCACTTTGTTGTGCAATGAAATGCTATACAGAAATGAACTGTAGTTTGGTTGGGGCTTTTTAAATTATTTCATTTTATTACCGGATTTCTCAGGGATTACAGACCTGGAAGAAGTATCTCAGTTTCTGAAAGAAGGAATAATCATGAAAGATTTCACTCATCCCAATGTTCTGTCGCTCCTGGGAATCTGTTTGCCTAATGAAGGCTCCCCCCTAGTCGTTCTTCCATATATGAAACACGGAGATCTTCGAAACTTCATTAGGAATGAGACTCATGTAAGTACATGGTGAGGTCTACAAAATGGTAACGCAAGTCTAGCCACGCCCTGCTCCAACACCACAGGTTATAAGCTCTGATAATTACATTATGTCTATAACTTGCTGCTGTTACTACACCTCAACCTTTAGCACTTGCTTAGGCTGGCACCGAGCCTGACCACAGCGCTGCCACTCCTTCCCTTCCCCCTCAAATTCCTCTCTAGAATGTTTCCCAGAAATTATCAGCAATAAGTATTTCTCATTTCCCATCCATAAGCCTCTTTATAAACAAACGTGTTTATGAGATCTAAGTCAAGGGGCCCAACCATCTGCTGGTTTGAACTGGCATATCTCTGTTGACTTCAGCGCAGCTGTGCCAGTCGTCACCATCTGCTCTTCCAGCTTCTAGGTAAGGGATCTTCATGTCCAGCTAGAGAGCGTCACAGTCCCTTTATCAATATTTTTTCTTCTTATCTTAAGAGAGAAAAACAGCAATTGTTACACAAGCTGTGAGCACTCCCTTATCAGATTTTCCCAATTTTCTTTGAAAGACTGCAGTTTGCTCAAATGTGCCTCACTGCTTTCTCTCAAGTGTGAGACCACAGGTCTTGCCTCAGGTAGCATAAGCCCACTTTAAACTGTAGAACATCACCCATTTCACAGCGCTAGGACAATATAAAGTGACTTCTGAGCCAATGGGATTTTATCCCTGCCTCGATGGCAATCAACAGTAGCCAGTAAAATTTGGAAAAAACCCCAATGCATCTTGAAAAATTGTTGGGCGAGTTGAGCTTTCTAAGGTAGGGACCTCTTGCCTTTTGAGCTTCTTTCATTCTACAGGCAGCAGGGACCTTGTCTGTGAATACTGCCATAGTCCTTCCTGAAATAAATAGACTAACGCCATAGTTGAACAGGATTGCTCCACAGAAGAAAATTATATGGAGCAACGGCAACAACACAAAAATCTATCAGACCGTACTGTTACTTAACAAGTCATGATGTTGGATAATAGAATTACAGGTTTCTGTTCATATTTATTTCTATATTTAACATTTTTAATAAGACCAGCAGAAAGAGTTACCAATCTCACAGAAAATCTTCCTCTGGTAACTGCTAAGGTCTCATTAGCCTTTTCCGTGGCATGATATGGATGATAGCTTGCACGTATTTTGCCCCAAACAGGACTCCCTCCTTTCTTGGTCATTTCTGGCTGATTTGCTCCAAGTTCATAGTTAGCACCTTTTACAGAGTTACGTGCTATTACTTTAAGTTCACAAATGTGCATTTTGTGTATCAGCTGTGATGCTGAGGTTTCAGCATGCTGTTCTACTTCTCAGGCCATGTCATGCTGCTTATGCTGCAAACTCCACTCTTCTGGAGTCTGTCAGGTTTTTTGATTTCTTACGGTGTATTTCCTCAGTGGAGGTAAGAACTTGACCTAGAGTTACACTAGTTTTACCACAGGCACCAACCTGTCTTGATTATTCTGGTGGCAAGATAGGCGTGTCAAAAACTGAGAGTCACAGCAAAAAACAGTCTGCTACTTGGCACATTCTTCTGCATTCACTGTATCACAAATATTTGTATTTTACAGAACCCAACAGTAAAAGATTTAATTGGATTTGGCCTTCAGGTCGCAAAAGGGATGAAATACCTTGCAAGTAAAAAGTTTGTCCATAGAGACTTGGCAGCAAGAAACTGTATGTAAGTACAAACATCTAATTCCAGCCATGCTACCACACTCTTCTGTGTAAGACAGTGAGATGAGGTAAATGACAGTTTCCAGGATTCTTCTTTTTTTTAGTCAAAATCGGGTGTTTTTTCACTGTTGCGTAATTATACTGATGTTTGCCTTGCATACTGATGAGCTACTCGGCTTGCTAAGGGCTCACTTCTTACACATAAGCTTTTTTTTGAGTGTGGGAAGTAAGAAAAGCTGAGGTGAAAGTGTAGTCTCTCAAAATCATTGGTTGGAGCGTTTAAAAGGCATCTCCTAAGGGAAGTTAAACTGCTGTTGTCTCAACTTGCTGTGCTTCTACCCAACCTCTTCAGAAGCAGCCCGTCTCTGCTGCCGCGCCTAGCAGGAGGGCGAGGAACACAGGGGAACTTTATGAGAAAAACAGGAACACAAAGAAACTTATTGACAGTAATCTTTCATTACATGAATATGAACTTACTTTGGCTCAATTGCACACAGAAATTAACATGAAAAAATAAATCAGACCATACCAAGCATCTTACTAGTGTCTGAGTAGCCAGGCAGTTCAGTTCACACAAAGACTGATACAGGAGTTGCCGATACTGTTATGCTGATTCATCACCTATGTTGTGAATTAATGAGGTACAGAATTAAACGATAGAGTTTATTTTTAGCACATCATAATCTGGAACTCTGGCTGCAAAAAGGTTATCACCTGTGACATCAGATTTCTTATTCTTTTTCAAAGGGTACACACTCGTGCAGCTGCACAGGCTCTGAAAAAGAATGTTTCCTGACAGCTGCGTGTTTTTTTAAGGGAGGAAAAAAGCCACGAGCAACATGATTTTCAGGTTTCCTAAGAAGAAAGGAATTGGGTTACTGAAGTTCTGATTCATCTAATCAAAGTCCACATAGTGGCAACAGGACATTCCCTCTAGCCTACTGTCTCTTCCTTGGGTGAGGAGGGAACAGCTATCAGGATGAGTTGCTGCTTTTGTAGTTCAATATGGCTCAGCACTTCAGAGCCTGGAGAGCCACTGCCACGTGAGAGGAAGCTGTAGGGCTGAAGACCCACATTCCCCAGTGGCCATGTGCAGTCCAGCACTCAGAAGCACAGCCCCTGCCACAATGGGGATATCCATCAGAAAGGAAACCAGTATGCAGATACAGTCCCTGTGGACTCTTGACTCTATTCCATTATCCTGGAAGAGGTGCAGGAAGCTGCTGTGGCTTAAATTGTCCCCGTTGACTCATCAAAGTTCCCTCCTACTCCTGTCATCGGTATTGATTTAGTTACTACATCAGTAAATGCAGCAGATGGTTGCGTGCCATTCAGAGACCAGAGAGTTGTCCAGACAAAAACCTCATAAATTCAAGACAGGGAAATGCCACGTGTAGAGGCCAAGAGAGAGGGGATTATTTAGCATGGAGAAGGCTCCGGAGGATCTTATCCATGTGTATAATAAATACCTGATATAGTGGAGTAAAGAAGATGAAGCCAGGTTCTTCTTAATGGTGGCCAGGGACAGGCACAAACTGAAATAGAGAAAATTGCATTTAAACATGGGAAGAAATGCTTTTATTGTAAGGGTGACTGAACACTGGCACAGGTTCCACAGAGAGGCTGTGGAGTCTCCACCCTTGCACATATTTAAAACCCAACTGGTCATGGTCCTGGGCAAGGCAACCTGCAGTACCTGACCCTGCTTTGAGCAGGGAAGGTGGTGGTGAACTAGACAATCGTTAGAGGTCCCTTCCAACCTCACCCATTCTGTGACTTTGTGATTCTGTAAAGGAGCCCAGAAGCATGTGTTTGCCGTGGCTAGGTCTGCACATATAATGAAGAATGGGCTTAAGCATGCCAATGCCCATGCTCTGTTTTCTGACAACAATACCACTTATCAGGGTAAACACCAAGCTTTGGAGGAGCAAAGCTAGGGAGATCTTTGGGTATGGCAGAGCTGTAACCCCAGCCGAACTTCCCTTATGCTACCATTCTTTCCCAGTACTGACACCAAATACATCCTTAGATGCAGGACTACATTATTCTATATGGGCAGTCACTGAGATAATGATGGGTCCTTATCAAAATTGAGAGTGAATAGGAAAGGTGATGCCTCGACTTGGAAATAAAAATCAGAGGTTTCTAAGGATACAGTAGAAGAAACAGCAGTGGAAGAGATGATGTATTACTCAGTCAGGATGTATAGGCTATTAGCAAAAATCTTTTTATACAGAGCAATTGTTTTAAAAGAACTGTAATTCAAATTATATTATCAAAACAACATCAATAACGTCATGAGTTCATTCACTGTGTTAAATGGGTGTCAAATATACTTTGCTGTACTTTTTTTCCATTACATTGGTTAATAGATCCAAGATAAAGTACTGCCTTCCAAAGTCACGGTCTCAAAAATGCAAGCCACTCATTATAATCCACCATCACTGTAAATCTCACCTGCTCAGTTGCAGATAATACTTTTTGTCATCTCTCTAGGCTGGATGAAAAATTCACTGTCAAGGTTGCTGATTTTGGTCTTGCTAGAGATGTCTATGATAAAGAATACTACAGTGTGCACAATAAAACAGGAGCTAAACTGCCAGTGAAATGGATGGCTTTAGAAAGTTTACAAACTCAGAAGTTCACAACAAAGTCAGATGTGGTAATGTACAAACATATTTGTTCACCTCTTAATTTCTCTTATATTGCCTGAGGCATCTCTCTAGTATTTAATAAATGGACCAACTCCAAACCAAAACTTATATTTGAAACTAACTTCAGTTCACATAAGAATATGAGACTGTTTCTAAATCCAGAAAGGGTATTTATCTGAATCAGAAAGCAACAAGATATAGACCTGATTATGTGTTACTGCTCAGGAAAGAGTTAAGAGTTTAATCCCACTCCAAGGCAAACTAAGGACATTCCAAGAAGCCAAGCTGGAGCTGAACCCTGCTATAGGAGGGGCTCTGGAGAGCTTGACAAAACAGGTTAATTTTGACACTAGTAAAATGTACTAGTTCTCAAAAGACTTTATTTGCTTTATAAAGACTTACTGACTGCCTACAGCAATCTCAAGTATTACCTGGCCATTAATGAAGAAAAAATTATAAGATGAAGTCATGAGTTGGCTGGATCACTTTGTATTTTAGCTCTCATTTCAATCCAGATCCAAATTAGCCTGTGATGCATAGAATTTGCACCGCGTATATACTCTTCAGTATGTATTTACACAGGGTTAGTCAGGTGATCAGCTCATGTAAATTGGCAGAGCTCCATTAACCTCCAAAGAGGTCTGCCAATTTATACCAGCTAAGTAGCAGGCCTATAGGCTTTTATTTTCTTTCATTTACTTAGCTGAGTTTCTCTCGCTCTAATTTAAGTGGCTCCTCAAGTCCCTACAGCATTTATTAGCCCACTTAAAAGAAAGACGAATGCAATAAAATAACTTTTCAAAGGGAAAATCCATGCATTTGAACGCTTGAATTTGTCAAACCATCTTTTAAAACTACAATGTAAAGCCCTCCAACCCTATCACTTATTATTTATGTCTTTGTTTTCTTAGTGGTCCTTTGGTGTACTGTTATGGGAACTTATGACAAGAGGGGCACCGCCTTATCCTGATGTAAATTCTTTTGATATAACTGTTTACTTATTACAAGGACGAAGGCTGCTACAACCTGAATACTGCCCCGATCCACTGTAAGTAAATAGTTTGCAAAGCCTTCTGCAAATGCTGCTCATTCTGATATTATAGTAAGTGAGACTGTGGGAGGAAGGGGGGGTTGGGTTTCATTTTTACATTATTTCATAATTGGACACTTCGTTTATCTGGATGGCAGGTATGAAGTCATGCTGAAGTGCTGGCATCCAAAACCGGAGATGCGTCCAGCATTTTCTGAACTTGTTTCCAAAATATCAACAATCTTCTCCACTTTTATTGGGGAACACTACGTTCACGTCAATGCTACTTATGTCAACGTGAAGTGCATTGCTCCCTATCCTTCTCTTTTATCATCACAAGACAACACAGACATGGATGTTGACACATGACGGGTATGTCTGAAATAGAGGAAAATTCATTCTTAGTTGTATGAACAAAAGGCAAAACATTTTGTCCACTGGTTTTTACTGCCCGGTCTTCGTGAGAACACTGTTGCACATGTTTATGTTGTTGCCCAAGTTGCACTAGTACAAGGACACAATATCACACTGTTTAAGGCTATGGGGTTCTATAAACCATCATAGTCATTTCCAAGTATTTGGACAACGGCATCACTTTACCAAATGGAAATGTTGTGTGCTACCATACAGAGCTAGCTCCCACTAGCTCTCATTAAGGTGTGCTCAGACCCAAGAACAAAGATTCATCATTAGTGCCGTGAAGGAGAAAGTAGAATACCAATCAGTACGGCTGGAAGGACTGTTACCGTTGCATGTACTTTAGGATAACAAGCAGTGCAGAAATGGTTTTCACACAGAACGCTAAGACAAACAATGAGAGTTACAAGAGTTTAAAATGTCTCTTCCTCCCGCACAGCCCAAACTTTGGATTTTTGCACTATATCAACAAGGTTTCCTAGAACACAGCCAGCCAGGAGAGCCAGCCTCGTGGTAAATGTCTTCACAGAAATCGACATCAAAAAACAGTGTGCAGTAAAATAAGTATGTCAGCCTTGCCAGTCCTCTGGTGTAGTCAGACGGTACATAAATGAAGGGAAAACCATCTAGTTTAAAGCATTCCTAGTGCCAACTTTATTTGGACGTTCAACCACTTCTTTGAGTAACAGGCTGTATCGACAGAGCTCTTGCTGAAAAATGCAAAGCCTCCATTTCTTTCAGTAAAGAATTAACCACTCTCTGAGAATAAAAACCTGAAGGCATCCATATTAAATGCCAGGCTAATCCCTGGAATGTAGTAATACAGGCTGCATTATTCTGGAGGAAGAGGAGACAGGCAGGCTGGCAACCTTACGGAGCTGCTGCCTAGTGAGTCACACAGCGAGTAGCTGAGGCTCTGCCACCTACCCTTGGGTGGAGCTGCCGCCAAAGGTGAGTAAAGAGCAGAGGCATTGCAGCCAGCCCTGACCCAAAAAGACACTGCCATAGCAGGAATGTTGATAACTTCTTCGTGCCAGCCCTAAAGAGCTGAGACGACCAATCAAAAAAAGAAACAGCTTTAGGCCCCTTAACCTCTTCTTGGATCACACAGCCCAATGAAGTACAATACCTGCTTCTATTTCTAAATTATGACCAGAAAAGCAATTTTGAAAAGAGAGTCAATAAAACTTTCATTGATTAGAGAAGAGTACTATAGCTTTAGGGCAAGCATCACATGTCATTTCTGTTCCTGTGGAATTCTGTGCATACTACTGTATAGCTTGTTTAGCATAGGATAGAACTGGGTTTGTTGGTGTAAACACATAAAGTATTCTATTTTTATATTAAAAAAAAAAGTTTATTTTTAATGACATTTACAAAGTTTGGTTAGGCCACAAAATACTGCACTGTGAACATTTCAGAAAATGTATGTCAACGTACATGATTCATAAATTGTAGCAACCGTAAAAACATAGTGTAAATATTAAGAAGGAAAAGGACTGACTGTAAACACACTCCACCCTAAATAAAATATCTCTGTTGCTGCAAGCCAACCATTTTAAGATCCTCAAAGAGAAGTAGTGCAGATAAAGAACTGATATAAGGGAGACACATTGTTCTTGGGAGACAGTGTTATAACTGAAAGATTTATAATGAGGGCAGAGTGTGTAGGCAAACTATGAGCAGATAATTTTGTATTGTGTTTCATCACCACTTTAATTTCAGAAACGAACTTTCATGTCTGCTGAGAGCAATACTAATTGCAGATTGCTCAAGGACAAAAGGCTTTGCCGCAGGCAAAAAAAAAAAAAAATCATCTCTATGGTTGTTAAAACAGCTAAGGAAGTTTATGACACACAGATTTGGAGAGATACTCCAAAACTTGTACATACATGCTTGAGGAACGCTGCAATGTGAAAGAGAGGACATTTTTACTATTTATGAACTTTTGCTTAATAAAGTTAATGTTGTGTCTGGGACACCTGTAAGAATACGTGATTCTGATAAAGATTAAAGATTTGATGTTAGTAAGTTCACATATCTGCAAAAGAACTGAATGGTACTTATGTTTATAGTTGTTGTTATGACCTAATAAACATGTTATTAAAATGAATTATTGCAATACGTTATGCTCTGAGTGCCATAATTACTGTTAACATTTGACTGTTAAGCTGATAGAAGTCTGTATGCTTTTTCTGAGTAACATGGGAAGAGCAACCTGTGGAACTGCACGAGAGAGAGGAATCAACTCAGAGACGTAAAAATATGGAGAGTGCACCAATAAATCAAACACGCAGTTCATCAGCCTCTGACCCATTAACAGATCAGAGAAAGGTGCGGAATATCTGTTGTGACCAACTATGGCATAGTCTGAGCAGGAAGTCTCTTGCCTAACCACAGGCTGCACCCATGCAGAGCCCTAAAATTCTTCCTGTGCTTAAAGCTTGGGTTGAAATCTGAAACTCAAGAATTTGGGCATCGTAAAGAGTAGCTGCTTGGCCCAACAAGGATGCCAGCGCTTGCGTTTAGCATCCAAGCTCCCTAATCTGTCACGATCCACAAGAAACTTCCAGCACCTGAACCTACGTCCCTCATGGTCATCCATCACATGTTTCACCTCTGCAAGGTGCTTTGTATTTGTGACACCTGAAGAGAGAAAGTGACGTGGTCCCCAGGGGGTCTTGGTTCTTCTGGGGACCATGAGCCAGCCCCGCTCCTCTCCCATGCATTTCCTCCCAGTTACATTAGACGCCTTCCCCTGAATTCACAAGTTCACCTCATGGAAGTGTATTTTAAGCGGGTACCCCACAAATGCTGCAACATGCACTGCCCTGTGCCACTCGGAAGCCGCTGCAGAACCGAGCCTGTAGCGTCGCCTGGCTTACCTCAGGGGGCCATTTTATACTTGACTCACTCAGAAATATTTTAATGCACAAAGTCTCAGCTGATTAAAAACAGTATTTGTATGCTATTTTAATTTCAAAATATCAGGCAAACCAGCAACAAAACGCTTGTCTCTCCAGACATGTTTGCTTCTTCACAGAAAAGGCACATGCTCAGCTTCAACTCAAAAGTGTAATTTGGGGAAAAAAGGCATTGAAAATAGCAGCAAAGGATGAAAACATTCTTCTGTTGTGTCACAAGCCCAATCCAGCTGAAAGGTCTGATGTTTTTTATTCTAATTATTTACAGAGAATTTATTTTCCAATACATTTTCAGGATTTCCCTGAAAAGTCAGTAAAATATCTCCAAGGTTTTACCACAGGCCGCTATTAATACCAGGATCTTCAATCTAAACACAGCATAACACACGGTCAAATGACGGTCTGAACTTAAAATACCAGATTTGTAACACATTCCTCTGATTACTTCTCATGATTTCTAAGGGATGCTATATATTGCCTTTTTGAAAGGGTCAACAGAATCACAAGCTTCCCATGCTGACTTTTTCATCCTGGTAACTTTGTTTATACCAGGTACACACTGCAGCAGTCCTTCAGCTGACTTACACTGGCAGCCTTCCCCCTGCGTGGATATTAACAGTGGATGTGGCCCGTAGTCAAAAAAAAATTGCATAACAGATAATGCTACACAAAAGCCAAGAGAGTAAAAAAATAGGGAGCGATGTCCTCACCCCACAGAAATTTTCCTGTTGATTTCACACAAACTTTTTTTAATGCACAATTAACCATTTTAAATAATTTGCCTACATTAAGGAAGATTTTTAATACATCCAACTATATTAAGGGTTTCTAAAAATCAAGGAAAATGGTACACTGTACCCTTGGGTGGATAAGGCGTTGCATATTGCTAGTTTTCTGTTTCTGGTGGTCAATTTAATCATGAATGGACCTACACACCTTATGTAAATAAATGAACAGGAAAGGTACGTTGCAACTTCTGTTACAGTGGCAGAAGTAGTACAGGTAAGCAGTGGCAAAAAGGCATCAAAATAATTTTAAGCCTAAACATGAAACGCTCCCTTCAGAAATTTCATTTCTGAAATTCAGCCATAACATTATATCACAGGAAAAGGTCATAGCAGATAAATGATGTACAGATGGGATTTTTTTTTACTCACTAAACAAAACATCAATTCATGAGAAATTCCAATTTCCATTATTTTTAACAAATAGGTCATGAACCATGTATTCCGAGCATCGAAGAAAGACACAAGAAATCTTAAGATTTTTGCCAGACCTATTAGTAAAAACATTTACAAGAAATTGTGATCTCACAGACAGCAGGGAGAGTTCAGAGCAACTTGATTGACTCAGCAGACACCAGCCCAGAGGAGATCAGTCTCTCACCCTGGAACTAGAACTGTGTGTTCTGATGTTAAACCTGAATTTGCCTTTTAAAATCCTCATCCACCTGCTAACGCTCAAGGTGTAACCACTTCCAATCAGGATGCGGAAAGACTCTTTCTGATTAAGGTCAAGCACTTGTAGCCACTCCATGACCTCCTGGGGGACAGAGAGAAAGGTTTGTTCTGTAAGGAACACTGCTTCCCTGGCTGGTGGTGCTATTTGCTTTGGTGCTTTCCTTTCCAGTGCCAGCAGCCTCCTCACAACACACCATACCTGGAGAGAGACCCTCAGCTGAGGGTGAATAAATCCCTGCTGGCGTCAGCCCAGGGAGACCCTCCCAGGTGAAAGGCAATCAGGTGCAGTCCAGCCAGATCAGGATTAGAAGGGAGTCTCTGACACACAGGCCACACTGGGCTTTTAGTTTTTCAGTTGTTGGGGCTTATTTGAGGTTAGAGGAGTGAAAGGCACATTCAGATTTCTCTTCCCCCTGCCGTCACATCATCCTTTCCTCCCCAGGCCTGGAGTCGGCGCAGGAAGTCTCGGGGCAGCAGACTGACCTTCTGGGTCTGCAGCCTTACAAGGGTCCCCAGTTCAACAAAGGAACATGATTGTAGTTAGGGATTTAAGAAAATATGACAAGAAGCTGTAGGTCAGGCTCAATAGGATTTCATTTGCACAAGCAAAGGTAGAACACCAAAGAAGGGCCATTTATTTAATCTGGTTTCCACGCGCTTTTCTCTTTCAGTAGTAAGTACTTTGCAAGAGCCGAGCGCATTAGTATCTGCTGAATGTCTTCCCACATTCATTATGGCAATTTAACAGGGAAGTCATCCTTGCTCCGGCCTCTATGGCCCTGTGCGTTTCTACAAACACTAACATTTGCCAGAGCTCTAATTACCGAGCACACATCGAGCCCCTCTCTGGTATAAATGACAACTGAATATCCTCCTTTAGGATGTGAAAAGAGCTATTGCCAAAAACTTCAGGATGCATGACCAAACATGGACACCTCAGCTGCCATGAGGTTGGAGCTCACTGGGGCTGTTGGCATAACTTTACAAGTGCGACAAAACCAAACACATCACTAAAAATTCAGTTTGAGCTCTCATTAGCAAGGAAAAAAGCACTTCAGACAATGGTGGTACATTCTCTCTTTTGTGCGCCTCAGAAAAAAATAAAGGCAATTTAAGAAAGACAGTGGAGCTGCTGCCTGTTGGAGATCATGGTGGAGAACTCATAGCAAACACGTGCAATGATGTGACAACTTGTATACCACAGTCAGCAAGTGAGGCATAACAGGCAATGAGTCATATCCAACCCCAATTGTATGCTAACAGTTTTCTTAAGAAAAGCTCTTCCTTAGAAGAGGTTAATGCTGCAGGAAGGACAACCCGGTTCAGAAGTTAAAAACACTGTCACCAGGTAACTTTTGCATTTTGTAGAGAAATGTAATTATCTGAATAGCTTCTTAATTAATTTTCAGTTACAGAAAACATATCTATTGAAACCAGCTTATCTATTAGATTACCAGCCATGCCTAGGTAACACACCTGCCACCTGGCCACAAGAGCCATAACAGCATTTGAAGCATTTCCCTCTAAGGTCAACGGCTCAATAATTGTAAAAACGCTCCAGCATTGCCCGTGTCCTCCGTAAACCTCCGAAGCACCACATTGTTGCAGCTATTCGCAGAACTTTTGAACAGCAGCTCTGAATCAGATGGGAAGAAGGTAAAAGTCTTGTCAGGCCCATGCTGGTCCCCACGAATGCTGAATCGTGTCACTGAAGTGATGAAAACAAACACACCCCATTGACAAGTGTGAACCTGGGCTGCTGTATGAAAAGCAGGTAAATAAAGGGCATCTATGCCAGGACTATTTCTACTTCTTTTTGTGAATATTAAGTTTACTCCACAATATCCAGGAAAAATACTTGTACATCTGCAACAAAAATGATAAAATATATTTGCTAGGTATCTTGATATTAATTTTTAGCAGCAGGGTTTTCTTACGACCGTCACAAAAACAGTAAGTAAAATATTTTAA
The DNA here is from genome assembly GCF_963921805.1 of Phalacrocorax carbo. NCBI lineage: Eukaryota > Metazoa > Chordata > Aves > Suliformes > Phalacrocoracidae > Phalacrocorax > Phalacrocorax carbo. Next base: position 28,154,254 of record NC_087513.1, on the reverse strand, counting down.
AACATGTTTAAATATGTCATATGCCTAAAAGAGTTAATGCCTTCAAAATACATCTGCCAGCCAGTTTGGATAAATGAAAGGAATTCTATTAGCCATTCTGGACGTCTTGAAATAGGTTTTGTTTCTTCTCAAAGCTGTGTTGGCTGGGGAGGAGTCCAGGGAAACTGTTTTTGGATTATTTGTCAGAAACTCTAGTTCTCTGCAGTACTTGAGGGTTCTTCTGTCCACCAGAACTGGTTTGCCAAATGTTTCATCTTTTTTTTTTGTCTCTAGTATCTTCACACTACCAGAAAGCATCACAATATGGAGGTTCTATGTGCAAATATCTACCTGATATTATTTTCTGCAGCCAATCCTGAATAGCAAGATAATGTCTGGGTGGTGATGATCAATCTAAACATGTCCTTATTGCTGTGCCAAACAAGTCATTATCAACCAGCACTTTTCCCATGCACTCCCTTCCAAAGTCCCTATAGCACTTACCACAACTGCATTAAAATTTATGTAGTCCTATACTTTACCACCTAAAACCTTGAATCATGTTAAAATAGTAACTTCATTGCAGGGAAATTGGTGGCCACGAAGGTTAACGGCCCAAACTGAAAGCCAGTAACAAATGTCCTTCTTTAATTAATTGCTTGGTTTAGATCATATTTGTTACACTGTACTTACACACTAGGCTGCCAAGCAAGTATTATAAAACAATAATTCATGAAGTGCAACATACAGAAGCATGGTGTTTTCAACCTGTATTCAGACTAACCAGGTCTCATTTCAGTGAAAACTAAAAAAAAAAAAAAAAAAACCCAAACCTTCCTTTACCACCTGAAGGAGAATATAGAAACTTTGTCCATCATTCATACGTTCAGCCACAATCAGGAGATTTGAGACTGCAATGAGATCAAAGGATTTTACTGCTCAAGGTACCCAATGCTATTTTCTACAAGTTTAATATCACTCCTCCCCACCCCACTTAGTTACATACTACCCCTAACAGCTAGGTCAAATTTTATGAGGAGCATTTCTGAAAGCTGGAAGAGCCTTCTCTGGAAAGAAGCCATCTGTTTGAAGTGTTCAACTCCTTCAAGATCTGAAATGCTTTCCAGTGTTTTTTCTCTTCCCAGATGTATTGCAAGTTCCAAGTATCTAAGCATAAAGTGAGAGACTTGCAGAGTTGCAAAGGAACTTCTATTTAGTGGCAAAGCATAGCTGAGAGGTAAGCTGTGTCAGTCAGATATAGGGGATCTGAACAAGGAGTGCTGCTGCTTTGGTTTATCTATGTTTTGCAGTGCCAGTGTTGTATTTTTCACGTACGTGAAAGGTATCCACAACTTCAGATGCTTGTGCTGTGGAGTGGGTTTTTTTAGCTACAGATTGAATATATAATACATCCTCCCACTGAGCCAAGCTACACTTGAGAATATGAGAGATGTTCCTCAGCCTACAATAATTTATACTTCAAGACAAGGGAAAACTGATAAAAGGCTGTTGAAAAAGAGGCAAATCCTCTGTGATCAGCTGAGATAACATCAGTACGTCATCCAACATGAAGGTATTATCCTGTAACAGGGACCACAGCATACAGCTCAAAAATCAGTCACTCGGAGGAGGACTGGTTAAGGAAATTAGTATCAAAATTCCTTGTGATTAGGAAATACTGAAACACTGGGAGAATTCCCTAATAGAAATCACAGAATCACAGAATGGCAGGGGTTGGAAGGGACCTCTGGAGATCATCTCGTCCAACCCCCCTGCTTAGGCAGGCACACCCAGAGCAGGGGGCACAGGAACGCATCCAGGTGGGGTTTGAATGTCTCCAGGGAAGGAGACTCCACAGCCTCCCTGGGCAGCCTGTGCCACTGCTCTGCCACCCTCACAGGAAAGAAGTTTTTTTCTCATATTGAGCTGGAACTTCCTGTGTTCCAACTTGTGCCCATTGCCCCTTGTCCTGTCACTGGGCACCACTGAAAAGAGCCCAGTCCCATCGTCCTGACACCCACCCTTTAGATATTTATAGGTAGTGATGAAATCCCCCCTCAGTCTTCTCTTCTCCAGGCTGAACAAACCCAAGTCTCTCAGCCTTTCCTCATATGGGAGATGCTCCAGTCCCCTGATCATCTTGGTAACTCTCCGCTGGACTTGCTCAAGCAGTTCCACATCCTTTTTAAACCAGGGGGCCCATGTCATTGTAAAAGCCTCCTTGTTTTCTTTCTTGATGCTTCTAATCAAACACTCCTCTGTTTAAATAGCTAGTGACAATTTCAGCCTGCTATGATAATGCCTAGTGCCAAGGCCTGAGGAGGAAAGATGAGCAGAGAATGAGCAGAAAGAACCAATTTTGGAGATAAGAGTTCCCCTTTGTAACTGCTCTAAGAAGTACAGTGAATAGTACCACCCAGTTTGGACAGAGTGCTTTTCATCAATAAATTTCAAAGCACTTGCACAGAAATATAGGGCTGGAAGAAATGTCAGGAGAGATTTGGTCCATCCCATGTCACTAAAATACAGTGAACGCACATAAGCTGCCTTGGCAAATGTTTGTCTAAAGTTTTATTTGAAAAAACAAAAACAAACAAACAAAAAAAACCCACCTCCCAAAAAAACTATACAACTACAAGGATTTCAGGACTCCGTTATCTCTATCATCGTAAAGTTCTCCTGGATTTCCTTCTATGCCCTCCTTGCCGCAGCATAAGATCCACCTCCCTTCTTTTTTGCCCCAACACTGGCTACACAATCAACAGATAACTGTCACATTATTTACAGAAAAACTTTAAGCAAAGATGTCCCATCCTAAACTCATCTTTTCTATGCTAGAAAGTTTTTTTCAACCCTTACTCATGTCCTTTATTTTCTAAATATCATCACTTTCTTCTTGCTGTTTTTTCCCAGTTTATCCACATTTCTTAAGTGTGGTGCCAAGGACGAACTCGGTACTCTCAAAATGTACTACTTTATAGAGTGATTAAGTCAGCAGCTCAGTAGCTCATGGCTAAAGAAAGCCACCAGTGGTATAATCCAAGTTGTCTGGAAAAGCAAGGTACTACAGCACATTACGTACTTAGTGGTTTTGTCCACAAACAGATGTAGATTGAGAACTATGGCTCTAGGTGCTAACAAGGCAAATTAGTAACTTGCTTGAGGATCTTTCTGGTTATACAAGTTAGATGGGTCTGCAAGTCTCCGAGTCCTCTCTTTTTTAAGTATATATCCTACGTTCGTCTTGGGATTATGTCCCTTCCCCAACAAATTTCTTTGTAATTACCTTAGCTGAACCATTGCAGTTAGGAAATCTGACTCACCAGGAGGACAGATTTTACCCAAAGAGCTATGGCAAAGCCAGGAGCAGGACCTCAAGTTAGTTGGAACCCCAATCCTTCAATCCCTTAGCTCACATTACCCAACAAAACTCACTTTTAAGAATGATAACTCTTCATATTTTCAAACGTGTATGTATTCTCTTGTTTCACACTTACCTTGTCTCTATTTTAACTAACTTTGATCAATTAACTTTGAATAACTTGCATAATCCGTCCAGGCAGTGCCAGAGAACTAGAGATCTCTGGCTTCTAAATAGAGTGCTGTAAATCAAAGAATTTCTTGAACGCTTATTCATGAGATGGGTCAGGCAGAAACCAGGCCAAACCCAGGAAGCAGAGCAAAGCTAAGAGCACAGAAGACACATTGTTTGCAGTGTAATGGGGAGTTATGATATTTGGAAGGATGGAAACATCAGACTCCAGCAGGTAAGGGAGGAGGGGCACTGAGGCTCAGTGTTTGCAATGTTATACAAACACTATTGCCAGTCTCTCCCTCATCTCAAACCTGACGCATGGAAAAATGCCCAGGGGCCCCAGGAGGTGCCTCTTTCTAACAAGTGCTCTCTGAGGCCACTTGCCCAGCCAGAGAGCTCCGTCTTGACCGCAGCTGGTGGGCGAGGGATGCAGAGGTATCCCCCTCAAGCTGGTAAGAGATTTCTTCTGCAGTGCTTCCACACTCACCGGTAATGACTCATACCGTACAAAGACTGGCACAGCAGTAAAAATTCATGAATGCACTCATTGAACATCAGCTCCCTCTACTGTAAATATGTTAGCATACATGACTCTGCCACCCCACCACTTCCCAGAACGGTCAGTTTTGATAAAAGTAGTACTCTGAAGCACTGTGACTAAGATCACCAGAAAACTGCGTCCTGCAGAACCAACGGTTAGAAAGACAGCATGGATTTTTCTTCAGTTCTTGTGGTTCTGATAATTGGGTTTTCCATCTTTTTGTATGCTGCAAATATCCATCTCTAGTTTGTCTCAAAACTAGAATAAATTTCATTATCTTAATCTAATATCTTACAAACAACTGTAGACTACAGTCTACAGAGCAGTCTGCCACAGTAACTGCAGTCTTGGCTTTATTACTCGCAATCTTAATTTCTGACAGAAAATGTAATGGCATGGACCCTAACCTCTGCTGATCATTATCCTCCTTATAACATTTTGTCTTCCTGAAAAGGTTAAAAATCTAACAAGTCTCAGTAGCTAATGGCTGTGTCCATCTATACTGTGGGCTATTCTTTGTTCCAGCAGAAATGAGAGACGTTTACAACACAGCTCAGTAACACAGTCCCGTTAGCTGGTAAGATTTACTCAAAAGTATGACTCAAAAGGACAGAAATTGCTGTTCAGTCCAGACTGAATTCAGTTAATAGTTTACGCCCCAAAAATAGGAGAGGCTGACTTTTTTCGGAGAAAGGGAAATTTTTTTAAAAAAATTGACCTTATTTTTTAACATTAGACTAACCAAAAGTTTAATTTCAGATTAAACCAGTGCTCATGGTTTTACTTGGCATGAAATCCAATTAAATGATCAAAGTATCAAAAGCCAGCCAACAGATCAAGGAAGACGAGGACAGCAGAGAGGCTCTGAGACTTGCCCAAGAATGGATAGCCAGGGCCTGTAGTAAAATTTTAATGTAATGGAAAGCACAGGTACTAGATCAGAAAGAATCCAGACACCTGGAGAAGTGATCAATAGCCTATCCATGAAAACGGCCCGTTTATTGATCGTAAAAAAGGAGCAGGAAGAAGATGTTAAAGTTATAAGACAGGGATGGAGAGCTGAGTGTTGAGATTCTAATTTGTTTGAAAGTTGAAGAACAGAGGCAAGGAAGAAGATGGAAGAGAGAGAAGGAATGAAAATATGATCAAGAAAAGTCAGCTCAGAGCACAAGGAAGCATCAAGGGTACGAGCTGAAAGTATTGAGCTAGCAAGTATCTCCAAGTAAGAAACCTGAGAGACAGACAGACAGAGCTGCCCTACACGGCAGGAGAAAGGGAAGGGAGGACAAGACACCAGTGTGCCCCACACACATGTGTTGGAGAGATTTCAGAACCCCCAGCTTCTTACAGTACCCTATATGCTGCTGTATGGAGGGTAACATCTCATCCTTAGCTCTGGGCCCTGTAGAGTCCCTGAAGACAGATAATGAGAGAAAAGGGATGAAAAGCAGAAAGTGAGTTTGATCAATTTAATGTTGACTTTGTACCATCCCTTTGATAGGAACAGAATAGTCAAAGCAAATAAAGCTGCTTTGAAATAGGAATTGACAGGACAAAATATAGCAAGTACATGAGAGGAACTTTATCAGAATTATGCCACAACTCATTAATCTGTATCACAGTAATAATGTTACTTTAAAGTTAACACCAGTATTTCAAAGCAGAAGGTCTTCTGGATCTCTAGCAACTCACTGCAAACCCTTTACAGCTAATCAGTATCATCACTTCAAAAGAAATTAAACTGTCTCCACCCAGTAACTCTACTGGCATTTGATCTACAATTGGCTTGAAGTTAAAAATTAATTACCCTTCCAACATATTGATTACACGACTATAAACATAAAAGCAGCAGCCCAGAACAATGTACACTGACCCTCTGTTGAAACGGCATGTTTGTTTTCAAAAGGAAGCTAATTAAGACAAGTTCCCTAGAAGAGGAAGACAGCAGTAAAACTAAAACCAACAGTGCCATCTAGTGCATCACTGTGTTTAAAGAGCACCACACAGAATCACTTGCATCATTCTTTATTTCAGCTATTTCCTAATGCTGACAAAAAAGGACTGAGAAATTACTATCACACTCCATACGCCTGAAGACTCAAGTCTTACCATCGGGTAATATGTAACTTCCAGACAGAGTCTTACACCATATTTATGCCTGTATAATTAATAAAACTGTAAAGACAAATCTTCTTGATTAGTAGATTTAACTACTACCTGTGAATTAACTGAAATAAATAAAAGTTCTACATTGACAGTAATTCTCAGGTTTCTAAACTCTTCTGTTTCAAAACAGCTACATTGGAACATCTATTTTTTGCCTTTAGATGGTACCTTTGTAATATGCACTAAAATACATTATATAAGAATCACTGAATATCTTTCATGGCTTTTTAGTAGGTGTACGCATATACACACCAGTGAGAAAAAATAGAAATCAAAAAAGGACAGTACCACTTTATTTTTTGTAGGGTAGTATCTGTTTAGGATCTGCTAAATATACCCCTTGCTAATGGACACTAATAATTTTTATCAGGAAAATGTAAGCCATTAACTTTTTGTTGCCCATATGTCACTGACAAAGCATGTAGGGCTTGTTTCTAAACCCTCTTTCCTAGAAGAGCCAGGGTTCAACCCACATGAGGACCCCTCGCAGAAGACACGATTCCACACAATTGCTCTTCCATTTTGTTGCCACCCAAATTTATGCTTCTCACTGGCTGCTTTAATGTCCCCTATTATTAAATGTTCCCTTTCAGGAACACTGAATGCTGACTTGGCTTCCTTCTCCCAAAACACTGTAGAGTCCTCCCACTGGATTTAGCGTCATACTTGGCCCTCTACACTAGATTAATGTACATTCATTGTCAGCTCTTAACATAGATTGCCTTAAACTACAAAAGGGAACCTAAAATAAAGGCCGTATATCCTGCAGCAGGAAAAGAAAGATTACAATCTCTATGCCAATTGCCTCAGATTCCTTTCTACCCCAAGGACTCATATTTCACCAGGGGTTTTTTGCACCCTTAGCCTGGTATCACTAATCTTTAATCCGTACAAAATAGTGTCAGGCACGTCTCAGACGACATTGGGCACACAGATGTGTGCAGCACGCACAGAAGTCAAGCACACATCCTCCAGATTTTGCAGGTTTGTCAAGACTGAAATTCTTCCCTGTCTTCTTCATCAGCTCCTCCCCTAACATCAGGGGAACTTGTCCATCGACACCCACTGAAACCACTTCACTATTTGTTTTGGTTTCCTTTTGTTTTGTTTTGCTTGGCTAACAGAAATTCCTGTAAATGTTAAAACAAAACCAAACCCTTGGGCTGACATAAACCTGGCCTGTCTTAGCCTGCTCCCTTCCACCTCACGCCATGGGCAGGAGCAGGCCCCTGCCACCGTCCCTCCCAGCCTCAGCCATCTGCAGGGCTGGTCACTGGCAGGTGACCCCACCAGGTCCTTCGCTGCACACATGCAAAACCCAGCTTTGCCAAGTTTAGAGGGCTGCAAAAGACTTTTATGACTAGATGGAGGGTTTATGAACAGCCCATTTGAAAAATCCTCTCCCCAGAAGATAGCCCACCATAAGAGGCAGACTGTATTGCATGGAAACTGTGAAGGGCAATATGCTGTAAGGAAAAAGCATGACATGAGATCTGCTTCCCTCTCCTCCCCACCCTCGCATTTTCCCACTCCTTTCCTAGGTCTTCTCTTTCTTCCCTGACTCGCAGAAGTCACAGCACAAAAGGCAGGGAGCAATGGTGGCAGCAGCAACCTGATGTGAATCAGAGCAAAGAAAAGACCATGACTAAAAGGAAGGCCAAACCCAGAAACAAGTAGCAACAAAGAGCTAAAAACTACCAGAAATGAACACATACAGGCCCAACCATCACACGCTACACAGGGGAACAGACAGAAACAACATCCAGTGCTGGATATAAGACATAGGTCACATGAGGAAGCTGGACACATTTACAGCAGGTCTGTAAATAAGCTCAGCTAGGTTTAGAAACAGCTTTTCATGTCATCATGTCAGTAAGCAGCACACAAAAACAGTGGCTCACCTAGTCCCACCACCTCCTGCCCATTATCATTCCTTCTAGGTCTTTCATAGGTTATCAGTCTCACATCCTTCCACCATTAAATTTTCAAGAAAACTCTGTCTTCTCCCGTGTTTGACTTGAAACTTCTATAAAGGCTCCTTGTTGCTTCCCTTGGCCTCTTCCCCTAAAAATTACTTTTGACTTGTGGGCCACAAAATTTTTAAAAAGAATATTGATAATATAGACCCCTCTCCATCACACTAGATGGTGTTACCTTACATATCTGGATATCCTACTTCTGTCTGTAACTCTTCATCACATCATTCTACTCATCACAACAGGGATGAGACTCCTTTTTATTTCTGTATAACCTGATCCGTCATGAGAAACTAAAACCAGAAGTTCAAAATTGTCTGGTGAGGAAGGAAGTGAAGCACAGTATTTGCACTAACTTTCTACAGACTGCAAAAGCCTGAGCTTACCATCTGGAAAGAAAGTACATAAGGCTTTTTGTCAGACTAATGATCCGGATCAGTCAGGGATAGCATTATAGCAGAAGCAACAGGAGTTAAAATAGGCACAGACACATAGCAAATGCAATTCTCTAAAAATTAGAGAACTGGTTAAAGTGCATGTGGAATAAAACTTTGTTCCCTTTCTAGGATCAAAAGCATTTCCTTTTGTTCAGAATAGTTCATCTAGATATTGAAATTCTTTAGTGAGTTATTAATTACTACCAAAATACAGTTCTGGTTTTAATATTTTTCCACTCCCAATTAGTTCTCACAAAATGCTTTCTAAAGGGCCATAAAGAAGAAGATGGCAGCATTTTTTTCAAAGTAAGCATAATGTTTTACTCCTCTGTGTATTTCTTGAATATGGAAAAATGAAGGTAGTATAATCTGACCTTTAATCTTTGTATTACTTCTATTCTGAGCCGTTCTTAACCAAAAGATTACTTCTCAGAGGGCATTATGGTGGGATGTATTTCCTCTGGTTTTGCATTAGACTTTTTCAGTGGTCTTTCATGCCAGTTCAGGGAGAATTTGACTAACTATCCCTATATCCTTATTTACTGCAACAAAAAAAGTAATCTTTCTTCCATTTTTACAGACTTCTCAGAAATAAACAGAATTATTAACCTAATCTAAATCCCATTCCCATACAGATAATCAATAGTGGAGATGCTTGGAGGAGGAGGCAGGAATTCTTCCTTGTAAACCACTGAATAAAGGGGTGTCAATATGAAGCCTATGAAGCTGATCACAGCTGAGTACAAAAAAGCATGAATTACGATGGGTAAGTCCTGCAATGAGCTTTGTTATGCTTCTGATATTTTGTTCTTTGCAGCAGACCTCTGTACTATTACATAAGCCAATTAAGTGCAAAATTGAGGCCTCAAAATAAGAAAATGGGGGTTTTAAAGCCAAACAAAATAAATGCTCTTGTGAGACAATATATAGATATATACAACTTTGCATTCCCTCCCACACTCCCGATTTGTCTGTAACCTCCTCCCTTGATTCTTGATCATCTGATCCTACCTGAAAAGGCCCATGGTCATCATCAACTTCAGAATCCAGGCGGGTGAAATCCTGGCTCTCTTGTAGTTGGACAGAGACCTACTAATTTCTGAAGCACCATAAATTTGAGAACAATGCAATTATTACAGTCATATATAGGGCTACTTTTGCTAAAGAATGGTAAGAAAAATTCCTCTGTTTCTTTTACATCTAAGGTGGTTTCACCATGTCGCTGTGCAGAGATAAGAAATTACAGATCTCCGAAGGAAGATCTTGGGCTCTAAGGCCACAGGTGAGCTCTGCAGGACAGGGTTTACATGACTGCTATAGGCAAATTGCACCACCATCTGTACCACTCTCCCACTAAACAGGGCAGAATAATAATTAAAAAAAACCTCTTTTAATAAATTAATATGATTTTATCAACACACAACATGGCAACTGTTTCAAAAGTAGATGACTGAAGTTGTGTTCCCACATCAACATTCGGGCACTGCCCTCATTTTCACAGGTATTTAGCATTCAGGACTTTTACTGAGATCAGAAGCAAGTGTACTTAAGTACTAATTTTGTGCATCATTTGGGGCCAAACAATCAAGAATAGAATTACATTGCTTTACTTCAAATCCTAACTCCTCTTCCTACTATTTCTTCTTCCATGTGACACCAAGATCAAAAATTAAGGACCCAGGCTACGGTTAAGCAGCCTGAAGTACCAGTGTCTCTGAGGCATTTTTCTCTACACAGGCACAGAAGTTCTTAGCCCTTCAGTCACATCTGCTTGCATGGTTTACCTTTACTGAGATTTTATCTTCATAAGACATTCAGTTCTATAAAGAGTGAAAAAAAAAAAAAAAGGGAATTTGGACTCCCCCAGTGAATCTCAACTTCATTAAACAAATCAGCACATTTGCCATTTCCTGTTGAAAAATAAAATTGCCAAACAATGCCTCCTTTAAAATGAAAGAAAATAAATCCAGCTAGTAGACTACACTTTCCTTTTTTCAGAAAGGAATAACTAAAAATATAAACAGGAACCAGGCTCAGTGAGAGGGAAGGAAAGGAATTCTTATGTTTTCTCATGGAGCTTTTAAAAATCAGGTGGCTGCTCTATTCCTGTAAGTTAATGCCTATTCCTGTAACAAGTTATGGCTGGGGAGAGCAGTGCTCCAGCTCCTTCGCTTTCCTTAGTTCTGCTTCCTCCTGGTCCTCCCTTCTCTTCCCAACCTATCCTGGTTACAGCACAAAGGCAAACAAATGATGTACACTAAAGGAGAGCTAGACTGGTTCAGGCTGGAGAAGTCTCAGAGCTATTGTAAGGCAGAGTTGTCTTCAAGACCCTCTTCAGCCATTATGGGGTACAGAACCCTTACATTTTGATTCTCCCCTGCTTCCTAATCCCCATCCTGTCCTCTCCCTTTGTTAATCCTAATCCTGCTCTATCTCTGTATTATCAACAGCTACCGAAACAGCATTCCTGATGTCCAAGTAGGAGCCTCAATAAAGGCAATACAGAAATAGAGCCCTCTTGGTACAAAGTCCTTTGTGGATAAGTGTGAGGTTTAACTCCCTGAGTACAGGTTCCCTGGGGAGCACAGAGCAATGCTGAATTACAAGTGTAGCCCTTTCTCCCTTCCCTTAGCTTCGTAACTTCAGCTGTCCTTTGTGTTTTTCCCATAGCCCTTGTCTCCCTTCCTTGGTCCATCACCTTCTTGCCCATTTATCTTTTAACACTGAAAGGCGATTTGGCTGTCATAACACAGGCACCTAATATTTAGACAGCTGGGTCTGAACTAGCCACCTCATTACAGACAATAATCTTATCCTAAAACAGACGTCTTAACTAGGTCAGATGAATCTCACCCTTGGAGTGCTCACGTCTCCCTGTTGATGTAATGGGAGCCGAGGGTCACCAGCTCAGACTCAGGTTAGGTATCAAATATACTCCCCAAATAATCCCATTTCAAATACTCTACTAAACCTTTTTACAAACCTTCTATTTGTGCCTGGTCTTCCCTGTTTCATTAATACCCACTCCTACCTCAGTAATTTCCCTGGTGCTTTTTCTTCACTCCCTTTCAAAAGCCAGATCCCATTTCGGTCCTCCATCCTCGCTGGATCCAGCTCTTTACACTCCAACAATATCCTCTCTTCTTTGGCTCTTCTGTTCTCACTTGAGTTTCACTCAATCAGTTGCTGAACAGGAAAAGGGCTCAGAGAATCATTCCATAGTGTCAGAGAAGATTATTCAGTATTTTCCTTGCTACCTTCTTCTGCCACACAGGCCACAAGACTCCTTAAGTCCTTGCTGAACTCTAGAATATATCTTTTAGAAAAACGGTCAACGTTTACTCTAAAATTGCTGGTGCCAGTGTTGCCTTGATTAAATTGTTCCAGTAGTCAACTACTCTCACAATTTCTACTAAGTTTATTTATTAATACTAAGTTTATTTTTAGCCTGAATTTGTTTTAACTGTTTGAACTTCTGGCCATGAAACCTGTAATATCCTAATACACCAAAACATCCTATTAACAACTTACTGATCTCCCAATAAGTACTCACAAACCTTTAGAGCTTTTTGCTGAAAAACTAACCAGATTGGATTGTTCACATTTTCTAGTCCCTGGTTATTCTTTGAATGCTTTACAATTTGTAAATGTTCTCCTTGAAACCCTCTAGCTGTACCTGTCTATAGCTAATTTATTTAAAAAGAAAGAAGAACAGGCTGTAAAATAGAAATGCTAAAACTCTTCCTTCCAAACCACTGTCAGAGCACATGACTATGATAAAATTTATCAATAAAATATTTATCACTGTAGCACAGACTAATGTTTAAGTCAGCAACTTTTCCACAGACACTGTAAACAATGCTAGAGAAAACTTTTCTAGTTGTCCTAGTTTTCCTGAAAACTCCAGTGCTGTAATTTAAACCCCTAAAATTGCTCAGTACTGGCAATCTATCATGCACTGCTAACTTGAAGAATAATTTTAGAATGCATTTTTACTACGCTGTTGTTCCTTCCATTGCATCAGAATTAAATAAATTAGCATTGAGAGAAGATATTCTGTAATGAAAAATGTTTAATAAGCAGTCACTAATCTTCTTTGCTTGACAGTACTTCATTTTACATTTCGGAAGGAAATCTGGAGTCTTTCATCAGAGAATTTTGAATTAAGCACTTCTGCAAGTCTGACAATTTTATCAAACAATACACTCAAGAAGTCAAAGGACAGGTGAAGTAGAGAATTTGGCAGGTAGAGGCAACATTTTAAAAGCTAACACTGGGACTTTAAAATAGTCAACATACTAAGACAGCAAAGATAACAAGCACATTAGGAGAAACCTAATGACACATACCCGATGAATGAAGATTATAGGCTTCAGAAACCATAGAACATGAAATTTTTTGCCACCTCTGAAAATCTGTACACAATCTGGATTATATAAGCATTCCTCCTTCCAAAAGATAGCTTTGGACTGACTAGAACCAAAAGTAGATGTTTTAGTATGCAGCACTTCATCCTTATCGTCTTCTTGTTGTCTTCAGCTCTTGGCAGATGCTGCTGCACTATTGCCTGTTGCCTTCAAAGACCTGCAACCTCCTTATCTCTGCTGGAGCAGGAGCAGCAAAGACTCAGGTGTACTTCCTTCCTTTGGTTGCCTTCCTCTAAATCCTCAACACATGCTCAACACATGCTCTTTTTCACCCTGCTTTTGTGCATTCCCATCCCTGAATAAAAATTCCATATCACAAATAAATAATCCCACTCTTTGTCTTGAAAGAGTATATCTGCTTCGAAGCACCTCAGTTTATGGGAGAACTAAATCTTGTAACCAGTGAAGTAAACTATGGGCCTGCATTTTGAGATAAACCTAAGAAACAACATGGGTATCTAATTCCTAGCACATAGGTACATGTCAAAAGAAAGGCAAATGCAAGACTTTGAATTTGAATTACATAAGGCAAGATATATAGCTGACTATTCTTGGAGGGGACGGGGTGGAGAAAGATGCCAAGAAAACTCCCAAGAATAGAAACAGAGTAGGAAGTCACACAGCAAGCCTGGATAAGATCGGAATGCAATCCTAAGAGGATCCTAAAATGAGCTGCTAGGGTAAATGTGGTAATAAAGGCCCCTAAAACTGACCAAAAAAATCCACTCTCAGTATCGAGTTTGTCATCTAAATAATTATGACATGCATAGTCTCCATGAAAAACATAAGAATATTATGGAAAATTCAAAAAACTTGTAAAAATATTATGGTTGTGAAGCATAAAGAATGTTGTGAGAATCTTAAAAATGCCACAGTAAGCAAAACTGTGAACTTCATGAGCAAAGAAACCAAAGGACAGTAGATTCTAAGGTATCAACAAAAATCTTGATGTAAGAAAGATATTTTTTACAGTGGGAACAATCATTGACAAACTCCCCAGGAAAGTGGTAGAGTCCCCATCACTGGAGGTTTTCAAGATGCAGTTGGATGCGTGCTAGATAATCTCACCTATGCTCCCTTTCCCACAAAAGGTTGAACCAGATGATCTTTCAAGGTCCCTTCCAACACGGTCTGTTCTATGACTCTAAACGGGATTTCCACAGTAGGTGAAGGGCTACTGAGTCATCCTCTTCAATGTCTGTTGTGGCCTAAAAGATCCAAAGTGTTTTTAAGAGAGCAGCTCAGTCTCAGGTTTGCTCTACAGGTGCACTTTATTATAGTTTTCTTCCTGTCACAGCTTTCTTTCCAACACTGTTGTAAGGATTTAACATTCAACTTCTCTAGAACAAACCTATTTGCTTTCACTGCTGAGGTTCTATAAGGTACAAAGAGCAAATTGTGAGGTTTGCAAACACCAACCCTCCAAAATACGGACACAAATTGGCAGGCAATTCCCAAGGCCCTAAGATCGGATATGTATTTGGGAATCTCAGGAACCTGAGTATGCCTCCCACCAACATGCAGGAAATGTGAGGATTTATACCAACAGGTATCAGGATGCAGGGAGACACTTGCACAGAAAGGAGCAGGCGGCAGGGACACAGCCTGCCACACCTTTCTGGGCACTCCTCCTGTCCCACTGCCAGGAGCACCATCTGAGCGGGTCTCGGAGCTTGGCCAGAGTCCACCTTTGTCCTAGGAAACAAAGGAGTCTAGTACATGGAGAGTAGTACATCCTCCAGATTAAAGAAGTAGGCACCAAATATACTTCTCATTAATTTGTCCTCTGAATAGATGCATTAGGTCAATGTCAATCACCTGTCTTGAATAAAAAGAATGAAAATGTAATTTATTTTTTCTGCATTGTTCATCTCAGTCTTTGGGGCCAGTACAGAAGGCCAGAAGAAGTGTGCTGTGCCAAACCCTATGTCCCATTGCCTTCTCACCAGTCTTCAGGATGGCTTTAGCACAGAAACTGCACTTCCCTCAAGCCATTTCGACAGCCCTGCAGGGAGACCTTGCAGGAAGAATTGCTGTGCCCTTCCTCCGAGTGCTACCCAAAGGCCAGGGGTCTGGCCCTACAGAGTCAATACAGAAAGAAATTACAGAAGCAGTACAGCAAAATAGCAAGGTACTTGACTGGTAGCCCTATCATGTCCGATTAGATTAAGGAAAACTCAATAGCTGCTTTTTTTTTCTTTTTAATTCATTTGGTTTTCTCTCATTGCATCAGTAAACCACACGCTGCTGATCAGACGGATCTGCTAGCCCACAGTGAGCTTCATGACTAGACATACACTAAGATATGAGCTGGCCAGTTAGCAAAAGGATATTTTGCTGTTCTGTATGTGATTGTAGTGCAAATTAACTTTTGATCAATGCACAGAGACACTGGCACATGAAAAAGATCCCTAAAGTGGGTGAATTTTATAGCATGAGAAGATTTACTGGCTGGAAATTGGCTGTACTCCATTTAAAACAGCAAGTAAATATGTATAACTTCAGATAAGATGCATATAAATTCCAAACTAACTCAGGTGTCACTGCTGTTTCCTAAGTCACTTCTTAATCTTGACATCCTTAAGCCTCATATCCTGAAATTTGCTCTCTTTTAGTCCTCCTTGAAATTCCCTCAGAAATTTCCATACTCTTCCTGAAAAGACACACAAAACACTGAGTCACAGTGCAAGAACGGTACTTATTTCTGCATGATTATTCATTTCCCATTAAGTCCTAAGGTCACAGTAAAGCACCAGCCCGGGCACTATGCAGAAGGTTCCCATTAGTATCTACGATGACTACACAGTCCTCCTCTGAATCATTCATTTCATCATGCTAATTCAGCAAACTGCAAGGAAAAAAAACAGTGTAAACATGGTACATCCACCAGATATGTTATCTTATGAGAAAACTATTCACATTTTTCTGGTATGATCTACCTTTTTAACTACCCTATTAATACATTTTAAATAAAGCAACATCCTTGGCAACATCCCCAGCTGGAAAATCCCAAGGTGTGTTAAAAATTAACGGGAGCATTTCACAAACCTCCACATCAAGTTACTCTTAAGACTCCTGGGTGGAATTTATAAAGCCCTGTTGCAAGAAACTGAATGTTGCACAATGCTTTCCTCTGCTACAGACCATTGCTTTTTGAGTCCAAATAATATATATGAGATGTTCCAAAACCAAACATCCTTTAGATGTACATTTTCTGCTCTACACTTCACCACTCTGCATCTAGCAATGGCCTTATCAAACATTACGTTCTGTTGTCCTTTATTTTGCTCTTGAATGAATAAACTGCTGTCCATTATCTTTATCGTCCATGGCTACGGGTATTTTATATCTTTCAACTTTCCTGAATTGGTCACGTTGTCCAACTTGTACATTCATTATTTTGACTTTTTTTTCATTTTCATCCTTTGCTCATATATTGATTTTTGGTGCCATTGTAATTTCTACATATCCATTTGACTGTAATGACTTCTTGTCCAATACCACTTTCCTTCATTTCCATGCAACAGTCCAGTCAGGGCATCTAGAATGATAGCCTTTCAAAATCCTACAGATACTGGCAATGTTTTGCTATACTGCTCGTGACAGCATTAATCATTATGTACAAATACTCATTCAAGAAAGAAAGAAGGGATGAACACTGTAGCATGACAAGATCCTTTGGCTAGAAGCTGGGTACATTCACACCACTAATCATGACTGACTTAGATGTATCTTGACACCTGTGATTTTCCAGTCAACGATCAGCTTTTCCTTGTCCGTCATAACTGGGGTGCAGTACACTGTGTTGAACATTAAGAAAATGTATTTTTTTAATGTTCCCAAAGAGTTCTCATTGGACATATAATTCCTCCAGCACACTTCCTTCAGTCTGAAGTAACAATAAAAACTTTATTCTTCCCACACATTAGGAACAGACCGTTAAGTTGTTCAACTTACTTTCTAGCAAGATCAGGTGGTCCATGGCAGACCATATTTCATTTAAAGAATCAGAACTTTATTAAGTTCTTACTTTTCTGAAACTTCTCTGACTTTGAAACAGCCAATGGCTGCTCTGGCATAATACACCAGTCCTTACCTTTTCCATCCTGAAGAACAAGGTCTAACCATCAATTTCAACATCATGCAAGACTCTACCTGCTAACTTTGTTATACTAATCATGTAATCTTTCTCAAGCTCCGAACTGCCTTACATATTTGAGTTTCCTAACATTAAGATGCAATAAACTGAAAGATTATACCTACAAACAATGTAACATTTGGATTTACTTCATAATGCTTTAGGGTCATCTTTTTTTAGAATGTGGAATGAGGATATTTATTTTGTTCTCGCAGCTGTCCTTGCTCTTGTATCATCCAGGAAATTGGCACCCATATTAATGGCTTGAAGCCTACAGCTACCCAATTTTATTCAGACTTGATCCTGCTGTTCCACAAAACCCAACAACTCTACTTGGCTAACACCAGAAAGAACACAAGGAACAGGAATGATTTCTCAAGAAGGTCGTCTGACACCTCTTTTGGTTTCCTTTTTAGGCCTCTGCAGTTTTTCACCTTCTGCAGAATGAAGTCTGCAACTGTCTGACTGTTGTCAGAACAGATCATTATCAAAGCAGTTTCTCCTGCTTGTCTGTTTTCCCAGTCTGACTTTGCTCCTGCAAGAAGACAAAACTTCCCACTGTCTACCTGACCCTTGAAGAATAGTTCAACAATCCTCATTAGAATGAAGTCGCTGAGGAGGATAACCATCTTCTGCACCACAGCTGGCTGGGAGTGAGGACGCATTCCCAGAAAGTGCCAACACATACTGCCTTGTTCTCTCACCACTCCCTAGGCATCCGCCCCGGGTCACTGTTGGAAGACGATACCGAATTTTACTGGCCTCAGACCCACATGGTTTGAGCTACATAAATATTTTCTTTCTTCTATTACAGTTTTCCTTGAAATGTCCATTATGTCTTCTTCCAGGCAATCCTTGCAAGCCGTCATCTCAAAAGGCTCTCTACATACTTGCAACATCACACCTCTGGAAGACACTCTTTTAACATTTTCGTACTCTTGCAAAAAAACTTCCAATCTATTTATTTTCCCATTTCCTCCCATTGACCACATTCCTTTCCCATGTCCAATCTTCTATGGTACAAATCATCTCACACAATATATTTCCTCAGCCTCCGTTGCTGGCATCAAACCGAGCTTTCCAGAACCCTTCCCACACCCGGCCGGGCACTCCAGCCAACCCGGCCTCCCAAACGCCTGGCTCCGCTGCCCCCAGCACCCGCATCCACTGACCCGCATCGAGCATGCTGCCAAGGGGATGACTGAAAACTGG
Source organism: Phalacrocorax carbo (assembly GCF_963921805.1). Lineage (NCBI taxonomy): Eukaryota > Metazoa > Chordata > Aves > Suliformes > Phalacrocoracidae > Phalacrocorax > Phalacrocorax carbo. Next base: position 28,135,843 of record NC_087513.1, on the reverse strand, counting down.
CGACTTTTAGTTTCGCCTGCCCAAATTTCCGGCGATCTTACTCAAACGCCTCATTTTGCTGTTAACACAGAGATGAGAGCCCCTACGTTTCATTCTGAAGCCGCCCTGAGGGGCGCAGCAGGCCCTGCTCCCCTCCCCGACCCACTCGTCCCCCCTCCCCCGAGCAAGGACCACAGCAAGGACCACCCCGCGCCCCCCGGACACAGACACTGTGTCTGCCTGCCTGCCTGCCGGCCTGCTTATCTCTCTCGCTGTCTGTCTGTGTGTCCGCCCGTCCGTCCGACCCTGCCCCCCACGCTCCCCTCCCCCGCCCCACAGTGGGACCCCCGCCCCCTCGACCCCCCCCGTCTGCGCATGCGTAGAGGCCACCTCCCCGGCGAGCGGCGCAAGACGCGGGGGGCCCCGCCCTTCCTGCCTGGGAGGGAGGAGGCGGGGGCGGCGGCCGGAGCCAGAGGGAAGATGGCGGACCTGGAGGAGCAGCTGTCCGACGAGGAGAAGGTAGGGGTGGGTGGGGGCGCCGTGCTCGGCCGCGTCGCCCTTTCGTCCCCCTGCCCTCTGAGGTGGCAGGCGGTGGGGCGCGCTCGGCTCTTACCCTGTGGTTCATGTTTTTACGGTGGCGCCGCTGCCGGGCCTGTCAGCCGTGGGGGCGGGAGGAGGGTCGGCGGGAGGCCGGGAGGGGGGGAGGGCTGGCCCCGCCGCATCTCCCGCCGCTCCTTGTACGGTGTGGGCCCGGCGGGGGCGGGGCCCGGCCTCCGGAGGCGGCGGTGGCTCTGCCGGGCTCCCGGTGCCGCCCGGGCGGCGGGCAGGGCCGCTGTGTGCCGCCGCCCCCGCCCGGTGTGCGGTGGGGGACCGGTGAGTGGGGGCCGGCGGGGGGAGGCAGAAAAGAGCCCGCCGAGGCCTCTCCGCTCCCCTTCCCCCACCTCCGCTTCCCGTTTCCGAGGCCTCCTGCCCTTTGCAGCCGGCTGCTCCCCAGCACCGGCCCTGCCCTCCGGAGAGGGGCTCCGCGCCGCGCCCGGACCCCCGAGCGGGGCCTTCCATGGCCATCGCCCCTCTCACCCCCGGGGGCTCCGGGAGGAGGTGGGGTACGGGAGGTTTGGGAGAGGAGCGGGGGTGTGGGGATGAGGAAGGCTGTTTTACTTCCTATTAGGAGACAGCGATTGGGGAAGTGTAAGGTCAAGGAGCAGGGGTTCTGTGTGAACGAGATGTACGTGTAGTCTCTCTTCGTGGCAGCTGGAAACTTCTTAGGGATAAGATAGATTTTTCCAGAAAAATCGAGGAGCAGAGTGTCTTGTAAGACCTCAATTTTCAATGCTCCTTGTCCTCCCCCTTGGATCCAGCTTCACAGCAGCTGCCTGTTAAAGAGCTTGGGTGTGGTGTTATGTGTGCATTGGTGCTGGTGCACTGCTCATGTCTTTATGCACAGTATTCTTCATTCCCGACCTTAAAAACATAGGTTTTCTTGGCTATGAAAGCTGTGAGATGACTTAAATGTGGGAGACACACACAAATGATGTTTCTAACTTCTTTGAAGTTAGAAGAAGGATGTCTAAAATGTCTTGGCTGTTACAGTAAGGCAGATTTTCTGCATGTTTGAGGCTAACAGGACCACATTTCAGAACTAGAGATGCACTGGTCTGCCAAGAGATGCATAGTGCTGGAATCTCACTGTCTTTTTCCCAGGAGGCTTGAAGGCTGTGCCCTTCCCAACGTAATTCACATTCAAATGTCACCTCTCCATTGGTACAAGTAGTAATTTAATCAAGAAGTGTATCTGGTACTCCATGATTCTTTCAAACAGTTGTAGAAAATACAAGTACCTCGAATTCAGTACATTGTTTCTAGAGGGTGTGCTTGAAATACTTAGACTACAAGTTATCTTGGCATCATTGAATGGTTGAGGTTGGAGGGGACCTCTGGAGGTCATTTTATCTGCACCCCACCCCCCCACTTGAGCAGGGTCATCTAGAGCAGGCTGCCCAGGACTATGTGCAGATGGCTTTTGGAAATCCCCAAGGATGGAGACTCCACAACCTCCCTGGGCAACCTGTGCCAGTGCTTGGTCACCCTTGCAGTAAAGACTGTTTCCTTATGCTAGATGGCACCTGCTGTGTTTATTTTTCTGCCTGTTGCCTCTTGTTCTGTCAAATAATAAAACGTACAATGGTAGTTTCATCTTGCCTCTGTGGTCTGAGAAGCACTGCCTGTGCTTTTGTGACTGATGAAGTTAAGTTCTGAACCTTCTTCTATCCATTAATTCCAGTGTTTTCCCCCAAAATGGGTACAGACCTTCCAGAGATGCTTCCTGGCTTGGTATAAGTGACTAGAATCAGCACTCTTCCATTGTAAATTTAAATTGATCCCTTTATCTGCTTCAGTCCCATATAAAATTGATTGTCCTGTATGAGTGGAATTTCCTAAGCCTGGCAGTATATTTTATTGGCTAATAAAGCAAAAATAGGTAACACTGCAAACTCTTGGATAAGGAGACAAATATCCATGCAAATCTTGTGATGCCTTAAGATTTTAATTCTGATACGTTTAAGTTGTGCTATCATTTTACAACAAAAATGTGTATTGCTGAAAAGCTTTAGTAATTTTCTGATGGTATTAAACTAAGATCTAGATGGTTGTATGCTTTAAGCGGATTAAATAGAGGACGAATACTCAGTTTAGAGTAAAATATTTTGGGGGAGTGTAAGTTACTGTGATTTTAACAGAGTAGAGGGACAGATTTGCCCTCTACTGAGCCATTAAATGAACATAAAGAATGAAATTTAGAAGTGCACGTTCTTAATACATATTAAGATCTTGACCTGAGTTTCTTCAGTTTTGATTAATTTCTGATCTCTCAATTGACACTTGTTATAAAAGATATTGCAAATATTTTTGAAGTTAAAACTTGTCTAACTCCACAAAAATGTTATCTCAAGCATTCAGTTTTACTAGGCTAAAAAGAAAATCGGCTGGTTAGCCTTTGAAAAGCACACCTTTCTCATCCATCGGGTTGGAACTGTAAATGTAGGAGCAGAGGCAAACAGAAAAATGTTCATTTTCATGGGGAATAAATTGCATTGCTCCTTTATGTACTTTTTTCCTATGATATGGCACTGAAGGCTGATGCAGATGACAGTGGTGGTATAGTTTTGTAGGTAACTTCTATAGAGATATAAATATTACACTGGTCAAAACTGCTGAAATTGGAGGAGGGAAGAAGGTTAACAAAATAACAGAACTTTTTTGTACCAGACTCCTTTCACTACTTATGCTGTGAAAGCATAAGTAAAGGAGATCAAGTGATGTAGCAATAAGACAAGTATCTGAAAGGTCTTTGATTCATGACTTTCTGCATGTATAGTCAGTAGATTTAAGTGTTGCAAAGGCAGTAAGCCGTTCCATTTGTAGTGGCTACACCTTCCTCTTGCTATCTAGTAGACAGTTTAAGATGGCTATTAGTTAGCTCTAACATAATAAAGGTTTAAAACTTGTAGTATTTAGTGTAATTGAGAATACAGAAAAGGCATGAGTTGGAATAGTGGCAAAACAGAGAGTTACAATTCAGGTAAAGAAGCTCTAAAATCAAGGAAGGAGAAGAGCCAGTTGCCAGAAAGAATGTGATCTCAGTATGTAAGATTGCGTAACTGGTTTTGAACCCAGTCTTATCCCTTAGATTCACATTTTAGCATGAGATTTTTGAATCCTTGCTTATCTTTCAAAATGATGATAGTAAGCATGAGGATAAACTCGGAAAAGCTCTTTTAGAAAAAAAATCTGAGAACTAAATACAGTGTGTGAGATTTGTGTACATCTGAAGATCTGAAGTTGGGCCATTGCTAGTGAAAGTTACTGGCTTTAGCATCCAGTACCAGGGGCTTTCCAGTGCTGAAAACAGTTTTTGTGAGACACAGTGTTTTGTAGTTGCTTTATTCTCGTAGGTCACTGAAAGTTCAGAAGCTTTTAGGTAGGTGGGAGGGCATCACTTCTGTGACCTTCCTATGGGTTATGCATCCTCAATTAACAAGTATTGTTAAGACTTTTGTTAAAGTCTGGTAACTGTTTTTTGCAGTTTAATTTTATTCCAGTTTCTGTAGAAATTGTTTTCCTACCTGTGGCTATGTCTGACTAATAAGTATGTATAAAAATCTTTCTAATGGGCATATTAGTGTGAATATAAAAGCTACAATTTATCTACATGAATATAGGCAGTGATTAATGGAAGGTACTGATTTTACTGTAAAAGTTGCATTTACTAATGTAAATATTCATTAACAAACAGCACAGATGCAAAACAAGACTAAAGCTATTTAAATCATAAAACTAGTGTTCTGTAGTCCATTTTTGGTGACTCGGAGGGATGTGTTTACTGTAGGTTTGCTTTGGGGTTTTTTTGACCTGAATCCTGTTCTCTGCAAAGCACAGGAATAAAATAGCTGTGTTTATACCAAGATAAAGCCTGAGAAAATCAGGATGCCTTCAGGGAGGAAAGGTTAACACATAAAATTTTTTAATGCAAAATTAGCTCTTGCATTCCTTAAAGTGCAGAGCGTATAAACATCGGAAATGTCAAACATGATTTTATAAAAAAGAACCACACCCCTTTCAGTAAGGTTGTGGCTTAGTGGTTCTACTTGTTCAGGAAGGCATATTGACTAAGGTGGGGTTTAACAGGAGGTCAGCCTGCTGTAATTAGAGCAAAACTTCTCTTCTGATGAGGAAGTAGTCCTGCTTATGAAAATGAGCCAGCCTTGCTTCCAGGTATTTCCTGGTGCATTGGGTAACTTTGTAACTTCTTAAATTAGGTGTCAAAACCTACAAATCTGAGTAATAAAGGTGGATGTCTTACACCAACAAAATTCTGCAGCGTAGTTTTTTCAGATTGTTTAAGGAAAACTTGTTTCTTTAGTCAGTGCCTTGAGGTGAAAAGTCTATGCCAGTAAAGTGCATTCTCTTGAGTGTAACTTCATCTTTAAAACATAATACACATACACACAAGTGAGATCTGCTGTCAAAAAATCCCACCAATGTGGGAGGTTCAGGTATTTCTGAATGCAAACATAAACCTTTTCCCTGAAACTGCCTCAGAAGAATTAACAGAATTTTTTGATGAAAAACTGTTACTTTTAAAAAAATCTGTATATGTATTAAAGCATTACATGTGCTCTGAATCTTTCATTTTGGAAGGATCTCAAATTCTGATTTTTGGAGTTCCCAGGAATGAGACTTAGAGGCCATAGATGATTAGAAGCAGAATGTGTTGAAGTAGAAGCAGGATTTCAATAGTCTTTTCTGGGTATAATTGCACTGTAATCTGTAAGGTAAACTTAAGGTAAAGTTTTGCAAGTGTCCTTTATGTTCTTTCTTTTTAGTTCATCAGTGTATGCTTTGTTTTCTATTTAAAGATGCAGCTTGGCTAAAGTGTCTAGCTGGAGGACCTTGGGAGCTCTCTGGTTCTTGTTTATATTTAAATTCTGAATGGAACTGGAAATGCTGTAGCAGGTTCTGATGACCGGTTGGAAAACCTTTAATACTTAAATGTGAAGTAACTCAGTTACTTTTAAGCATATTTCCTGCTTAATTTACTACATTATCAAGACTGTGAAAGTTAACATTTTTTCCACAAGTGAAATTTAACAGAAGTTGTGTAGAAGGAACTGATTTTACAAAGGTGAGGTTAAACATAGTGGTTACACTTTCATAACGTTTTAAAGGAATTCTTTAATAAGAATGAGGAAGTTGGGAGTGCTTCTCAGACTGATGTGTAATTCTCAATATAGTAGTCCTCCCAAGATTAAGATTTTTATATACATGCTGAGATACCATAGTGTGTTGACTTGAGTTAGGACTTAATTTTTTAAAAAAAATGTGTTAATACCCATGAGATTGAAGGCCAGGAAAGGAATTTTAATTGCTTTTGGGAAAGTACAGAAGTGTTCAACAATGTCTGAAAAAATTATCATATAACGTATGTATAACTGCAGATAATAACTTCATTTGTTTGTAGAGGCATACATGATGGAAGAGACTTATGGAGATAACCTGAATGCTGCTTGGTCAAAGCAGGCCAACTTAGGTCAGGTGCTTAGGGGCTTTCACTTTGAGTTTTGGATATCTCCGAGGATGGAGGCTCTACAGGGTGTCTGGGTGACGTGTTGCAATGTTTGACTACACCCACGGTCAGAACTTTTCCTAGTATTTTATTGTTGCAATTTGTGTCCAATGCTGCTTAGCTTTTCACTGTGCATCTGCAAAGCAAAATTGTCTGCATTTTTGACAAGTTAAAAATAATTATCTGAAGCCTGAAGATAAATACAAATCTGTTATTCTATATATAAGACCAGTGATTTTTTAAACTACAGTTCATATATCCTTTTGTTATTAGTAGGTTGAAGAAATTAGATGCTTTTTGTGAATTATGAGTTTTCCTGTGTCATGGAGTATTTATCACGTAGCAGCACTTCAGGACCATCAAAAGCCTTTGTGCTCGCAGAACTCTTGTGGAAGCTTGTACCCAGGAAACATCATAGTTTAAGTAGATGAGAGAAACAAATTGAACCAAAAATAGAGAAGACTAATAGAATGAATTATTGGCAAATCCAGTAATGAAACTGGAGACAATAATTTGTGATAAACAGATATAGTTCTGTTGCCCACCAATACAGTCATCAGCCTACAGTTCTGCTGTGAAATACCATCTTTGGTTGGTTACAATTTTGGCAGCCAAAGAATAGGGTAAAGATTCTAGCCACATTTAGCGAATCGGTGTATTTTTTTCGGGCAGTGCTGTATAATATTCACTTCCAGTTTCTAAAAGCAGAGTGTAAAGAAGTTTGAACTGCTCATGCAGAAATGAAAGCAGATTCTTCAGCATATGGAAATTACTTTTTTTAATCCTTGAGTTAAAAGCTTCTGAAATGTGAAATATTTCAAATTCTTCCTTAACTTGACAGAAGGCATTAAAACTTTCAAACTAATAGGTGACTTAGGGAGAGAATTTTAAGACACTGGAACTGGGGGGGAACACACGTACAGTTAAGGTGGCACCTTATTCTATGGCTTCATTAAAGGGATTTTTCATAGAACGAGCTCTGATCTTGTTCCTTTTCTCTCTGCTGCTGTTGAATCCAGGCTTGATGTCCTTGGAGTATTCAATGATGAATAATGAACTTGGAGTAGTAGGAAAGATCACTTTAAAAATTTAGACTTTGTGGTGGAAGAATGCCTTGCAAATGTGAACAAGTGCTTTTTAGATTACAGTAGATACCACTCTGTAAAGACTGCTGAGAAAGAGAGGTCTCGTTGCTGCAACTGAGGAGCGTGTGTGTTGGGCTGACAGAACATCTTGATTCTGTATATGGGAGATGATGCTATCGGTTTCTTTCTTTGTGAAGTCTTAGTTAGCCATTTCTTATACCTTTTACTTTTCAAACAAAAGTTAATGCTTTTGCTTTTCACTAAATGTAAAATTTTACTACTTTTTCAGTTAATGACTTTTGCAAGGAAATTGAGGGATTTTTTAATGCTTATTATCTGTTGTCTATCTGACCCATAAGCAAAGTCTGCAATTGCTCAGCTTCTAGGGGTTTTATGGATAAGGTTTCCTCATAAATTTACATCAGACCAATGACTGCATTAGACCTTTGTCAAATCATATGAGATTTCTATTTAGCAAAGGGAATGCTCGTCTCTAACATGCTTCTCAAAACAGTATTTTGTTTCTTGGGTTGGTTACATATGTTGGGGATTGATGTGACAATAGGAAGTACCAAAGAATTACATGGTTTAAGATACTGATATTTTAAAGCACCCAATATATAGTTTCCTGAGACTGGAACTTAATGCTGCTGTATTGGACACGCCTCCTATTCATAATTTCTCTTCTTTTTTTCTCTTTGCTTTTGTTTTCAGAAAGTCCTTTGGAAGTTACTGAAAGCAACTTTTGCCTGTGTTGTGAACCTGAGGTGTTCTCTATCTCCCCCCCCCCCACTTTTCCTGGTTGCTCATATTATGAGCTTTCATGTACATACCTGGAAAAAGGACTACTGCATTACAGATAAAAACTTGCAGTAAAGATGCTGCAGGAAGAATGTTCCATAAGACAAATTTGGGATATGTAGCACTGTCAATAATTTTAGAACCACTTTTGCATGTATGTGGTTTTCTCAGCTTGCTTGTTTTCCAGCCAACTACTGAGAAAACATAGGCTTTCAGAGAAATACAGATGTGGAGAAAAATGTATTCTACTGTCTGTATTATAATTACAAGCAAATTTTTTCAGTTCAGGGCTCTTCATAATTGACAGTCATAGCTGAAGCTAAAGTTTCATATTGATCTTGATCCTTTAACATCTACAAACAAAACATACTTCTTTCACTAATTTGAGACCAGTACAGTTCTTCTACTATGTTTCTGAATTAAAATATGGGAAGTCCATGACATGAAAAGGTGTCCACTTAGATATAGTCAGGGGCAATAAAAGTAACTGCAAAATGACATGGGGGAGATAAATCTTCACTATTTTTGTTTCTAGTTAGACCTGTGTATCACACAAGTGACATACATTGCTTTCATATTCCTCTTTGCTATCTGCACCTGATAAATTGACTTTCAGAAGTCCTGTTTGGGGTTTGTTTAATCCTTCATCTTAATATGATGTGGTGTGTGAAGTGATTTTAACATGGAGACTTTTATACTATTTAGATACACCGCTGCTGAAAGGCCCTACAGTGAAATAGGAGTCACCTTTCAAAATAGTTATTTTTGTAAAAATAAATCCCATTATCTGAGTCAGTTCTTCAGGTAGAAAGAATGCAGCTAGAATACCTCACACTGTATAAGGTTTACTTTTTGTACCACTAATAAATGCTGGTACTGTTACATATTCTTAAGTACCTGTGTATTAAAAATAATTGAGGAGAACACATGGTCTACAGACGCAGTGCAGCTTCAGGCATTACTATGAAGGAAATGTCTGTTCAGTCAAAGCCATAGGCATGGAATGTGCCCCTCCTTTCCTGTGCCACAGAACCGCATTTTTGCAGTGTTTTCTTCCTCAGCTCTCCCACAAACAGAAGTGAATTGAATACTACAGTGCATTTTTTAGTTGAGCCTGGTAGGAAAGCAGTCACAATGCTACTTTTTATATTCATTCCCTCTCTACTAGACTCACTGTCTTTGCTCCATGTTTGTGTGAGATGCTGCATGTTTTGGGATGCTTCTTCCCTCTTTGAAATTATACCCATGGGCATGAGATGCTGAGAAGACGGTTTGCTGCTACTGACATGGGGTAATCAGTTTCTCACTTAAACGTTCTCAGTGCTTATCTGGTCCTTTGAAGGCTTATTCACCTCACTACACTGTTAGCAGCAAGAAGCAATAACCATTTAAAGCTGTCTTGATAAGTGAATTGGTTGCTATATTCTTGCCACCTTCTAAAGCTATTCTTCAGCTGCATCAATTTGCTTTTCTGGATATTCACAAAAACAGAGGAGCACTGGTGATACAAAGGAGTTGTAAACATGGATCGCAGGGTATATTTGGGAGAAGGTGGGGGATTAGTCCTTTTGGTAGCAGCAGCAGCGTGGCGTTAGGTCAGTTTATGCCACTTATGAAACACCCCCAGCTCTTTTTGTTATTTTAAAAAATGTATTGTAATTGCCCATGTGACATCATGGGAAGTATCTAACCTTAGAATTTAATGAGCAATTGGAGCCAGTAATACCAAGTATCTGCCTGTCCAAAGGAGAAGCTAATTACTTTTTTTTAACATTGAAAGCTTTGCAAACTCAAACTATGTTGATGTTTGCAGTACTGACAGATCATCAGGCATAGTATCTTGCAAATGATTGAACCTTAGATTGTGTTCCTTGATGTCCTATGTGTGTCAACCCACAACTGACTGATAGAAGATGTCAGTGCAGTTTTGTTCATTAGAAAGTAAAGCTGGATATTGAAAAATAGTGACTCAGCTGAACTGAAAACACAGGTTTGAATCAAACTCGGAACTCAATAAAACTGGACAAGGCTTTTGTCCAGTATCACTCCAGGTAGTACAAGCAGGACCCCTGAATGCCTTGTGTGAATTACAGGATCTTGAGAGAATTGTAACCTTTTTTATCTAGCCTGAATCAGCTCAACTGCGTTAATATTTCTGTAACTACAGGCTAATTGTGAGAAACCCCTGTAGCTGCCTGTAAATAGAGTTCAGTGGGTCAAGACAAAGCCATTTGCTTAGTTGCCTGCAGAAAGGTTTTCTGAACCAACAAGGAGAACTGTGGCAGTAGGCATGACACCAGGACTAGGGTGCTCTGGACTCTTTATTGTTCCTAGACAGAACCAAAGAGTTTCCTTCTCCTAAATGTGATGTCTCATCTACTTTTTTTCTTTTGCCAAACATAGGTTCCTGTGAGTGGGAGATTTGGTTTGTTTTGTAAGGAAGCAAAGGTGCTTTCAGGAATGCAGAATGTACATGCATGATATACAATGCCTGGCTCCTGCTATAACACTTTCTATAATCACTGATAAAAGTAACTGCTGGAAGGTCTTTTTTTTTTTTTCCTCACCTGTCATTGCCAGCAAAGTTGTCTTTGGGTGGAAATACATTGTGGAGGTCTGTCATTTTTTTACTTTTCAGGTTTGAATGCAGTTTTTAGGTAAAAAGGGCTTTTAATACGTACTTCATTATTCCATTTTTATTGCTGCAGAGCAGTAAATGTTAACCTGGTATGAGTGTAGAGGAAAGGTGGGTCTCCCTGCTGCAAGGATTTCACAGCTGAACTTGAAAGAAGTGATGTGTAGGAAGGAGTAAGGGCAAAGTATGTGGTTTCACAGCATCTTGCTTACCAGCGTGTATTTCCTGTGCAGCATGGCTGCTGATTGAAGGAGTGAGCTGTCAGGGTGCGTGGCAAATACAGCTGCATTCCAGTTAACTTAAAAAAGGGAAAAGAAAAAGGGAAGGGGGGGGAATAAAAGCTACCTTAAGTTCTAATGTCTCTTTTATTGTTAGGTGTACCCTAGCTGATTATCAGGAATGAGGATATCTCAGTGGCCCTGACAGTAGAGTGGCGGGAGCCCCTGCACTTCTGCAAGCACGTATTCATGACCATATATAGGCACGTACAGCACAGGAACAGGAAGAGTGGTTTGGGGGCATTTGAAGTCTCTCTGTATAACTTCTTTAAAATAAAAGCTTCAAAATGTCACAGACTGGAGAAGGTAGAGAAGTAAGATTTCTCTGTGTATCTGATGGCTGTCACACCTTGAGAGAAATCAGATTGTGAAATAAAGGCAGAAGTATGAAAACAAGGTAGATTTAGCGTAACTAACGCCATTCTGTGCATTGCTATCTGTGTGCTTGTGTAATCTGAAAACTGTAAATACTGTAGTAACTGAGTGTAGTAGGGATTTGTTGATAGACCAATTGTTTTAATCTCTAGCAGAATAAAGAATTAGGCATTATTATTCTTAATATCCATGCTCATCATATACAACAAACCTGTCCTTTTCTGGTTTGCTAAGCTTTTCAGTCTGAATTTTTACCTTAACTGAAATAGTTTACTTTATAAAATCTACAGCACTTGTAACTGATGTGATGGGCAGCATTTGACTTCACTTGAATTGAGAAAGTAAATCTTGCTAGCTCTTACCTGCTGGTATCAAACTTCCATTTAAGTGAGACTGTGACTGGTGTATATGTGAAAATTGGATAAAGAGAACACCTGCTGTGGGGAATGCTTCCCTTCAAGTGTTTCAGAAATCTGGTGTTTTGGGGTTTGGTTTTTTGTAACTTCCCCTCATCTTTTGTATGATTTGTCCAAATTAATGCTCAAACCTGAACGAAGTTACATTTCGTGAAAATGTATTTAGATTGGCTTTGTGCATTCAAGGAATTTAATGTAGTAAATGTGCAATTCCTTACATAGGCTTGCGGTAAAAACTGTGCTGATCAGATGTTCTGGATTAGTGAACTATAAACTTCATAGTTTCTTGCAAGCCTCTCTGCAGACGTTTAACTGAAAACAGTGGCTGTAAATCTTGGGAACTACATCAATAAAATGCTGTCTTAAACTTCAGGTGGTGTTTTGGGAGTAATTAGTAATTAAAGTGGAGAAACTTAAGGTCATTTCTCAGTCTTGGCTTTTGAGTTTTCTAAAGGAATACTCAACTGTAACCTAAGTTTTTTTACTTGCTGATATGTGTATGAGGCTCTTGTACTCTGTGTGCATGTGCAGTTCTCTTGAATGAAAAAGGTTTTGTCATTTAGACTTTTTAAAATGTTATTGTTTGTCTTGACTTGTTCAAATCAGTTCTGATAAATTTTTAAAATTCTCAATGTATTTAATATCCAGCATTGGCTTCAACTGTAATGCATCGATTGAAGTGTTGTCTTAAACAGTTCTCAGTAAAAATAACTTCCTATCTCCACTGGACTATATTGGAGTTCAGTTTTTTGCTTGTCATTTTGTATTACAAGTAATGTGCCTCTTGCTATATGTGCTTTTTTTTTTTATTTGCCCATAAACATCACATTTTATAGGGACTGTCACTTTGTTTAAATAGTGCTTCCTCAAGAGGTGGCTGAGACAGTGGCTTTTTACTGCCAAAAGGGGGAGATCTTCATCCCATTGAGGCGTGTGGAAGCGTAGTCGCTTATCCTTCATATCAGTCTGGTTTGGGGAAACGGAGAAACCTCCTTTAGAGCATTTATTTCTGGAAAAACCCAGTGGCAATAAAGAAGCCATAACTGCTTTTCAGTTCATAAGTGTTAAGTGAGACTACTGGATTTAATTCTTTTATATGGGCTTCTTGTATGTACAAATTCGGGATATATGGCTTTTTCAGATACTGATCTCCACAGACAAGTTAAATTGGTTTAACTGCTGAAGAAAAGTGGATTAGTTTTAAATGGAGTTCACAAAGGCACGTTAGCAAAATGCAGAGTGCCTTAGCTGACAGACTCTCATCTTCAGAAGACACATTAAGTTTTTTGCCTCTGTAAGCATGAATATGCTTTCTACTTCTTGATGTTCGTTGTGAATTGTTTATCTGTCCTACAAAAAGTGGTATCTATGATGAATTATCACACGGAAAAATTTTCATTGAAGAATTGAATTTACTAGTAAAATGTTCATTAAAAGCAACATTTAGGTTGGCCTGTCCTGAGGAAACATCTGTTACTATTGAATACTTCTGAATGGATATTACTCATACTATAGATAACCTGACCGATAAGAGTAGCTCTTACTGATAGTGAAAAAAGAAACAAAACTAGTTTGACATTACAAAAATAGCTGAAAATGAAGTGGTATTCCAATTTTACTACAGACTAACATCTCACCTTACAGATATTACCAGTTTAAGGCCCATGGTCATTCAGCGTGCAGTTTGGTCACCCAAGTTTTGCTTAATTTTGGTCATTTAACCAAGTCTTGTTTCTCTGCTTGCTCTAACCAGAGCTAACCCAGCCTTGGCAGGGGTAAGCAGTCCTGTTCATGTCCTGAAGTCGAGTCAGAATCCCAAAAAGGCGTCCCTTCATCTAACTTTGAGCTGGGAGTCGGCCTGAGTATCATGTTGAAAGCAAAACTAAATACCTGCTTATAAGTGAGGCTAAATTCCAGTCTGATCCCCAACTCCCTTAATTGGTCATTTGATAAAAGGTCATGGTAATAGAGCCTTGGAGCCTGTCTTGCCTTTCTCCTTCATGAGTGCCTTAATAGTTCTGTAGGTTAGCTATATTTCATATCCTTTAGACTGCTTTGGATTGAGCACTGAGCTGTGTATGCTGTGTACAGAGGGTCCTGACTCTAGCAGGATAGCTATGGAGTATGTCCTCACTCTGGAACCAAGTATACAGACTGGTGGTTGGGGTAATATCTGGCTAATGCAGATGAGTTTACATTCCTTCGGGTCAAAGGAGACAATCCAAGTCACTCTTTCTTCTCATCTGGGCAAGTGCTTTCAAGAGCATCTTCTATGGCAGTTTATTACTCTCTGCTCCTCTGAGAAGAGTAAATGTTTTTATCTCGGTATAATGCAAATTTATGTTTACATGGAAAAAGGAGATCTGATTTAGGTATTAGAAGCAGCAGATAAATGCTGTCTGCCATCCAAAATGTAGCATTCAGTTTAGAAAGTCAGGAACTGACAGCCTTTCAGTTTCCATTAGCCAGCTCTGAGTGGTTGTGCACTGACTGTTAGTGGGCAGAAAGCTGCCTGGGCTAGCCATTAGGGATCTCATTGGGGTTTGAACACCGCTAATGAGGCAGCTAAGCGTGCTCTCAGGGCACTCTAAGCTTGAACCATCTCTCCTGGAGATCATGGTCTGAAACTTGGGCTCTGTCAAGAACCTGGGGCCCCAGCACTGGCTGTATTGAAACCCTCGACTATAAAAGCTATTTGGAAGTCAATTCAAGAGCTCTAGCATGCTCAATTCTTCTGTAGTTTCAAATATATATATAAAATTTGTAAATGTAAAGCATTTTTCAGTTATTTTTAGGTATCTCTTAATTGAGTATGTGCTTCTCAAACACCTTTATTTCAAACAGGAGGCCCAGAGAGTGCAGGCACTGAATCTCCCAGCTCTTTATTCCACAGAAATATAACCAAAGGTATTAGAAATGGGAGCTATGGTTCAGGTAGTATCTGGTATTTGAGTAGTGACATCCTATCAAGGATGCAAGAGAGCTTTGAATGTCTCCTGAACTTAGATAACTGTAAAGTGTGAAGGATAGGAACTTTTGTCAGGTTAAGTTAGGAAACCAATGTTTGTTTGTTTATTTTTATATGGGTCCTCTTAACAGTTTAAGGCGGAAACAAGAATTAATGAAAGTAAGTCTGCAAGCACATGTGTTGGCAGCTGTGCAGTGAACCAGTTCAGGCAGCAACAACAAAAAAAACTAAAGCTTGCTGTGTGGTTGTACAAGTGCTTGTGCAAGCAGAAGGCGGGAGAAAGCCAGGGCAGGTGCATGTACCTTTAGTGGAAGTACTGGCTTATGCTTGTTTTGTCTGCAAGAAGTTGTGGCTGAAGGCAATTGCTTGAGGACTTGAATTAAAGAAGTTTGCAGGATGCCTTTGTTGTGTTTTTTTTTAAAAAAAACTTTATCTGCTGATACTGTGGTACTAAGAGACCTTACCGGTAGATGCAGGTGAAATCGCATGCTTCAGTGTCTACACAAGTGTTTTTAAGCTTATGTAATCTATCAGTTACTGTCTAACTGTGGGCCTTTTGGAATGTTTAGAAGTGTAGTAAAATCAGAGTAGAAGCTTTGAAGATTGAATGTATCTTCATCATGGGTTTTGGCTCCCTTGGAATGTGTGTTGATTCCCAGACATCCATGCACTGAAAGTTGAAATAGATTATGAATGTATTATTGAACTTATTTGTTAGGATAATCTTTTTGCCAATACAAAATGAGTGACTCAATTTCGATCTGCTTCCATAACATATACCTCCTCTATTCTGTTTGAAGAGGTGAAACTTTATATTCTGTGTTTCTAACAAGGACAGAATAGTTTAAATAATGTGAACAAATACATGAAACGGTGGGAATTGTACAATTTCATGTCTGGGTATTAAAGCTATACAATGCATCATTGGTTTGAGTAGTATATACTTGTATTCATTCCAACCACATAATTGTTTTTGTATTTAAGGTGCGTATAGCAGCAAAATTCATAATTCATGCTCCTCCTGGGGAATTCAATGAGGTGTTCAATGGTGAGTATGTCTGCTCTGTCCTTTCACATAAGGCATCTTTACCCAAAATTGTATTGCCGATTACCCTCCTGAATTTCATGTAGCTTATATTTTAGCAGCTCACTTGCTGTAAGAGCTGGTTTTGTAGCTTGGCATATTAAGTTTTGCAGTCACAAGACAGCTTGGAGTTTAAATGCAAAAGGAGGAAAGTACCACTTCTCTTTGCTGTGAGAATGAGCTTTCTTTTTGTTTTTAATCAGTCATGAATTAAGAGTTGCTAGGGGTTTTGTTCATGTACTCTTTTTTTTTTTTTTTTTTCAAACTTTGATAGACAATTACGTTTTTCAGCAGAAATTAAACTAGCTGAAATTAAAATGGTCTTCTTTTGTTAAAGGAGTATTGTTACAAATACTTAACCTTGAATATACAAAGGCCAAATGCCAGCTGTGGAAGGAATATTAATCTTCTGCAAATATTTTTAACCCTTAAATTCTGGGCACGCTTCATTTTACTGAGTGTATTGGTAAGCTGAAAGGAAACTTGAAATTAGCTTCTGTCAACTATTGTTGCCTGTAATTTACCTAAGATGTTATATTTCTTTGAAAATCGTGTTTGTCTTGCATCAAGACATGTGGGCATAGATACCATGAGAGAAGGCATATGTTTTGTAGCTGTAGCTTACAAATAGCCCTGGTGCTATTTAAGTAAAGTAGGTTTAGTAAGCTAAACTTCTAGTCAGTGTCAGGCTGGAGAGAGCTTAAATTTGTTAAAGAATGTAATGTTTTCACGAGTACCTTGTTCTTCAGTTAAACTGTGACCCACTGATTATTTAAACTTAGCTTACACTGCATTTGTGAAATGAACTGTTGGTGAGCAGCTCATTAATCCTGCTCCCTGAAGGTTAATACAGTTCTTATAGAAGTACTGCTATAAACTTTATTGATAAGCTGGTTCATAGTTGCAACTACCTGCTCCGTAGCAGAATGTGTTTGAAAACACATAACAGAATATTTGATCATAAATGCATGACCAGTGTCCAGTGAGATTCAGACTGACTTTTGATAAACAGAGAAAGCTTTAAATTTTAGTTCTGTAAATTATTTTGGTTGATAGGTTTGGGGTTTTCTGGGTTTGTGGGATTGTTTTTTTCACCTGGGGTGTTGTTCTGTGTGTTGGTTTTTGTTGGGTGGTGGGGTTAAGAAAAAATACTTTAAATATATTCTGGGTGGGTATTTTTTTTGACTTGCATGATAACTTGGGAATCTTTAGAAGAGTTTAAAATGTTATAGTGAGACTAATGATCAGTTCATGATCAGTGCATTAAATTGTACTAAAACAGTGCCTAGTAACTAATAATTCAGTAAGTGAAGTACTTAACTACTTACTGCATAGTAAATGTGAAGTCATTCTGAGGAGAGTATTGACTATTCATGTTTCTTGTATGGTGGTAGAAGAAATGGTACTGTGATATATTGTGCTCTGACTACTAAGTGTCACTAGGGAATGACACTTTAAAAAAAACTTAATACAATGTACCATGTGTTGTGGTTTAGCTGACAACTCAGCCCCACACAGCTGCTCACTCCTTCCCTCACTGGTGAGATGGGGGAGAGAATCAGAAGGGTAACGCTCGTGGGTTGAGATAAGAACAGTTTAATAACTAAACTAAAACAATAACAGCAACAACAGCGACAATAATGCAATGAAACGGAAAACCATGAAAGGTGTGAAACACGGGGCGGGGGAAATGAACAACCTGCAAGTGACGCAGGTGCCCACCGACCCGACGCCGCCAGGCCCCAAGCCACAACCGCCAGCTGCCCCGGTATATTTACATACCGGTCATGGTGTCACATGGTATGGAATGAACATCCCATTGGCCAGTCGGGGTCAGGTGTCTTGGCTGTGGCCCTGCCCCTCCTGGCCTCCTGCCCACGTGGGAGCACATGGGAAACTGGAAAGGTCCCTGACTACTATGGGCGCTGCGTAGCAACACCTAGCCGGTACTTGGCAGCAACTAAAGCATCAATGTGCCATCAGCACTGCACCATCTACAGTGAGGAGAATTAACTCTATCCCAGCCAAAACCAGCACACCATGTTAGTGTCGGCAGAATGCAGTAACCACTACCGTCAGTATAGTGTGAGGGATTTGGTAGTTTACATCTTAAAAGTGAACTCATTTGAATCCTGTGCAGTTCTCATTCAGAAGTTTTCTATAAACTAGTTTGACAGATTCCTAGAGCTGTCACACAGCCTTCAGAATACAGCTTATATATGCTTACCAGATTGTGTTGGAAGGGAATCCATTTCCATACTACTCCTCTCACTTTGTTCAGTCAAAATTATGAAATATCAAGCAATAAATTTCCTACCTAGTAATCCATATGGGTGTGGGGTGGTTTGGGCTTTTTGTTTTGTACAGTCTGTTGAAATTTGTTATATGACTGAAACAAGTTTCTGAGTTAACTGTACTATTGCATTATAAATATCTCCTTTTAGATGTTCGGTTGCTGCTTAATAATGACAATCTTCTCAGGGAAGGAGCAGCCCAGTAAGTACCAGACATCAAATACTCAGTTGCATAAAAGAAAGATGTTTTTCAGTAAGACTGTGAGTGTCAGTAAGTGTTCTGTTTAAAAAGATGTGTGCTTGGCAGGTAAAACGCTATTATGTGTGTTGTGCATCTTTGATCAAGATTAAATTCTTGGCAGAGGAGACATCTGTATTGTATCCTAATGATTAGAGTAACTGTTCTGGAAATGACTGACCTGGATTTTGGAACTAGTCTCCACCTTTCTGCATTTCATTTTCTGTTTCTTGGTAGATATTGTAGGCACTGAACATCCGTAAAATACTGCTTCCTTAGACCCCACTTTTATATCAAAACACATTATGGCTGCTGTATTTTATGCCAAAATTGATTTCATCCGTAAGAATGGAGATGTCTGGCTTAGGTTGGATCCCTGTGGAATTTAAACTTCACCTGTTCCTTCAGTTTCTGTGTTACTGTAAAGCTTACATGTTTGTCTATATCTGGTTACTTTTGAACATAAATCATTGTGTAATGGTGGTTGGAATCTGTAAGATGAGCACTGAATGAACTGAGGTGATTCCAAGAATTTGGGCCTGCTAGTTAATGAAGCATTGATATATTTTTTTTGATGCATCATTGCCCAGATTATTAGCTGTTATTTAAATCTCTTACAGCTACTAAGGAAAAAGATTGTGCTTAATGCAGGCTTCAGGTGTTTTTTTTTTCTCTTGTAGTGCATTTGCACAGTACAACTTGGACCAGTTTACTCCAGTAAAAATTGACGGTTACGACGAACAGGTATGAATACAGTTAAATACTTTTAAATGTTCCTTAAACTGTTAAATATGTTCTGGTATTGGAACATATCTTGGCAAGAAAATGAAGAGAGGGGCATCTTCCCTGCCAAAATACAGAGATTCTAGCCCTCCAGTAGTACCGGTTCTATAAGTTAATCATTTAGGGTACCTAAAGAGCTTGAAGTTTCAGTCTGTGGTGTCAGCCTGAATTCAGTCAGACCTGATTTGGAGCTATAGAATCAATTTGCTCCATCTTTAGTACTAGAAGACATTAATTTCTATGTTGTATTGTTGTTTGCAGTAAGAGGGTAAGATTCAGGATTATTTTTGAGTCAGCGTGTCATGTTAGCTTCATCCTCACTTGGTATATGCATGTATTGTTTAAAATGTGAGTCTTTGGATATGAGCACGCTCCAGTTAAATATAGGATATCATTAGATTTGGCGTGGTATTTTTTCATCTTTATTCAATAGCAAATGTTATTAACTAAAATTTTATAATGTAGGTTTTGATAACAGAACATGGTGATTTGGGAAATGGAAAGTTTTTGGATCCCAAGAACAAGATTTCCTTTAAATTTGATCACTTAAGAAAGGAGGCTACTGATCCTAGACCTCACGAAGTTGAAAATGCCATAGAATCCTGGAGAAATTCAGTTGAAACAGCAATGAAAGCATATGTGAAAGAACACTACCCAAATGGTGTCTGCACAGTAAGTACTACATTATATAACCACTGTACTACTATAGATAGAAGTTTGTAAACCCGGAAAATAGGCAGTTGAAACTGTAAAGAATTGAGTCCTGTCAAGGGCTTATACAGGGAAATGAGGGAAGTTCTGCTTCAGAAAGTTTAATATTTCAGCTGTTGGATTACTAGTGAGTGGTTACTGCAGGTTATAGTGAAGACTTACCTCCCAGTTGTGAAGAATTTTTATTTAAATTTCTTAAAGCATTAAGACCTTCTTTCTACTGGAGGTTGACTACTGCAGGTAGAGCCCATTGATCCTGGCTACCTGGCTGGTTACTTTTTAAACTAAAAAAAAAAAAAAAAAAATCCATAAGATACAAATGTCTGTCTTGGCTTGGTTTATTGACAAAACTGTCAGTAAAGCAAACTGGTTTTTCTTCCATCACATCTCCTGTCTTTGAAGGTGCTATATCCTTACCACCAGAATCAGTGGGTTCTGATATCTTAAAATAAAATCTCTCAGTCTGGACTTAAATTAGCATTCATTTGCTGTTAAGAGCCCTATGAGTATCTAAAGTTCAGCAAACTGATCTAATGATAGCTGTCCTGTGGTTTGTATTAACCTGATGGAAAAATTAACTAGGGGGGAAAAAATCAGTTGCTGAGTTAACAAGTTGAATTGGATTCCCAGGTAGCCAAATGAATTCCAGCTTCTGTAAAGGAAACTAGCTCGTGTGTTCATTGAGATGGTGTTTAGCAGTATTTTATTTTAGGGGATAAAGTAGAACAGAGGACCAAACCCACCCTTTTAATCAGCTTTTTGGTAGTCTGTATAGGCTTAAATCATCTTTTAGTTATACAATAACTTGCATCTGAAACCCAGCTATTAATATATATTGTCACAGCAGTCACTGCTATAGGCAGTAAATTTTAGAGTTTATGTAATAATAATAGAACTAGATATCTCTAAGCAGTTTGAGCAAGAGAGATACTGAAACTTTAACTCTGTTCTTTTGTTTTTCTTTCTCGTTTCTATTTAAGGTGTATGGTAAAACAATTGATGGACAGCAAACCATTATTGCATGCATAGAGAGCCATCAGTTCCAAGCAAAAAATTTCTGGTAAGTTTCTGTATGGATACAAATACAGTAAAATACAGCCAACTGAATAATTGCACTAGTGCTATTACACTGATAATCCTTAGTTCAGAGAAGGAGGTACATGCATGCCTTACATGTGACCTTTTTCTTCCTCCACCCCACCCCAAGTTTTTCTGCAAAAACTATGTAGAAATCTTTTCCTTTGTGGTAGGTAAAATGGCAGGCTGCACATCTGCATCTCCTTTGGAGACCTTTGGCAACTTTGTAATATTCCTTATGACTCTTGCAGTTTATCACACTGGCACCACTACCCATACCTGTGTTCCCTAATACAGTTGCTTCTGCTTGTGTTGCTTCCTTTGTGACTGACAGAATAAAACCAGCTCCTTCTAGTTTGCATGTTGCAGAGAAAGAAGGTGATCAAAGATTAATTTGCCAAAAGACTTGAATCATTAATTCTTGGGTGAGGAGGATAAAGGTGATCTTGGATTAATTGAACTCTTATAAATTGCAGCTTGACTTTTTTCTGTACTTGGTTGAAAGGTGTTTTCCACAGTCCGGAGTGAACTTTGGATAGCTCCTAGCAGGAAACTGGCCAGAGTTGAGATAAATATCACAGTATCAGAATTGGGTTAAGGAATTATCTCCTAAAGATAGCTAATATATGCAGTTGTCTGAATAAATGTATTTCACTATTATTTGCTATTTTGCATCTGCTTGATTTTATATTTAGTAATCTCATGGGTAATGAATGAAAGTGCAGGAACCTTTGCTTCCTGATGCTGAAGGTGAACATTACATATGCATAGTAATTTCAGTATGTGGCTATCAGTTAAATGATTTGCCCAGTGTACTGTTCCATAGATTTTAATTGAATTTGCACAGTTAATAAATAATTTTTCCCTGCTGACTTAAAGTTGATTAGTTAAGTCCGCATGTTTTCCATCAATATTAAAAGTAACTTGAAATAATACTGATTTCCTTTTTAGTTGACAAGTATGAATGAATTATGGTATTTCAAATAGTTACTTTAGTATTTACTTTAGTATACTGTAGTCTTTCTATTAAAGAAGGGGAATAGACATGCAACAACCTTTTTAATAAAGTTATGGTCAGACATCTATGGGTAAATACTGACCCATGTTTCCGAAAGTTTTACAGAAGGATAGTCAGACTCTAATTCTCATTCTTAGCAAGTTTTAATAAATGCATATTGGTTTTTTGGGGACGAAAGAATGGATTCAAAGTTAACCAGGCTCCTCAGTTATCCAGCTGTATATCAGGATGTCTAGCTCAAGCCACAGTCAGTATTTGTTCTCAAGATGTCCCGGCTCTTTAGGCATTTGGAAGGCTGGCAACCTACCATGAAAGCAAGTTTGTTGCATGATAGAAGACCAACACATGCCGAAGAAAAATGTTCTGTGAATTTCTGAAATACTATCAACTTAGTAGGATAGATGGTTTATTAAAGATTGTGAAAGAAAAGGAAGGACAGTTAATCTCTTACAAAACATCTTAAGTCAGCAGCAGTAAATAAAGTAATGATACATTGTTTTTAACTTGCAGCATTTCCTCCAGAAGGTTCCTTCTGAACTTGAACTCTTTTCTTGGAATAGCATCTTAAGGACAAAAATGATATCCCAGCGTAGAAACATTGTGGTCCTTGAAGTTAAGATGACCGCAAAGTGACTAAGAAGCAAAAAAACCTGTTAGCTAGTCATTGAATCCCGTGCATCTAAAAACTAATATTGTACTTAAAATGTAGTTCAGCATGTAAGCTTTCTTGTAACTAATGGGTCGGTCTTAAGGCTAGCAGTAGTATTAGTGTCGCTGAGTTGGGTGACCCTTTCAGTTTTCTTAGAGATGCCAATAGGCTTCTGAATTGCCTTAGTCTGAATTTTCAGTGATAATCTGTAATTTGGATATTGTCTGAAGTAATACCCAATAATTGAGTTAACGTTAGTATCTAAGATGTGTCGATATAGATCCATTAGTAGCTGTTAATCTTTAAGTCTTTATCTCTTTCTCTCCCTTTGAATGCACTGAAATCTACACCTAACAGTAGGATTTGAACTCATAGTATCAGCTTCCTTTCCTTCAAGTGCAAACAAAGGAAGTATCAAGAGACAGCCACAGTGCATTCTTAATATAGCTCTAATGTACTAACCTTCTAATCCACTAACCTCATAACTAAGAAAGAAAATGTCTAGCCTACAGGAAAGAAATCAAGTGAAACTGCAACCTTCCCATACTGTTTTCCAGATGTTTGAAACTCCCTTTAAGCAATTTGGCAAGGATATTGAATTTGTGGGAGGAAACTGGAAGGAAATTGTTGTCCTGGAACAGAAATGCTAGAAGAGCTGAAAGGCCTAGTTACAGTTCAGCACAGCGGAAAGTCTTGCTACTTTAACGTTCCTTCCATTCAGGTTTTTCATAGCTTGATGTGAAGCGTGGCTTTCCCTGATTCAGCAAGTCATCCAGGTCCTGGAAACAAAATATTGACTATATATGCCTAATTAATAATAAAAGAGGGAAAGAACGTTGGAGGCTTTAGGTATTTTCAGAAGTGTTATTGTTAAAAGGTCCTTACTAACAAATCTCCTTGGTCCGCATTGAAAACTGAGAGTGAATATTTTGGGAAACTGTTCTCCGCTTGACTGATTATGGTGCTGAATCTTTAGGGAAAGATTTTGTGCATGTGTAGTTGCACAGCATATTTCATTCTCTCTTTTCCTTTGACTGTCAGTTGTATGTTGGGGTTCTTTTTCTTGACCAGTGGGGTGACATCTGTTTTCTATTTTACTTTTTTAAAGGAATGGCCGTTGGAGGTCAGAATGGAAGTTTACAATCACCCCTTCAACCACTCAAGTGGCTGGCATCTTGAAAATTCAGGTATGCTTATCTCAAACTGTGTCCTGATCAGTAAAAACTCCAGTTATTATCAAGGGAGGCTCAGGCCAGTGTATCAAGTATTCTGAGAGAATTTGAGGACCCAATAAGCAAAGCAGAGATGCCCATTCAGTTAAGTGTTGGTGGCTTAATTGCATATTTGCTTAATCCTTACAAACACAAAATATGTTTAATATCATGATTCAGAAGACTTCAGGTGGTGTATTCACCTTGCCTAGGCATATACCTCTTTGATTTCCTGTTTCTTGCATTCACAGTGGCACAAACCTTCCCTGAGAGTAGGCTCTTTCTGAAGTAGAACTTTTTTCTTTTTAGCTGATAATAGTAGGTTGTTTTTCATGTAACCCATCCTGTTGTTCAGAAAGGTGAGAACCTTTGGGTTTAGTCATTCCACCATTTGGATTTTTTTAATATGGGTCTCCATTCGGAATTTGCCCCTCCTGTTGGCTTTGGGGCATTCAGAAAGGAGATGCTGTCCAAGCACAAATGGAGAAATCCTGATACCAAAGGAAGTAAGTCTGACTGTCATGTGGTAGGCAGGGGGACTTGACTTCCTGGATTGGTTCCCTGGAATGAGTACACATATTTTGCAGGAGTTTATTAAAACAATTCTGGGATCAGGGACTAGAATCTTAGTGCAGTCTGGTGTTCAGCATAGTACTTTATTATTTGTTTTACAAGACAGAGTCAAGTTCCCTTTTCCTGCTTTTTGTGCCCCCATGAGTTTTACACTTCCTTACTGCTCAGTGACTTGACATCAGAAGGAAGATGCAATGGAATGTTCTTCTAGCCATAGCCTGAGGCTAGGATGTTATTTCAGGATGTGGAAGCTGCGTTCAGATCCACCAAAGCAGGGGGACTGAATCTGATTTCCCATCTGGGGCAAATTGTGTAACAACTGCAATGATCGTCAAAATGTGGACAGCCATTATTATGTCAAGATGACCGTGGTAAGCACCCTAAGTAACTTCTAGGCTTCTCAAGACTTTGGGAGAATCTAAGTAAACTCCCACTTAAATCCAGCTTGCAGCAAAACAGGCATTTTCTCCACAGCATGCACTTACTGGTTAAATGTCTTAAGAGATTTTCCAGAACAAGGAAGCAGGTGTCTACCTAATTCTGGGAAGGTTTAGCCCAGTAGCCTAGAAAATAGCCTGAACAGGGAATTTAGTCAGGTTTTAGTTAGCATCTCAATTTGGGCACCAGCTGATTTTGTCTTTTATTACTATTTCACATAATTAATCAAGACATTATTTACATTCATTAAAGTCTGTTTTGGAGAGTGATTAAAAGTTTTACTTTTTTGCTTGTATACGAATTACTTGTTTCATCCAGGAATTTTGAAAGCAGTTTCAAATTTTTAGAACTTGTGTATGTGGGAGCGTTCCCCCTTCCCCTCTTGAAACAAACAAAAAAGTGCTTTAATATTTTTAAGGAGCAAAATAATTATCTAGAATATGAACTCACTACAACGTTAGTGAGCCTTCAGAGTACTGAAATTTCAGAGTTATTTGCAGAATCTTTGACAGCAGTACAGCCATTGCCCTGTTTCTGATAAAACCTTTTATGAATATGTTGGGGAAAATTCCAGCATCACCTGCTGTCCTCAGGTGTCTTCAGTATTTTTTCAGTATTTTTAAGGTCACTTGCACAATTTCTTCCTTTTTTTAATTCTATTAATAAACTCTAAAATAGAAGAATGTATTAATCTCTTCCATTGTTTAGTTTTCTTTTAATTATATGTAAGGGGAAGACTGCAACAGCAGTCTTTTACTAGAACTAACTCCCGGTGGTGCTTCACATGCTCCAATTGTGCATGGAAAACAACTGTTAAGTGAACTGATTACTAATTTTATCTCTTAGATAATTTGTCATTCTCATCCCTCCTTAGTTAACCTTTCCAAGAGGTTCTGTTCATAAACATCATCCTTCTTGTAGTCTTCTGAACACAGACCTAGCGTTCTAGAAGGATGTCAGCAGTGAGGTATAGTACAGAACAGTTACTTCTCATATTTTGTATAATATATAACACAACCCAGAATTAGATTTGACTCTTTAAGTTTTTAGGCCTGAGTGTTTGCCAAGAATGTGAATCAGTGAGACAGATAACATGCTTATGATGATGTTGGCCTCAGAGCACAGCGGAGGTTTGGGCCCTCTGCAGTGAATTGTGACAGAGAAGGAGGGAGATTTATTCTTCCCTGGGTTTTGCTGTTTCATTGGGAGGTCTCAGAACTTTGCACTGAGTAAGCACTTCTCATCTTTTAGGAACTGGATTGAAAAAGGCTGGCAGAAGTTTCACCCAGTAATGTTTGATTTGAAAAGAAGCTTATTTTATGGTTAGGGTGATACCTCTTCTTGAAAACCAAGTATTTGACAATAAACGAAATAAGAATGTAAGAGGAATCATAGGAAACAATGTTTCTCCTATAAAACACCTTTCTTTTGCTTAGGTATTATAGCTGTCTTACTTGGTGTCGTGTTTTTCTATTGTTATTTATAAAATTGAGGGTCTCTTGCATGCATTGTGATCATGATGTATATGAAATGATAGTATTGTGCATTAATCTTGAAATTAAAATGTTTTCTTGCCAAATAGGGTGAGACACATTCTTCAATTCCTCATAACATCAGCTACATTGACTATGTTGACTTTATCAAAATTGTAAAAAAATCTTTAAAGATACGTATTTAAACGTCAATGAGCTGTATAACTCCTCTGCATCAGTTATTGTGAATGATTACGTGTAACTTTATATATAGCTTCCCATTTTTTAAGCTTTCTAACAGTTACATTAGAAACTGATTGTTTTTAGGTCCTTCCCAGCTGAATTTAAATGTACTAAAGTTAGCTTGGGTAGAGTTTTACTGGACTCCTCCTGCAAAATAATCAAGGAACCTGTTCTGTAGATGTAACATTTCAAGAGTAAATAGATTTCATTCTGCATTGTTACCTAACCTTGGCAAACTTTGTCCCAAATAACTCCTTTGTCTGGATAAATACCAGCTTTTGATATGAGCTCTATCTAATAGAGGAAAATGTCAAAACCAGGCCAGTCTAGAAGAGCAAGCTTCATGTTGCGTTGTCCCTAGAAAACAACTTCACAGTATCCTGAAGCCTTGCCAAAACTATTCTTATTTTAAATATATCTTCACCATTTCAAGAGTTCCTAGTAAGGTCACGTAAATAGTATGTCGTTGTCATCATGATGTTAATCAAAACCTTGGTTTAGTGGTGGACTTGGCGGTGTTAGGTTTACGGTTGTACTCAATGATTTTAAAGGTCTTTGCCAGCCTAAATGATTCTATGGTGCTATGTTTCTAAACTTCTTTGCATGAAATAGTATTTAAGGCACATCAACATAGAAATGTTTCCAGAGTAGCTTCTTTACGATTCCCTCACAAAAATATTTAAATTCTACAACATTTTGATTTTCCTATTTGTTTTTGTTGCAATCACAGAATCCCAGGTTGGAAGGGACCTCAGGGATCATCCAGTCCAACTTTTCTAGGAAGAGCACAGTCTAGAAAAGATGGCCCAGCACCCTGTCCAGCCAACTCTTGAAAGTGTCCAACATGGCCGAGTCAACCACTTCCCTGGGGAGATTATTCCAATGGTTGACTGTCCTCACTGAAAAATTTCCCTCTGGTGTCCAATCAGAATCTCCCCAAGAGCAACTTGTGTCCATTCCCCCTTGTCCTCACCATGTGACTCCTTGTGAAAAGGGAGTCTCCGTCTTATTTGTAGCTACCACTTAAGTACTGGTACAGGGTAGTGAGATCCCTGCTATGTAACATTTTATGTGTGTTTTTGTTTGATTCATGTAGGTTTGTTTTGATAAACACTGCAATACTTTGATTTTTCCTTTATATTGTTGGTCTGCAACATTTAATGAGGTTTCTTGTTTAATTTTCTGTAGGTTCACTATTATGAAGATGGTAACGTTCAGCTGGTGAGCCATAAAGACATACAAGATTCTCTAACCGTGTCTGTAAGTGAACTTTAAAGACCTTAGCGTGTATATCAAAGTGACTGTTTAATTTAAAAAGAAGCAAGCTTAGAAAAACTCAGAAGTTTGGAGGCCAGTTTGCTCTTCTGCATGAATAGGAATTAATGTTCTAATTTATAGATATTTTGTATGCAGTATTTACTACTTTCACCTAACATGTAGTTGCTGTTTAAAAAAAAAAGTATGCTTGCATGTGGCTTATATAAGCTAAATTTGTAAATCTAATTAGTTTGCTGTCAGTCTTTTTGCACTTTTGTATTTAAACTTTGGTCTGCAGATTGACCTATAGAATTAATTTTTTAGTAAGAAGGAGATTTGTCTTATAATAACCCACTTTGGTATAGTCTTTAGGGGATCACCTCCTTTGCTTGTTGGGAAAAGACCAGTATGCTAAAAATAGTAAACAAATGCTACCAGTTGAGAAGCAGTAGTGGGTATTCTCCCTTCATTTCCTCCCTGTCTGTAACTGGTGCTGTCAGCCTCTTGCTTTTCTGTACAAAAAGCCCTTTCAGAGATGCTTCAGTTTGAGAAGCATAACACGCTTTAAATACAAAACATAATTTTATTCAACTTCTTTCCAAATGGATCATTATTGTAATGAGGAGCAGAGTAGAAATAAAAATTGTTTGGGAATAGTACCAGATGTATCCTTTAAGAGCTGGTGATGTTGCAACGTGAACAACTACTGCTTTTGAAATAATGCTCTTGCCTACTAGAGGTAGTGTTTATAAACAGTAACGTTTTCTGTTGGAGTGTTCTTTAATAAAACTTAAGCCAGTGTGGTTAAACTGGCAAAGGGAAATTGTAAAAGTGAACAGTGGAAGTATTTTAATGATAATGACTAGTAGTGACCAATTTGGCTCAAAAGCTCGATTCATCAATAAAGAACATTGTTTGTTAATACAAAGCAAGGCTTGTTGGCTTTCCAGTTGCAATGGCACCATAAAGAATGGGGGAATGTGGTGCCAACTGATAATGCTTCTGAAGCTGTAGATACAAAATTATTTTTGACCCCCTAAGCGAAGGGATCTGTTTAGTCTTTCATTCAGTTGAGGGTTGCTTCAGGGAAGCTTATGTAGAAGTTGTTCTCCTTTCAATAGCTTTTGCTTCGCTTTCTATTGGGACGAAACTTAATCCTGTTCCGCAATTTCATAAAGCAATAGAAGACTGGCTTTTTCTTCACCTTCTATTCCAAAGAAACCTAATCCTGTTCCACAATTTAGTGAAGCAGCAGAAGACCAATGAATAGAAAAATACCTTTTACATAACTTTCCTAACTTTCCTACCTCCTGCTAGAAGAAAAGCAAATATGTTGCTGGTCACCAATTTTTAGCCTTGGCTTTGAGCTTCATAGAGGACAGAGGCTGTACAGGTTCTTACTTCACACAGAAGGAATAGTAGGTAGATTGAAAGGAACCCCAGTGACTCCCTTTTTTGTTGTTTGGCAAAGAAACAATTTTGTACCATCAGTAGGCACAACTGAAATAAATGAAGAGTTCTCTTGTTGCTAGAGCTATGAATAGTTTTGCTGTAGGTTACGTTCTTATCCCCAATTTCTCTCTGAGCCAAATAAGACCTCATACCCCTGAATACTTCCTTTCATTAGCAGATCCCTTGAAATCATTGCCTCAGTTCACTGAAAAGTCAAAACCCTTTCATTTGTTCTACCTGGTCTCTGCTGCCTCCTTCACCTCTTTCTGCGGTGTCCAGGAGTGCTTTCACAGCTGCTAGGCGCAGTTTCACTAAAACTTTGAACCAGTTGTAGCTGAAGCTGCCATAGCTTTCTCCCAGTCTTTGCCTTTGTAGGAACGAGGGGTCACATGGGGCAAGAACACTCCTCTCTTTCAACAGCATCTGCAAAAGCACCCTTAGGGATGTCTCCAACGTCAGGTTGGATGTTTCAAAATTCATGAACCCCCACTTCCTTCTTGAGACTTCCTTCAAGCCCTTCAGCTACGTTTATCTCCAGATTGACTGACGGGTCATTTTTAAATTTTTGAAGCACGCACGCGCGCACACACACACACACACACACACTTGCATACTTAAGGGTGAGGCCCAAAGCCAAGAAACTGTTTATCAGTCATGATGAAATTAGGACATGGTGGTGTGTTGCACCTTGATTTTTGCAAGATGCACTTGGGAATGGTTTTAGAAGATCAGATATATAAAGCCTAGTGTTTGCCTCAGCTTAGTCTCCAGATTCAGAATGTTTAGAGGTGAACAAATTTGTTTTGCTTTTTTGGATTCTGCATGCTTCTGGATTAGCTGGTGTTCTTCAACTTTTCCTGAATTTGTACTAGAAATTTAACATTACTAATGTTAATACCCATACTCTGTATGTTTTTAGAGACTTGTGTGTGTGCATTGTCATATTTCCAAATGCTATTCTGTTCCATATGTCTTCTTATCATACCATAGAGTTTTAAATCCCCATATTTTAATGAGCTCCGCGGTAATCTTTATGCTTGTTGCAGGTGGACTGTTTTTATTTTTTAATATAATAGTATAATTATAATAATAATGTGATATATGCCTTTTGGATTAACGTCTTGTTCAGTTTTGGTTTAGCCACTAAATGGTCATGTGTTCTTGTGGAGTCTTCCTGACATCTCTAACTATAGGAATAAACAGAATCCAACTGGTTTTAGAGTCATGCTGTACATCAGACCTAATTCAAATGCTCTTTTTCTAGAATGAAGCCCAGACAGCAAAGGAATTTATAAAAATCGTAGAGGCTGCAGAAAATGAATATCAGGTACGTTGGGAAAAAAACCCTGTATCCTTACTCACATGTATAACATCACTATATTCTTGACCAAAGCTAGTATTCTATAATTAGCAAGCTTTTGATATTAAAGACAATGCAGTTCCATAGAAATAGACTACATGCTGCTAACTGCATCCTCCCTTCCCATACCTTCTGGTGATTGTACTTACCTGCTTAACATTACATTAGAAGGCATTTTTTTGAGAGCAGAAAAGTTCCTAGTGTGATCAAATATCGGCACTTTAATCTCTCAGTATTAACGCATTGCTTAAGTGGAATTTTTGTACAGATTCTGTTCAGAAGCTACTCTGTTAGACAGCTTTGTTAAATATGACTGTAAGCATCATCCATTTCAATTAGTCATTTTAAAGTTAGAAAAGGATAACTTCTAGATATCCTCTGTATAAGTGGATTCGTGTTCATTTAGGTCTTGAACACAAGGAAAATTTCAGGTACCATGTTCTGTCAGTTTTTAAAAAAATGCTCTTTAATAAAAATCTAATATATATGTATCACATGCATTATATTCAGGTTCATACAGTGTCGCGGACTGACTCTTACCACCACCACAGGAAAAACAGTGGAAGGCTTGGTGGTCTGAAATTAATGATGTATGAGCTAACTCTGATCAGCACTTTATCCATGCTGCTGATTAACCACACTGGTTTGCTGAAACACCCAAGCTACAGCCAGGTTTATTGCACCTGTCTTGCTAATTTTCTTCTCATAGTTTGAATCGAGGTCTAACAGCTTTCCTTCATAAAATATTTTAATTTGGTGTATTTTTATTAAGCCTGTTTAAGATGTAACAGACTAGTCAATCATTTAACTTTTTATATAGCATCCTTGTTCTGTTCTTCATGTGTCTTTGTTTTGTATGACTTTGTGTTTAACAGACTGCTATCAGTGAGAATTACCAGACTATGTCGGACACTACTTTCAAGGCCTTACGTCGACAATTGCCAGTTACCCGCACCAAGATTGACTGGAACAAGATCCTTAGCTATAAGATTGGAAAAGAGATGCAGAATGCTTAAAGTGAACGTTGCATGACTGGATCATTTTAGTGTCCTTGTATACAAATAAGAATTATTACAAGAAGTATTTGGAACTGTCAGATCACCCAGTCAGCATGGGCTTTTGCCATTGAAAATCACTGTAAGTAGTTTGGTTAGAGCACAAAGCTTAGCTAATTTACTTTTTTCCTTTTTCTTTCTTTTCAGAGGGTTGCAACTTCAGTATAGCTGAATATCTTCCTTTAGAGTTTCTGTTGTACCTTTATTTTTTTATGATGAAGAGACCATGCCTTTAGTTTTCAATTACATGTTAAGAACAGTTTGAAAAATATTTTTGCATATGATAACCCTTTCTCTTGCTTTCATGTGAAATGAACAACTTGCAAAATTTGCTGGATTCCTTGTCGAGATCAGTAACGTGCATTTCTAGGTCAAGGTCAACA
This sequence comes from Phalacrocorax carbo, assembly GCF_963921805.1. Classification (NCBI taxonomy): domain Eukaryota; kingdom Metazoa; phylum Chordata; class Aves; order Suliformes; family Phalacrocoracidae; genus Phalacrocorax; species Phalacrocorax carbo. The sequence goes on along the minus strand of NC_087513.1, from coordinate 28,103,884 downwards.
TGGAGTTAGCAATAGGTGCTGGTTTTGAAATCATCTATCCTTTCATTGTATGTAAAATTGGGAAAAGCATTTTCTACATCATTTAAACCTTTCAGAATACTTCTTTAGCTAGCTCCGTAGTAACCAAATTTCTTTTTGTTTTGTTTTTTTTTTTTTTAAGAAAAGGCCAAGGTCTAACGCTGTTTTAAGATTTTGAAATTAAATAAAAGTACTTATTTCAGAAATGCATTTAATGCTTTGTTCCTGACAGTTACTTAAATGAGCTCAAATTCCATCTGCCCTTGAGGTGTTTTTATCATAAAGCCACAAATGTATTATAACAAGGAATATTGTAATATATATAATCCTGTACTCATTACTGTCTGTCTTTTTTTTGATTGAAATGTACTAAAATTCAATGTGACATTAAAATGCAAATTTTCTATTTATTTGAGTATCAGATTGCTTCCTGATATAGCCTATTCTTGGTGTTCCTATATATTTGTAAAATACTGCTTAAAACAGCCACAAACTTGTGGCCTATTGGCTATTCTCGGTGCATTTGGAGATTGTTTTAGTATCACCGTCCATTGTTTCCATCTGCATTTAAGAAACATCTACATATGGAAGTCTGCTTAAAACAGATATCTTTTAGCTTCATATTGGCTACAGAGGATGGAAGAAATTACAAGACCAAAAATAATACATTTTTCTGTCTGATAATTCTCAATTGAAAATGGACGTCAGGTGTCTAAACACACAGACTTCATTCCAAATGCTGTATAATGCTCTGTGAAAGGCATAGATTTCACTTTTAATTGGATGAAAACCTGTTTTAAAATATGCTACCAAATGATACACTCATGTTGGAAAACTAAACAGCTTTTTTTAGAAGGCAGGTGTTTATGCACACTCCTGAACCAGTAAAGCTTACACAAAGGTTTTATATCTTTGTTTACAGCATGATCCAATTCATTACCTTAAACTGTTAAGTTACAGCACAGCAAGAGAGAGTCTAGACTTGTACTGAGTATAAAAATGTACACACAAAGTAGTTTACTGTTTGAATTGTAATAGCAATACCCCTGTCTTCTGTTCTTCAGTGCTCTCTGATAAAGGGGTATAGAATTAACTGAAGTTCTTGAAATTGCTGCTACTTTACAGTATTAAACTGTATAGTAGGAGAGTGGGATTTGTTCTGCCGCAGTCTTCCTGGAGAGTTGCCCTCTTAATTGTTTTCGTAGATCAGCTATTGACCTATGTTGTTCTTATAAAAGCTCTATGTGAGCTAGTAAGAATGCTGAGTCACTGTCAAGTCAGCTTGTCAATCTTAACAAAGATCTAAATACAAACCTTGTTTGAAGAATTTCTTCAACATATTTAAGAACAAGCTAAAAAAAAAAAAGACAGTAGAACGGTTAATGGGCAACAACTGTGCAAATAACTTTTCTAGCTGTTAGAATATTGAGTATGACCGGAATCAGCACTGGCTAAAAGTCAGAATGCTATTTTTCTTACCTGAAATAAAAAGCTAGTTTTAAATATATTCCTAATAAAGAGGTATTTTACTGTGAAGTACTCTATTACTGTGTTTCCCTCTCTGTTTATTCAGTCCTGCGATAGTCTTAATTCCTTATCCTCAAAGAATAGCATCCTACAGGTTCAATTCTACCAGTAGGTTGACATAAGTAGATTTGTATTACTTACATCTTTTTCTCCTGCTTATATTTTTCCTGTTGTGTTTTAGTCTGTGAGATAATTTTACACCTTGAACATCAAATTTATTAAGTTATAGCTTCAATAAAGCAATTTACAAGTAAATCAATTATTCTCCTACTTTTTCAGAATGGTGTGCTGTATCATATTTAGGGGTATGACTCCCCAGATGAAGCTGACCTGAGTATCGGCTGAAGCACATGGCACATTTAGAGTTCTTGATTTCTCTCAAAGTTTTGGATGTCACTTGCCCTTTTTTTTTGCTTCTCCCCTATCCCTGTTAAATTGGAGAACTTTAGAGCTTGCTTGGTAGGCTTTAGGGTATTTTGTGTAGGTAAAGCACTTTCTCTGAGAAATTTTGCTGTGGCAATTGTCTTAATGTGAATTACTGTTTGTTTATATTCTATTTTTAAATATAAAGACAAGCTTTGTATTGTGGAATGTTGATGTACTAGACATTATGGCTTGTAATGTGGACTTGTAAAATGCTTGCGTTTATGAAGTGTATTACATCTTATGCATCTCAATGCTCCTTTATACGAAGGAATCTAACTTATGCAAGTAAGCAATTGTTCTTTCTGAACATCTGCAACAGGAGTGACAATTGTGCTTTCAGTTTCTCCTGAGTAGCCCCTTTTTAATATGTCTGTCTTAATTCATACTGCAGGTAGAATGAAACTTAAAAACTGTTGTAATTTTGGTTGCATCACTACTGCTTCTTATGCTCTACACGCCAAAAGCAATTCTGCCGGCTGGTTCAGTTGGGAACACTGCAACGCAGGTCATTAGTAAATGGTCATTCAGCCCAGGGTTAAAACTATTGTATGAGACCGAACATCTGAACAGATGTGTTCTCTTTTGGGGGTGGCTCCAGCTGCATCTATGGCAGTGATGTAGTTTGTACAGTTTGGGAGTAAATAAATGCCCCTCTCTTGCCACATACTGGTCTGGCTGACAAAGCGGTTTCGGTGCTCTTGAGTTCACTTTTTTTCTGGAGAAATCTAAACTGGGAATGGGGCTCTGGGTGTGCACCAAATGCCCCCCAGCTCCTAACGGTGATGTGAGTCCACAGCAATGTGTTGCGATGTCTGGAGGATCAGGCTGAACCTGGCCTTCACATTTCCAGACTCTGTATACTGTAGGCGTAGAGGTTGAACATCAACTGTTTGATTCTGTGGATTCACTCCTATCATACTGAATTATTTGCTGACACAGACATAGCTTCTGTTGCATTCTTTTACTGGAAAGACTGAAACTGTTCTTCCTCTGATGCAACTGTAAACTAGGTTTAGATTAAACTTAGTTTGGTCATAACGTTTAAGTGTCAATTTCTGTGTGACAGTGTCAACTCTGATCTTTTTTAAGGGAAAACTTGCATCAGATTTAAACAAAAAAAGTCAATTTTTTTCCATAGCTAAAGGAAAGGAACTGTGAATATGTACTTTATTCCTTCTGTGAAAATGAATGCTTAATACTTGGTAGGGATTTTTTATTAGCAATATTTTCCTCTGCTGCTGTGCTTGGCTTACCTGTAGCAGGTATTGCTCAGCATGATGTTATCAATGTGATCATTACAAGAGAGGATGAAGGTGGTAATTGTTGCCTTAAAGGATATATTCTGTAAACATGTTTAGACTTTTCTGTGCATCTTTTCCTTGCAAATCAATAAAGTTGTGCAGAGGCAAATCTGTTAGGTTTTTTTTCCCCCCTTAAGCCAAGAGGAGCACGTAAGGACTTACACCTGACTAGTTGGAAATAACTTCAGATCTGAAACAGCTTACAGGGTTGTAAATGTGCCTGCCAAAGGAGTGTTTGGTTGGTTGGTTTGGGGGGATGCCACTGCATGCTAATAATGAAAAATATTAAGCACAGGTCAGTGTCAGGTGTATACTGGGTACAGCTGCTCTAGGCACCAGCAAAAGAATTAAGAGTACTTCCTTTAACAGTAGTTTCTCAGCATGCAACTCAGTCTGAGCTACCCTTCAAGATTATTTCAGAAATTACTTGGGAATGATAATGTAGAAGGCTGAGCTGCAGCTTTGGCACAACACTATGAGCGCAAGAGAAGCAGTGTTGTGAGGGAGCGTTCAGAAAAACATGCTCGCCATTTCTTTCTTAGCAAGTAAAAAAGTCCTCAGAAGGATTGCCAGTTACGGTGCAACAGCCTGCTACGGCAAGAGTTACCTCTTGTGGTACATCTGGAACCTAGGCTACTTCCCTCTGATGTAGGGAAGGGCATTTTGGTCCCATGAGGTAAAGAAGGGACTCCGTGTCCCTGGAGCAAATGTTCATACAGCTGGCTGAAAGAAAACCAGCTGGCTAAAAGAAACCAGAAAATCTCCTCTTCTGCAAATAGGGTCATAAAGACTTTAACTGAAAAATCACAGCCCCAAGCTCTCAAGTGCAGGAAAACATCTTTCATTCTCTTAGGCTGCAGTGGATTTAAAATTTTTTCCTTCCACCTGCCTGAGCTGCCTCCCTGCCCAGCGTGCTGGCTTTTGTGGGTACTGGATGGTGGTGCGTATTATCTTGGCTTGGGAATCTGTGGCAGAAGCTGGGTACTAAAAGTTAGGTGCCCAAAAGCAGAAATGTTTAAATTCTTGCTGTGCTGTGAGGGTGCCAGGAGGGCCAGTCATGCGGCGAGGGGCCCAAATGCCAGCCCTGGATCCCCTGTGCAGCCTGGAGAGCAGGAGCCTGATGCCACACAAACGAGGAAAGGTTCGGTTCAATTAAGGTTGCACTCTGGGAGCACAGGTCTGATGGAGGCTGTTGGAGCACTCACCACAGCAGTCTTGGGTACCGAGCGCCCTGTGAGCTGCAGCCTCTGCTGCCCGCCTGCCTGGGTACGCGTGCTGTCCCTCAGCCTCTGCCTTGCAAACGGCAATGTCATGTCTCGCGTGTTGCTTGAGCTGATCTTCCCGTCTCAGCAGAGTCACTCAACCCAGTCAAAACTCCTGAGGATGCTGCCCCAAACGCCTGTGTGACCCTTCTCTTAAAGACCTGCTGTTTGTATAGTGACCTAACACCTGTTTCTCTTGTCTGCTGGCCTAGCTGCACTAAAATTTCTAAGTTACATGGCAGTTTAGGGAAGGAGGCTTGGAAAAGGGGTAAGCTAATTACAAAATAATATTAAAAAGATTAACAGATTTTTTTAAAAATACATTTTCAGCTTTGCTGTGACATTTGAGGTTAATACCTGCACAAGCAAGTGGAATAGAAATCTGAGCTTTCAAGAGTAGTTTTAAAATAAATAGCAGGAAGAAAAATCTGCTTCCTCCTTCCCTTTTATGTGATGCTGCATTGTTAAACCAGCTTTCAGATGCTGTAAAACTGGTAAGCTTTGCAAGTGTTTCACTTCATTGTAAAAATAGGAACATGAGGCAGCAAAAGCATGATTGGCCAAAAAGCGGTTGTGGATAAAGGCTTCAAAGCTTAGATATTCAACTGGAAGATTTCTGAACAATAGTGGTGTTAGAAATCTTGAAACCCTTGAACAGAAACCAAAAGCTCATCTTGGCTTCTATGTTTTCTGACCATATGTGGCAGGACAGAGACTTGACTGCTCTGAAAGAAATTGCTAATGATAAAGATTATCGTTCCTCTCCAAGTTCTTGTAGGGCTTCGGTATTATTAGTATTAAGGTGGATACTAGGAAGAGCTTAGTTTTCCTTGCTGCATCTTAACCTCTTTTTGTCTTAGCTGTGGGCATACAGAACAGCTTGCTCCTGTTTTCTTTGCAACACGTTTTATGTATTTGCAGAGTGTCTCCAGACTCTGTAGCATTTAGGCTAAAGACTGAATCCAGCAACTCTAATTTCCCCACGAAATCCAATACTTTAAGTAATTTCTCTACATCCTGCTTTTTCGCTTCTGTTCATTTTGAGCAGTTTTTTTTCCACTGCATATTGTTCATTTCAGTCCTTGTGATATTGCAGGTTATCACGATATTAACATAATACTTGGATTTCCTCTTGTTCTCTGTGGCCTTGAATGCTATAATATTCTCTACCATTGTCTTCATCAGCAATTAGAAGATTTCTGGTATAACTTAAAGCCCATGCTAAACTGAGGAGGGGAAAAAACCCCTAACCAACTACTGCTAGGTGTGTGTCCCTGTCGTTACCCTTCTCTGCTGACAGAGTAGGCGCTGAGGGTGTACAAAAATGAGACTGTTCTGTAATGATGAGGACCAGCCAGCAAGTGGATTTTCAGCTAAGAGCATCCTGGAACGAAGAGTCAAGGGCTGCTGTGAACTTGTCCAGGGCGATGAGCTGTATCCTTGTTATCTGGGATATTTGTACCAACAGCAGGCAGTTGCTACAGCAGCACCTTGTAGGCATTGATGTCAGTCAAAACTGAGGAGGCGAAATGTGCCACACCGTTTTGTGCTAGGAAGCACATAACATGCTTTTTTCCTGCTTTTTTTCCTATGTGGAGGAAAATAAAAGGACTTGACCAGTCAGAACTGACAAGGCAGCCTAAGCTAGGGGTCCGGGGGATAACTGGTCCTGCTTTCAGAAGCACTGAAGTGCATGTCACCTCTCCTGCTATGCACTGGTGAAGACAGGACAGTAGCTGGTGTAACATCCATGCAAGCATTTTCTGTATGTCCCAACAGTTCTGTGTGTAGGGAGAGGTAGCAGCCTCCACCAAGCCAAGAAGAACTTCTCACAAGAGTATCAGAAAAGCCTGTGTCATTGAAGAGCCTGTTCAAAGTTCCTGTAGGCGTGCACTGAGTATGGAGAGTCCTTTAGCTGTCACAGATGCCAGGAGCCAGCTCAGCTGCAGGCTAGACCTGAGAGATGCTGCTAAGAAAGTAAATGCCATATGCTCACAAAGAATTGAAGTGCTGTTCCTGTTCCAGGGCTTTGCTGCAAGGCAAAGGCAGAGGTTGCTACATAACTGATTCTGTGCAAAAGAATCTGTTAAAGTCAGTAATGAGTAGGTGTCCTGTCCCAGTTCATTATGAAACTTAGTAAGCCATCATCTTCCATTTAAGAACTTGTCTACCTCTCCTTAGCTCTTTCAGCTGGATGCTGTGTGCCTTGCAGTCCTACCAGCAGTTAGTGTGACCAGAGTTACTCTACCTGAATGTAAACTAAGAAGGTAGATAGCGCCAGTACATAATTTCCCAAATCCAGCTACCTGATACTTCACCCTCCTGGTAAGATCCTTCCAGATGTAGTAAAGTTGCTACCCAAACTGTAGCTGGTGACACAGTGTGGTAACCCAGTTACTGGTGTCAAAACACAGATGATGACAAGGTTGAGAACCAGGGCAGTAGCGGATGCAACCTTGGCAATCCCACAACCGAGGGTCGTTGTTCTGGGAAAAATCAGTTACCAAGAAAGAAGCGGACCCAGTGAAAGGTTCCAACGTTACCTGTAACAGTGGATTTTCACTGCAGATGACGGGTTTGCTACAGTCACGTGGCCATCTTTGGTGGTGGAGATCACCACAGAAGATGAAAACATGGGAGCAGCAACCAGTACTACGTCCTTTGCTCACAACCCCTTGTAGTCTATTCATGAAGTTGTAAGGAAAAAACTCTTCAATATGGCCATTTGTGCCTGCCAGCAAGGTTAGGAAATGCTGAGGGGGAAGAATGGAAGCATCCGGGTGAAGCCCCCTGCTTAGAGACCAGGGTTTTCATCTTCTTGTTCCCCGCTGCCGTGCAGAGCAACTGATTCAGTCAGCAGGATGAAGGCAAACCGGCTTCTTTAGCTGCACTGGTTGTGTCTAAACAAAAAGTGAAGCAGGCCAATGCTGGAGTCAGACGTAAATGAGGTTTCATCAGATGTGTGTTTGTCTGGAACCGAGATGGGATGGAATAATTCCTGTTGGAGCAGCAGAGGGGCAGGTATGCTATTAAAACCAATTAGCCAGAGCAGAGTTGGGCTAGCCTGTAGGAGAGGGGTTCCTAAGGGTTAAAATCTCCACACAGAAGATAAAAGTGCAAAACAGAAAAGATAAATATTTTGGGAACAGTGTATATCTTAGGATGGAAAAGGCCTAACAGCTAATTTTCTGAGGGGTGGGAGGGCAAGAAAAATATACAAATATCTCTAGTAAAAGCAGTGGGGGGAGCAGAAGAAAGTCTTCCTTTTTGAAAAGGGCTAAATAGCAGAACAGGAAATAAAACGAGTCCTGTTTCTAAGGGACAATGTGTGGGAAGGGCACGGTATATTGAGAAGGGAAGGAATTGAAAGCCACTGAGGTAACTACCCCCTGCATGCGTTGCTCTCACCGGCGCGCAGAGCACCCTTGACGCTGGGCAAGTCACCTCTGTCGCACCCGTCGTGGGAGGCTGCCCTTGTGCGATCGCTGTTTGGCACGGAGAGTGAGTCAGAGAGGAAGCGGCCAGCAGTACCCAGGCTCTCCTCTCCCAGTCTGTATCTGTATAAAGCTCTGGTGTAAGTACCACTATGTTCTGCTTATGTATTCAGAGCCATTGCAAAGCGTTCTGGTGCCAGACCTGCACCTGCTGCCCTGACCTTGGTGCCCTCTCCCAGATGCTGCAGCGCTCTGCTCGCCCTACAGCTGCAAGGCCACCACCCTTTTCCCCACACAGCAGCAGCTGCTGGGTCTTAGGAGAATTTTGTTTCTATTTAATGCTCCTTACAACCCCCCTTTGCTGCTCATGTTCCTCACCTTGGGGCGTGCAAGCCCAGCGAAACCCAGATGTGCAGAACCATTTGCTGTCTCAAACTGATGTCAGGCTGGAGTTCAACATGTATGTTGTCATTCAGCCACACACAAGATCCCATACTAGTGACTATATTTAGTGTTATTCCTTCTCCATCACAGCTTTCTGTTTGCAAAAGAGATTATGGAAAAGTCCATCTGAAGTCTATGAAGTACTTGGTACTGTAGGGGCGAGCGTCACGAAAGAAGCCATTAGGGAATGAATAATACCGTATGTATAGGAGGTTTTCAATAATAGGTAGTAAATGGGGGCAGGGTAATATACTGAATAATGGGACTGCAGTTATCAACGGGTGCTTGAGTACAAACGCACCTTGTTCTCGACAAGCCGGTGGGGTATGTGAGAAATGCATGGTGTTTCCTGGGGCTGCAGGCACCCACCTCGCCCCTACGCATGTAACAGTCTTGGCAAAGGCTGTCCAGCTCTGCTCGGCTCTGCAGTAAATTCGGAGCTGTGTGGCAAGAGGTAGTATGTGGGATGTGAACTAGCAGTAATTTATGACAGGGGAAGTCACTTCAGTTTCGGTTTACCAGCCCTAGCAGGTGTGAGAAGGAAGAGAATCTTCTCAGACCAGGGGGGACTTCATCACATCACTCTTCTGTGTTCTTCACAATCAGCAGGAGGCTGAAGTATTACAATGTTATATAAAACCATCTCTATAATGTAGAATTCATCTAGGACTGAGTTTGGCTAAAGAGCACACAGTCTACTCGAATAATGTAGAAGAAGAGAGATATGACCTATTCAGATTAATATTAATTAAATATTCAGATTATATTAAGAGGGGAAGGAAGGCCTACTGTGAAATTAATGAAATTTCTCCTTGAAACATGGTTCAGGTAACAAATGAGAGCATCCCACTTCAACACAAGGTAGGAGGTCGGCACCAACAATTAACACTGACCCTTGTTTTAGGATGTTGGGCAACCCAGGTGCCTGTACCAGCAGCAAGCTTCATTCTCTTTCCTGGACCCATCACCTGCCCACGCAGGGCCTGAGACAGGCTGCAGCGTCTGTCAGCTCCTGCTCACTGAGGAAGAAATGTTTTACAGACAAGGGCTGCATTCCTCAGCCACCTCGGAAGTGAGAAACACTGCCCGTGGGGTTATTCTGCTGCTTCATGAGCATTTACAGAGTGGGTCAGCTTAAGTCTTAGGCCAGGCTTACTCTGAAATGTCACTTTTGCAGCCAGGCCACTTTTAATCAAAAAATGGCCATCGTGGTTTTTCATTTCCAGAACTCTCTTTCTCCTTAAGGGACTACATCAGGGTTATCAGCAAGGCTTTCTGTTTAGGCAGAGATTATTGGGAACATTTTCTCACCACGTATCAGCAAAATATGTTCCTCCTTTTCCCACTATATTATAACCTAAATATAGAGAGGTAAATGTAATTTGGGATCGTGATTGCATCATTACTAAAAGGGGAGGCAGGATGGACTGAATGAAAGGAGGCTGTGAGAAAGCAATTTGGATGGGAAGAACAACTGCTGGGTGCAGAAAAGAGAATGCCGTGAGCCAGCAAGAATATAGATCAAGCAAAACAGACTGAAGAGCGAAGGAGGAAAGAAAGCTGGGTTTGATGAAGCTAGCACGTAAGACAGACAATTGTTCTGTAGCCCAAATTTAAAGACAAGAGCTCATGGAGACCCTCATCTGTGGAGAGGGAAAGAAGATGGGGGCTCCATGGTCTGCAGAGAGAGGTTTTCTCAGCAGCGATGTAGTGGGTGGATGTGAAGAGGTGCGACAAGCAGGCCAAGGAGGAAAGAATTGCGTCAGGCAGGCAAAAGGATATTTTGGTACTTGATTTTGCAAAGGTTTAACAAGATTTGGCTCAGGAGCCAAATCTAGCTGCGATATAAGGAAATTGTGTGCCATTTGGATGCTACCTGCTTCCATGGCAGAGGGTGTGCTGCTTGCTCCAATCCCGTCTGCCTACAGTCAGGGCTGTTCTTATCCTCCAAAATAGCTGCCAGCCTCAAGCAGCAATAGTTATCTGTACGTGGCCCAGCACTGTGGCTGCTCGATTTCCTTCATCTGAATTTCTGGAGATTAGGTAAAATGTAACTGTCAGTGGATTTCTGTGTTTCTATCAACATGTAGCTGGTAAAGACGCTGTGCTGATAAATGATAGGGGGGAAATAAACTATGCTCTGCTAATTGCAGATTTCAGAGGAGAGGAGTTGAGACCTTTTCCTCTCTTAGAAAGGTTTGTTTATTAAATATAGTATCAATGCTCGGCAAAATAAAGACTACACTCAACATCTTTTTTCTTAAGGAAAAAAAGGACAAGATACCAAAAAGCAAAAAAAATTCCATGTCTTCTCTAGCTCCTGCATGCACAAATGCATCTCCTTAAAAAAAAAAAAAAAAAAGGGAAAAAAAAACCCCAGCAGATTTACTGTTTGGCTTCAGTCCAAGGTGCGGATGTGGGGAGCTGAGCTCTTGTCCTCTACCTCGACATAAACAGGGGAAGGAGCACTTGTTCCTTACAGGCTTTTTGCCATCTCCGTCGTCTCTGCCTCCCTATTTCTCCCACAGCCTTGTTTGCCTCCCATGACATACAGAACGTGTGTGGATGCAGACGCCAGACTCTGACTTGCCAAGAGCTCTTTTTTGACCAGGGGCCGACCTTGCAGCTTGCGTGATTCCTTTATGAATCTTAAGCACATACTGTCACATACAGATACTGACCTGTCTTGGTCACCACCTGATTTTTATGTAGGACCTTCATAAAATGCCTCAGTGAATGTGTGTGTCCACCTTCTTTATAAAAATATATAAGTGCTAGTGGGGGATATTTCCATAGATTTAAAAAAATAAATAAATTCAATATTCTTTAGCAAATGTGTGTGTTTGGGATGGGGCACTCTGCCCCGCACTGACGCCTAAGCGTGCTAATGGTCAGGATGGAATTCCCATCTCATTTTTAGGGGGAAAAGTAATTTGTTAGGCAAAAATAGAAAAAGAAGAAAACAGGTTTGCATAGTTTTTTTTTTCTTTTTGGTTTGGGGTTTGTTTTTTTTTCTGGTTAAGATTTATTTCGAGTACTACCCGCAAATACTGGAACACTGCTCTGAGTTGCACCGACTATTTGGTAGCACCTTTCTTTGCCCTGTCTTTGCATTGGCATCTGAGTCTTAACTGAGCAACTTCTAACTCGGTTTTTGTGACTTGTATTGCAGTTAAGGCAGCTTGTTGGTTGATTTCCTTGTCAGTAAAGATCTTAAAACGATTTTCAGGCAGTCCTTCCTCCCTCCCCTACAACTGCCCAGACATATTCTACATCACCTTGTTTTCTGGCAGAGTCCCCATGGCCACGGACAACCCCGTGGGTTTAGGGGAGTTTGCCTTCTCATCGTTTCTCCACCCTCCTTCTGTTTAAGCAGATCTCTGGGAATCTGAAGATTCAGCTTCCTCAGAGTCAGCTCCCCTGCTTGCTGAACCAATAAAACAGGCAGAGCTTCATCCCCATGTTCCCACCTTCATACGACTTTGGAAGTAATAAGGAAGACAATTTTTGTAAGCTTTTTGACAAGTGGTGCCTGAGGCATGTGAATGCTTATTTGACTTTTCCTCATTAGTAATGGTGGCATTTCCTTAAATATTACTGTCTCCCTTTAAGATGAAGAATATTCCTGTAATTCCGTAATATTTCACTCTTAAGATGGGGAACAGAAACTTCAGCCTGGGCGCTAGTTGCATTCTTTTGAAATATCTTTGTCTGAATGAAAAAAACATTGATTACATTGTAAATTGAGCATGAATTTTTATTTTAGTATTTCTGAGCATATTTTCAGTTCTTCAGACTGTGACTAAGGACTGTGAGCTTTAACAGATTATTCGTATGTGTTTAAGCCATTTTATTCAGACTTTGGTATGTCTGAAAAGTGCTGGGTATGGGATCCCGTGAACTCTCCTCCAGTGCTTTCACTCACATTGGCACGCTGTTCCTCACCATCGCTGCTTTCAGTTTAGACTGCCATCTCCAGTTCATCCCTGATACTGTTTAATATGCATCTGATATGTTTAATAGGTGCAATATATGTATTTATGTGTACATAGATACACGTGTAGATATATGCAAGCATGCATACTTATGTGTATTGTTGTTTAATATGTATCTAGATGAAAAGGTGTTGCACATATAACACTGCTTAGCTGGATTCAGTTGCTAACCAGGCATCAGCTGAAGGTCAGGGGGATGTCTGGCTCCTTTGAACAAGGCTGACAGCATTTCCCAGTGCTCACAGATGTCTGGAGTCGAAGTGGGTCTTCTTCGTGCCCTTTCTGAACGTCCTCAACAAATGTGCCTGGCTACCTCTCAGCTGCCAAGAAACCTGATGCAACCTTATTTAATAGCTGGCCTCCAAGGGAACTGTATGTTGTGGGCCTAGAAAAGGTAATGATCTCTGAAATGTTCAGACAGAAGATATTTTAAGGTTTATTTAAAAAAAAAAAAAAAAGAAAAAACCAAAAACCCAAACATTAAAAATCCCACTACTTTGGATCTTGACCCATAAAAAGATCATGTGGGCAGAATTTTTGAAGTAGACTTGCTGCAGAGTCATCCCATCTATTCCTTCTTATTTGCCAGGACCCAAGCTGAAAGGCATTTCTTTCTTCTGGAAAAAAGCTATAACTTCACTGTACCTCGTGTTTAGTAACTGTCATCACTTCTACTTCCTGATTTCATTTCGCAAAGTCATCAACAGTTGTATGAGACACTAGGAACCCTGAACTCAGCTAATGGCAAGTAAGTTAGTAGTGTTCGCACTTATAGGTATTATTTTGAGGTAGGAACTGGGGTACTGGAGGGGCTGTGTGAGTAAACACTTAAATGAGTGAGATAACTGAGTGGAAAATCTTAGCAGAAAGGTAAAAGGCTCTTTTCAAAATTATTTTTGAATATCTGTTTTGAATATCTGTTATGTCTTGACTTAGTAAATGAGTGCCTGGAGCCAGATGACACTTAATAAAATCGTGTCTCTTCATAGTACAGTGTGCTGCTTTGACTTGCGAAATGCATGTTGTAAGGCTCTGTATTAATACTTGGCACTCCTTCCAAACAGAACTGAAAGAGGAGAGATAATTTGTGTTAAACAGAGCCTGAACTGTGAACTTGTCTTGGACGTCAGCGTAGGCACTTCTTTAATAGGGACAACAGAAATGTAGTTTGTCGTATGAGTGCACCAAGCCAGCCATGAGCCAAGATATCCTAATGTGTAATTGCTCTTCACCTCATGCAAACATTTGGGTTTGGACACATCCTTTTTCTTTCTTGATGATCATGATGATGGTGATGATGATTATCTTTATTAACTTTTGTGTGTGGCACCCAGTGGGAAACACACTGGAGCCTAGTACTGGGGGCCTGAAGAGCTGGACTCCATTGGCAGCTTGGTTTTTCAATACTTTATGCTCACTGTAAAAATATTGGAGATCCAGAAGGGAAAGGCATAAAATTACTGCAAAATATTAATAACTGCTCTAATGCCAGGGGAAGAAGAAAGAGTGGTGCTTAAGGGAAGAAAGGCATAAAATTTATAACTATGCTTAACTGTGCTAAGTAGGCACAGTTCATGGTGTTTTGATCTTCAAGTAATACAGGAGATATAAAGAAAGCATAGTTCAAGAAACCAACACAGTCCACTCCAGTCTTTCAGTAAAAGACAGCTTAACAGAATGAAAAGTTGATTATAAAAATAAATTGTCAAAAAGCCCCATAAACCACCTGTCTTTCATACAGAATGGCAACTGATCATAGTCTGTTTTATAATATAAGCAATAATATCCAGAAAGTTAAAATATGTAGATGAAAATTTATAAAAGTGAAAAAAATTGCTTAGTGTTTTGGGGTTTTTATGAATATGTAATAGAACTTGAGATTAATTTTTAAAATTATAAATAACTGCATGACGGAATAATGTTGACTTTTTTCAGAAGTGACTTATGTGTTATTTCCTGCCTTTATTACTGGAAGGGGAAGCTGAAATATATGAAATGCAGTTGTCTTTGATATGCAATTAAACTACAAATGACACTTTCGTAGTTAAAAGCCATGTATATATTGTCATTTTAAAAGTTTTGTGATGTATTGGCATGAAAAACTTCTGTCATTCTTGCGCCGATATTCCAACATAGGGACTGTGGTCCCTTACCCAGCACATCCTGCCTTCTTCAATCACACAAGACACAGCCAGCTTCAAGTTTCCCCATCCAGCTTCAAGTCCCATAGCACAGTCTGGAGGAAAAAAATGTGAATCTTGGTGCTTTTGCTAATATACAAGAAGGTATCAGATTGTGTAGCTACAGATTTATTTTGGTTTAATGTCTTTAGATGATGTAAACATTCTGGAAAAGCTACCAGGTTTCTCTCCATGATGACTTTTTCATTGGCAGGCTAGAAAATCCCAGGACAGAGTGGCTATTACCAGTCGGAAAAATTCTTCAGGATTTTTTTATTCTTTTGGTACTGCTTAAGAAATACTACTTGTTTCTTAAGATGCTGGAAGGTATTACCACACTGCAAACAGACTGTGGAAACACAGAAGGAGAGAGATCCAAACTGCAACATACAGTGTGTGTCTGCTTAAATGTTTGTAACTCGTGTAACTTCAGAAAAGTAGGGATCAGATGTGTTAACTAGCCTCTGAATTATTGTCACATTCTGCTTAATATCCTTATCAATGATCTGGACGAGGGGATCGAGTGCACCCTCAGTAAGTTTGCAGGCAACACCAGGTTAGGCGGGAGCATTGATCTGCTTGAGGGTAGGAAGGCTCTTCAGAGGGACCTGGACAGGCTGGATCGATGGGCCGGAGCCAACGGTATGAGATTCAACAAGGCCAAGTGCCGGGTCCTGCACTTGGGTCACAAAAACCCCATGCAACGCTACAGGCCTGGGGAAGGGTGGCTGGAAAGCTGCCTGGTGGAGCAGGACCTGGGGGTGCTGGTTGACAGCTGGCTGCACGTGAGCCGGCAGCGTGCCCAGGTGGCCAAGAAGGCCAAGAACATCCTGGCTTGTATCAGGAACAGTGTGGCCAGCAGGAGCAGGGCAGTGATGGTGCCCCTGTACTCAGCACTGGTGAGGCCGCACCTTGAGTACTGTGTTCAGTTTTGGGCCCCTCAGTCCAAGAAGGACACTGAGTTGCTGGAGCGTGTCCAGAGAAGGGCAATGAAGCTGGTGAAGGGTCTGGAGAGCAAGTGTTATGAGGAGCGGCTGAGGGAGCTGGGGTTGTTTAGCCTGGAGGAAATGAGGCTGAGGGGAGACCTTCTCGCTCTCTACAACTACCTGAAAGGAGGTTGTAGTGAAGTGGGTGTTGGTTTCTTCTCCCATTTAACGAGCAATAGGATGAGATGAAATGGTTTCAAGTTGTACCAGGGGAGGTTTAGATTGGATACTGGGAAAAATGTCTTTACCGAAGGGGTTGTGAAGCATTAGAACAGGCTGCCCAGGGAGGTGGTGGAGTCACCATTCCTGGAGGTATTTAAAAGACATGTAGATGTGGTGCTTAGGGACATGGTTTAGTGGTGGACTTGGCAGTGTTAGGTTAATGGTTGGGCTTGGTGATCTTAAAGGTCTTTTCCAACCTAAACAATGATATACTTCTGTTGACAAATCTTGTTTCATGTAGAAATACCTCTTTGAGAGAGTCATGGAAGAAGAAGAATGCATTTCAGAAAAGTACAATATTGTGACTTGATGATTGTGTATTATCGATACTATTTGAATAAGATACAATTATTTCTTGTGCCATATAATGTCTTCCATGGGGGGTGCGTTTTACAGTTGAGGACTTTGCTGGCCGTTGTACACACAAATACACGCAAGCGAAATTGTAGTTTTATGTCTGTGCTGTTACCCGAGCAAGACGCATATGCAAGTAAACTGCAAAAAAAAAAAACCCCAAACCAAACCCCATCCTACGTGAGCCCTTTTTAGGCTTAAAGTCCCCTTGCGTGGTGAAAATACCGCCTGAAATTCTTGTCCGAAATCGTAAAGACGTGAAAAAAAGTTGCAAGGGTTTCCCCCCCCCCCCCCTTTTTTTTTTTAATCCTTTTTTCTCCTCTCTCCGCAGCCTCTCGGTGTCTCCCCGCGTTTCATCCTGCAGCTGCCGCCCGCAGCACGCCCGCCCCCCCATCACCCGGGTTTGGGGACGGCCGGGTGGGGTTTGTGGGCTCCCCTCTCCCTCCCCCGCCCCTCCAAGGCAGGAGGGAGAGGCGGGGGGGGAACGGACGACGGACCCGCGTTGCAGCGGAGGCGGCTTTAGCCTGGCGCCCCGCTGCCCGGCTCGGCGGGAGCGGCGAGGGGAGCTCGCAGCCGTCCATTTTAGCGGGCCGGCCCTCGCCGTGCTGCGGGCACGGGAGGGGGTGGAGAACCGGCAGCGCCTCGGGTTGGGGGGGGGGGGGGGGGGGGCGTGAATCATCCCACAAATACACGCTGAGAGGTTGTGGCAGCAGAGAGCAGGGTTTGAGTTGGTTTGGGTTTGGTGGTGGTTTTTTTTTTTCTTTCTTTCTTTTTTTTTTTTTTTTTCCCTCCTCCAAAAACATGGCTGAAGCTGGGACGGGTTTTTTAGAGCAGCTGAAATCTTGCATCGTCTGGTCTTGGACTTATCTTTGGACGCTGTGGTTTTTCATCATGCTCTTCCTGGTCTACATCTTAAGGGTGCCCCTGAAGATCAATGACAATTTAACCACAGGTAGGGTGCGATCATCCCAGGGGTGCTCTCCCCTCCGTGGGTCGCCCGCCGTCCCCTTCCCCGTAAGGGGACGGCGGGCGACCCACGGGCGACAGCATCGCCACTGCCCCCTCGGATGCCGTCTCGGGATACCCGGGGTGGTGGGAAGCAACCGAGATCCCCCAGAGCTTTGCTCTTTCCCCGCAGCCCCTTCCTTGCTCCTACGGGTGGGTTGGGTGTTCTCTTTTTTTTGCAAAGGGGCTGGGGTGACTGACTCTCACTTAGTCCGGGCTTAGCCAGGGCGGGCTTGGAAGTACGCGAAGAGTTTCCTTTTGGAGCTGGGAGCCATAAAGTAGTTGTGGTACAGCAGGAACAGGCGGTAGAAATCCCAGCGTCACCCAGAGGGTGCTTTTATGGTGTGCAGAGAGATGATCTGCTTGTGGGAGGGGGTGGGGGGGGTGGGTTGTCACTCTCCTGCTTGCTTTGAGCTGCCAGAGGGATGCTGCAAAATGCTCTGCTTGCTCCTTGTGCCAGCGCACCTTGTCGCCTGCTCGGGTGTAGGGGCTGTAGTGGCACTGGAGGAGCTTCCCTGGCTCCTCTTTTATGGTGGGAGTAGAGGTAAAGAAGTCAAGATGACTTCAGGAGCGTAGGGCAAACTGCGGCCGTGCCCTCGCTCAAGTTTGCTGTTTCTTGGAGTTGCATTTCTCACTGGACTTCTACTAAAAGGAATCAAGACACTGTTTTTTTTGACTAGCAGGTTCTCTGAGAAGAAAATAGCGCGTTTGATTTTCAGGTAGTAGCTTAAGCTATGTATACTGGTTTTACTGCATAAATGACAAATAGCAGGACTGGTGTTTTCCGTGCCGCAATCTCATGCTTCTTCTCTACTTCTGAGAATAACCGAGAATTTCAGGGGCTTGAGCAAAAATGTGCGGCTTGTTCAATTCACAAGCCTAAGGCAGGAACAACCAAAAGTAATTTACATCTCGTATGTGCCTGGTCTCAATTCATTTCCATAACAGGCTTATCTCTGATGTAGACTGAGTAAGTATGTAAATACAGACCCATCTTCAATCGCAGGGCAGCTCGTTCTTTCTGGGAGCTTTCTCAGGAACAGGTGACATTTGCATGTACGGGGGATTCCAGAGGAAAACTGTATTTGTGGAAAATTCTTGGTTTCTTTGAAGGATAAAAAAGGACTGGTTATTATGGGGAATATGCTTGGATTTGGGCAGTATATGCAGTGGAATGAATATATTTTCCTGTACAATTTATATTATACTTGAGCATTTTTTAATAGAATTGAAACTGATAAAAATCAGGTATCAGCTTATTCTTCTGAATGATAATAACACATGTGCAGGTTTGCTGGAAGGTTATCACTGTTGCAGTGGACTTTGCTTTGACTGTTAAGACTCACTAAGGCCGTATGCCACTGCTATACTGAATCAGCAGTAACTTAGCTAGTGTTAGCCAGTCTGAATTGGGCAGTTATGTCTTTATCTCCAAATGGCTTATTTTTTTGCTTCCTATCTACCGTGATCATTTAATCTTTCCCCCCCCCCCCACTGGAGAAGGCTTTCGGTTTTGGGGGCAGATGAGATGTAACCCATGTGGCATCCCTGCTGCTGGGAAGCCGAATGTTATCTGTGTGCTCTTCACCCGTCTTTCTGGCCTGCTCTCATTTAATAAGCCTTTGGCAAATCCAGCGTCAAAGAATAATTAAAAAAAAAAAAAAAAAAGATTTGTCATACTGCAATTTTCTTCAGGCGCAGACAGTAAACACAATTAAAACCAGCTTTTAATTACAATTTTGATCAAACTTTCTCAATACGTCTCTGAACAAGTGTCCTGTTTCTTTCGGGATTGCTGCACAGTGATTAGAACCAGATGCAGTTATTGTTGCTTGATTCTTAACGATTTATGTAATACATAAGTCCCAGGTAAACATTGCAGGCTGTGGTTATCAAGCAACAGTGTCAGAATACTCTTTATGATCTTTTTCACGATTGGAAAAAATCGCAGGTGTCCATCTGAGACCTAATCAAACCCCTCTGTTTTTTTTCCTGAGTTTGAACGAACTAATTCTTGATTCGCTTTCTCATTTGAAACGTTACTCCAGCCGTCTTCAGCTGAATAATCTTGGTTTTTGTTGAAACGTCCCAAAATGCAAGTAAAACGACAGTATGAAACCAGCAAATCGGAGAGATTTTTCGCACCTGTGGGTTTTAAAGCACTGAGGGAGTTAAAAAGACTGAAGAGATTACCAGTAAGTCCCAAAGTGTGTGATGAAAATGAGTTACCAGGGAAGAACAATAGGCACAATATGTCCTTTATGCATCATTTTTTCCTAAATGGGGTTTATTAAAAAATCAGCACTGGCAATAACATGAGTTATTTTTGGT
The DNA here is from genome assembly GCF_963921805.1 of Phalacrocorax carbo. NCBI lineage: Eukaryota > Metazoa > Chordata > Aves > Suliformes > Phalacrocoracidae > Phalacrocorax > Phalacrocorax carbo. Next base: position 28,084,399 of record NC_087513.1, on the reverse strand, counting down.
TTGGGTTTTTTTTTTCCCCAAAGCTTTTGTGAATGGATTAAAAGCGGTCTGATTCATTGTGGATTTTTTTCCCCCCAATTGATCACAGTGGGATACTGCCAGTGGGTTAAGGTTGCTCATAAAGTCTGGCCCCAGTCAGCAGCTGGCCCCAGATGTGATGCTAATCAAATGGATCTCAGTGTTGCTATGAAAACTTCTGCATGATGTAAAGAAATAATAAGGTGATTAAAACCAATGACTGGGCATTTTCCCAGAACAAGCTGGATCTCTTGGTGAGTTGAGGGCAAATAATCTGGTTTTCAGTACCACCAGAGGCAGGCTTAGACAGCCAGTGAGAGAAATGCAGTGCCGCAGGTGTGATTTGCACCTCACGAAATAGTGATTTTAAAGGGTTTTAGGTATTTAGATCAAACATCTTAACCCGAGTCCAGAGTGGGCTGCTGTGATCTGAGGGACTAGCGTGGCATGTAAGGGACAAGTACCTACCAGAGGGACTGGTACTTCGGACTGTTGTGTGATTTTGGTTTTCCATGCATGTTGTCAGTATTTTTAAAAGGAAGTTGAAAAGCTAGAGAAGGCAGTGGAAAAATGATTTAAGGGCTGGAGAGAAGCATCAGAGCAAGAGATTTGGCTTAGGAGGTGACTAGATTACAGTTAAGAGCTATTGTCTTGGGGGAGAAATAAACGGTCTTTTAATCATGAAAAGAATAATAAGAATTGATGACTGGAAGCAGAGGGCAAACTCAATTTAGCCATAATCAGGCATTAATTTTTGATGAACCGTGGATCAGCTGCTAAAGGATCCTTTGGGTTTCCCAGGGCTGAAAGTCTTCATATCAGATGGCGAAATGAGAGTCACTAGTGTTCATACAGCCCTAAACTGGGTGTCAGCGAGGACTTGGGCAGCGGGCTGTGCAGCCGCGGCCGTCAGAGTAATTACAATGGTTTCACTAGATAGTCCAGTGGTCAGTTCTGGCTCTAAGTTACATTAAGATGAAGTGTGGAGCCTTTTTTTCCCCCTCTTTTGATGTTGTACAGATGTGCATGTGTACGTGCCAAGTATTTGGTAGCTCTGGTACTGCAAGTCAGTCATTCTGTGTGTTTAATTGGGCTTCCAGGCTTGAAAGTCCTCGCAGTTTCGGGCAAGCATAATTTCAGTATCCTTAGCAGAGTAGATTACTGTGGTATAATCAAAGGGAAATCTAGTCTGTCATGTAAAAATATTCATGTTAAATCTTATTGTGGTGTTTCATCTGTTTTTGCATTTTATTGAAGCTTGATGTATGAATAAAATCATCAAATCCTTTATGAATAAGACTGAACTGTCATAACTGTGCCGTACCATTAGCCAGGAAGCAAGAGAGGAGGCTTAATATGCCAGGCTAAAATATTAAATAAAGAATAAGTAGTTGAGGAAGCACAGGTTATCCTCTTATTCCAAAATAATTAAAAGAAACATGATTATTTTATATAACGTGCTGTATTTTCCTCCCATGCTGGCACTCACACAATTTCTGAATGCCACATTACTCTGAGCTAAGACACACCTCTTCTAAAAATGTGCAACCCTGTTTGTTTTTCCTGACATAACAGTTTGGCATTCTAGTCATATCCTAAGAAGGAGAAAGTCCCAGAAGTCGAACAGCTTCTGATGATTTTATTTACCCTGTCGAAGTGCAACAGAAAGATGGATTTAATACCAGAGCATTAAGTGCAACTGGCTTGTGACAAGGCAGACAGGAGGAAACCTTTGGGTTGCTGAGGGCAGAGGAATCAGAATAAAAATGTGAATAATAATTTCATGGGTATGAGCAGCTCTGGGTTGAATCTAGCTCTGTCAGTGTCTGCAGAGTATTATTAGCTTTCTGCGGGAAATCCCACTTCAGCTGCACTGGAGCAAGGTCCCACACTGTCACCAGTTGAACATCTAGAGAAGGGAGGGTTGGAAATCTACAGCATGAAAGACAGAGAGCAATGTTGTCCTGCCGGGCCCTGGCAGAACCACAGCTGGAGGAGGAAAACATCAACTTGGTGAGAGGCTGGTGGCAGTGACGAAGGAAAGCAGTGGTTTTCTTCACTGAGATTTTTAAATTGTTATTCTGACATTCCTGCTGAAATAATCACCTAGAATCTTAATTAATGTGGGATTTTTGACAATGTAATAGGTTTCTCTTAGATCCCAGAGCCCAAGCCGCTGTGCATGGTGCCAGCTGTCTGGAGAGGGGAGGAAGGAGGCTGATGTACAACAACGCTTGCAGCGCTGGCCAACACTGGATTACTCACTCCCAGTCAGGGTTTGTGCATGCATGGGCAGGAGGATGGAGCAGACGTGTTCGAAGTGTCTCCTCTGTTCCCTGTAAAATTAGGATAACAACACTTTATCTTCATCCAGGAGTCTTTCTGAAGACATGAAACGGAGAGGTTTTTAGGCAGCCAGATGCTATGGTGATCTGGTCTACCTCAAATGCATTCACGTGTGCATTGCACAGGCTTTCATAAATAAAGCACTTGGACCACTCTTGTCTCATTGAACCCTCATTTTGTGAAAACTATCCAGTGTTTAGCTATGCAAGAAAGCTGGGTGTGATTCTGTAAGCAGAAATACTGCAGGAGTTGAGGAGATGGAGCACCCCTCTCAGGTTCAGGCTATGCTGTCTTAGGGTGGTGGTTGTTGTCAATGAAGTTCATCTCACCTCTCTGATCTTCCCTCTCTGGGCTTCCTGACCTTGCAGATACATGCTCGGTATCAGTGCAGTGTGGTCCAATAGGATGCAATTTGAGAAATAAGTAACTTTTCATTCCCACAGTCTCAAATTCAAGTAGCAGCAGCAAACATTTGCCTGTTATTAAAATTCAGCTGATGGTCACTTTTTTTCCTGCTGGTGATATTTGGCCATCTGGAGCTGCGTGTGCGCAGACCGGTGGTGATAAAGCACCCTTAGGACAGAAGGCCTTTTGTCAGCCAGGGGTTTGTCCTCCCTGGGCCAGGGCACACGACTGCGGGCGCTGGTGCTGGGGCTGCCGGCGCCTGCGCGGCGTGCTTGGTCACCGTGCGTGTCGCCATGTGTTTGCTGCGGCAGCACCTTGACAGCGTGGTCAGATGGTGGTGTTCCCCTTCATAAATTTAAGCCTGGGAAGGTAATCATGAGGGTTGGAAAACATTAACCTGCTGAAGGCCAGGGAATTTCAAATTGATTACAAACAAGTGAACAGCTTCTTTTGAGAAGAACTGAAGGACAGTTATTTTTACAGTCGCAGACTTGCTGGTAGTTGCTTGGCCTTCTTTCAAAGTCGTTTGCCATCATTGTGATGGGTTTCCCTGTAAGAGCCTGCTGCGTGAACTACAGAAGTGAGTGTGGTGATGTGACCACGGAATATCTGGAGCAGAATTCCTATGCCACCAAAAGCAGATGGAGAAACTCATAGCTCCCTGCAAGTGCTGTGTGTAGGGTTTTTTTCTGCCTGAACTAGACTGTTGAGAGCAGAATTTTAAATACATGTCCACTTCTGGCAAGGTCAGCATTAATTCTGCATATGGCTGTCACAGAAGAAACCATGTCAGTTATATGTAGATAGTTTGCCCACTGACCCCAAATCACTTGTCTTTTAATTTTTGTGTTTCTCAGAATGTAAATGAAGTTGTTCCTCAATGCTGATCTTATTTTTCTGCAGTCCTAATGGAATTAAAGTAAACAGTGTTTTGTTTACTGTTAACCTCCATCTTCAGTTGTATCAGTTACAGTACCATAAAGTGTTCATAGTGGCTGCCAAGCCTCCAGACAGGGTTTGGGTGTTAGAGGTTTCTTTGGTCTGCCTTTTTGGGTTTTGCAAAAAATTAGTTGTTACCTGGATATAGGCTAATATTCAAAAAGTTATTATAAAACAGATTTTAACCCTTATTTTAGGCACATGTATTTCCAGCATGGTACACTTGGAACCTTTCCCTTTTATTTTTATGGAAAGGAATACGATGTGCATATGATGTGCCAATAATTGTGTGTTATTTTTGGATAAAGCCTTTGTAGATGAAACTTGGGATTCTTGTGGGAGGAAAAGCCCTAACGAAACTTGTTAGATCAATTCCAGAGGAATGCAGCGCACAATGATACTTGTTTTCTACAAATTTTGGCATTTCTTCACAAGTTTAATTTTTTTCATTGAGCTTCATTTTTCAACCAGCATCAAACGCAGGAAACTGACTGAAGTTTGTAGCAAAGGCAAGGTTTTCAGAAAATACTTCTTTAAGAAAATTACTTTCATACTACAAAAGTTCTAGAAGATTTGCAGCCAGTATTTCAGGGGAAATATGTAAGCCAGAGCATTCAAAATAATATTTGATAAAATCTTGAGGGAGCTTATGGTAACGCTGGCTGATATGCAGCCACGGAGTTGTACTGCCGGCTTTTAACTGAAGTCCAATGTCCTCCGTGTGCTGATGAAAATTTTCAGAAGTGCTCCTAAAACTGCACATATGTCGCTGGGTTTTCCCAAAGCATCCGCTGAGTGCCCGGCTAAATTTAGGCTGAACGAACACAAGCCCCGTTGTTCAGAGAGGTTGTAGGTCTTACTTGTCGGAGCAGCCACGAAACTACTATGATTCTAAATTAGAGGAAAACTTCAAGACAGATTTTTAAAATGGTTATTTTGTAAACAAAGCAAATGCAAAAATCTAGATCATAAATTTGCATTTGTGAAAGATGCAAGAAGTGTTATGTAGTGTCAGTGCCTAAAGAACTGAAAAGAGAAAGAAATACATAATTCTGTGCCAAAGCTCTACATTAAGTGAAAGACAGGAGGACGTGATGCCTGCCTTGAGAGCAACACGTAGCAGGAATTAGGAAGCTGATGTTGGATAAAAACGGGGTTTTGGGGGAATGGTATGCCTGCAATTCTGAAAATGGCAGCATCTCTGAGAGGAGCTACACAGAGCCTAGCAAAAACACATTGCTAGCATAAAGAAGCTCAAACTGTTTACCTAATCACAGAGAAGCTACAGTAGCAACTTGGTGGTAGCTATGGAGGAGTAAGAGCTTTAATCTAGTTGACAAACATATAGTAAGTTTCCTAAATATTTGGAGTTAAAATGTCTGGGTTATACTTGGGGCCAAATAATCAGTGGTGTGAAGAAGCACCCTGGCTGTGAGACAGGCGGCGTGCAATGCCCTCGCTTTAGTAGAAACAAAGAATTGACAGGTGGTTGCTTACGCTGTAAACTATGCGGTGGGAAGAAAATAGCAGGTACTAAAGTAGCCTTTAACATAGGGGAGACAAATCTTACAAAAGTGGGTGACTGCAAGCTGGATCCAGAGGAATTCACATGTGAAGCATGTTTTTAAAGGAGATTTTTGAAGATGTGTGTGTTTGGACCCAGCTGTGATGACAAGCGATGCGATGGCTTTGTAGCTTTGGCTGTTGTGGTATTAAGACCGTCAGTGTGATGAGGATTGCCAAGCTCAATACAGGGGGAACGGGAGCGAAATCTAATGGCCTGTGATAAACAGGAGAGCTGACTAGCAGCAATGCTGTCCTGTGGAGGTTAAAAAAAACAACCTGCAGCTGGAAGCGATTGCTGACGGTGTGCAGGTATGTTGTGCAAGCACGGAGGCTCTGATAGTCCCCGGATGTGGCAGGACTTTTGTGCATGTGCCAGACCGCCGTCCCCACTGGGTCCAGGGTTTCTGTGCGCAGCTCGGTCAGCTGGCGGGCTCTGTGCTTAAGGGAGAGTTATTTGTCATGTTGGCAGGTGGTAAAGCAAATAAAACCAACAAGTGGTGACTTATATTGGATGATTGAGCAGTTTCTTCTGGACTTAAATCTACAGAAAGGACACTACCCTCAGAAAATTATGAAGATAGTGTCTTTTGTGCACCAGTCACTACTCAGGATTCAGCTTTTTCATAACAAGACTAGTTGTTTATGAAGATATTTTGTATTTAACAAAAAAAGCCCCCACTCCAGACATCTGTTGGTATGTCGAATCCAACTGAGAGTTATGTTAACTGTAGAGGAGAAATGAGGCAGAGGGAAGTGAGACCCCAGTCCTGCAAACCTTCAATGTCATGATTTGTTCTGCAAGCGTAGGTCCAGGGGTTTACTGCAAAGGTAATTAATGGGCATGGATTCTTAACGACTGGGGCCTGAATAATTTGCCAAGGTACTGCAGGAAGCCTGTGGCAAAACTGGGGATAGAGTCTCCGGTCTCTTAAGTCCAAAAGCAGTTTTCCCTCATGTAATTTGATGGTTGCATCTAAGTTTTACCTTTTCTACCGGAGCTACTTCAGGAACGTATTTAGGGCATTTGTCAAAGAATTTAAGATAAAACCTAGCTTGGTCCTGTGGCCAGACTGTGAGGTGCTTGCAGGGATGTTGCTCCTCTGTTGGTTGTTAAAGGGGGTGTCCGAAGGCCCCTTCCACCTGTTTTTAAATTAGCTCTTTGTGGTACTGGAGGCTTCTATTGAAAGATTGTATTATAAACTCCAGCTCGTCCTCGTGTCTGTGAAGTGTCATGTGGACCAGTGATGCTGCCTAAATACTAATGAGTGAAGGTTGCATTGTAAACTCCCAGCACAGGCTAATTGGATTTTTTTGTGTGTGTGTTTCTTAGTCAGGCACTGCAGAAGGGCAACCAATTTTAACACAGAGAAGACTAAGCTTAAGCAACGATAATGCATTTAAAGAGAAGAGTTAATGTCATGCTTTCATCAGACAGAACAAACAAGTTGTTACTGCTAAGCCTGAGGAAAGGACTTAAATTCAAAGTCTAAATCAAAACTTGCCAGTTGCTGAGAAAAGACAAAGATTTATTATCACGGAGACTAAACTGGAGATTTATCACTGCGGTAGATTCAATGCTTAAGTGATTAAGTGCACTTAAATATACCAATTAGGAGGATGAAAGCTATAGGGCAAAAATGAAATGCAGTCATTGTAAGATTCCTCTTCTGCACAGTGTGCCAACTGCAACCATGAGATTTAATTTCCAGCTCACTTTCTAGAAATAAACTTGGCTTATTAAATGTCAAGCCTGTTAGGTTGATATGTTAGGTCTTGTGCTCAGTGGAAAGACACTGAGAGGTCAAATTTAAAGCAGAAGAAATGTTATCGTCATTGTCTTTTTATTTAGTACAGCTACCATTCATTTCTCAAGAAAATGAGCGTGTCACCTGAGAGTGCTCTAAATGTTGATATTCACTTACCTAAATGTTTTGATGGCACTGCCTGTATGTTTTATGCTGAGGACTGAAAATCGTTTACAGCGCAGCTTGGTCTGGAGCAAGGTTATATGATCTGCTAATGCACTTCATCTTCCATGTGAAATTTCTTTTGCTATTTTTAATTCCGAAGTGAACTTGATAGCAGCATACCCATATGTTTTATACAAGTCTCAGCTTGGAGACCCAGACTAGTCATTTCCTCGGATTTTGAAGAGAAGGTTAAACCAGACCCCATTAGGAGAGGGCATGCAGCTAGCTTGTCATACTCTGTGCAGGGGACGAGGGGCCAGAGAATCCTTGCGTGTGACTCAAGCCGCTTCTTGAGCAGAAACCGACTTTGTGCAGCAGCAGGATGCCACAGCCGAGCTGACGCGCTTCCCTGCTGAGAGAGTGACTTGAGGGGGTCTCGTGCAGTGCTGCGGTGACGCAGACCTACCGGTTTTAGGAGCCAGGAGGGTCTTCTTGATAGCACTTGACTTTATGGATTTATCTGCCCGCTCAGAGTAGGCTCCGTGCTGGGTGGTATAGAAGTGCCTTCTGGTCCCGATGTCCCTCTGTCCAGCTCTTTCGGTCAGGACAAAGGAGGAGTATTACAAGCACAAGAGAATCTCCTTAGCACTAAGTTTTGTCCTACATACTCCTAACTTGGATTTCCCTCCAGAAATCCTTGTCAGGAGGCTATGGTTTTAAAGTACTGGTCACAGCTGTGTTAGCAGCAGCCCCAAAAGCCGTGCAGTCTTGTGGGGTACATGAGCCATGAGGAGCTCTCGCTAGCTCCAGGACTGTTGAAAATGCCTGAACTGCAGGATTTGCCTTGGCTGGCGAGGGAGGATTTGGCTTGTGTTACAGCTGAGGGTGTTTTGTCACCAGCTGTGCAGGAGCCGGGGTTTTCCCCCTTGATGTCCTCGCATAGCTCCCTTGCCTCCTGTGAGGGGTAGGTAGGAGCTGTGTAGTGTGGGACTAGAGAGGTGGATGGGGCGCTCTGGGTCCCTGACTCCAGTCCTCAGGCATATTTTATGTTATCTTCCTCTGAATCACTGCACTGAAAGATTTTTCTGGAACTTGATAACTCGGACGGTTAGCAATCTTGCTCTTACTCCAGCGCAGGTGTATTCGCGGCTGCTTGCATGTGTTTGCCCGTGTGACAGCTCCCTCCTTTACCTTCAGAAACTGCGCCGCCGCCCTGAGGACCAGTTCCCAATGCACTTACATGGGGTTTTCCCTCCTTGTCCTTCCCTTGTGAGGTTGTGTCAGTTAGGCTGCCCTAGCCTGCTCTCCTAAAATGGCTGGATGTCCTTGATTATACTAGTAGTACTCTCCTCTTTCCGTTTTCTATCTGTTTCATAATTGGGTAACCATCATACAGCAAGGTAAGGCTTTTTTATCCACCGTATGTAGTGTATTCTTTCTCGCCTTCCACTGGAAATATTTTGCCGTGTAGTCGTATGGTTAAAATTGCCCTTTTTTGTGTCCGTATCTCCTGGGTAGATTGTAGCAGTATGTGGTCATATAGTAGGTATGGACCTGTCACGCCAGCTGACCGGCCGTGAGCAGAAACCCTTTGCACCATTAACTTTGATCCAGCTTCTCTGACGGCTCATACCAGCCACCTTCTGCACCCCTCTGTTTTTGGTAATGAAAATAGTCAGGTTCAGCTGACAGCTCCATGGGCTCTCCTCATAGCCCAGTGCTCCCAGGCAAGCTGCAGGTTTCTCCATCTCTGCCAGTTCCTCCCTCTCTTCCCCACGTCTCCTGTTTTAACTAACTTCCAATGGCACTGTCAATACTTCACTGAAATCTAGATGGTTTAGAGCTACTCATTTTTCTTGGCTAGAAAACTAGCTATTTTTAATAAAGAGACACATCTGGTTGGTCTGGCATGATTTATTTATTTTGTGTTTTATCCAATTTTTCATTTACCTCCGTTGCTTAATTTATTGTTATCTTTAAAATTCTGGAAGTTTCACATAGTACTGCTTTGTCAGTAGTGCAGTAGCTTGGGTCTGCATATTAAATATAGAAATATGAGGTATTCTGGCATAGTTTGGGGAGTTTAATCAATTTATTAAAACTGTCTTGATGCCGTGCTTGATTTTTCAAACGCCACTTCTTTCAGTAAGATGATTTATGTATATTCCCTTCATTTCACACTCAGCCATGTCTTGACCGTGTTAAGCTCTTTGAATTATGGCTGTTTCTACTGTCACAGTATCTCTTTTCTTCCACTTTTGTTATTCTTTTCCTCCACATTTAACAGTTTTGTTCCCGTTCAAAAGTGAAGTAAGTGTTCACTTTGTTTTGGGGGCTACTGCATCCTATTTCTTACCTTACTGTCTCATTATTGATTTTGTTGAAGTAATCTTACTGGTTTGCTGGGTGTATTTTGATATATATGAAGTGTTTTTATACAGCTCTTAAGGTACAACTCAGCCTGACTTTTAGCAAATATAATTTTATTTCTGTGCCTTTCGTCCTCACCAAAGCAGAGGGGAATCTTTGAACATCCCAGGTCTTGTGGGTGTTGTTTGTACAGGGCTGATGTTGCTTTATTTTAAACCCTTGGCTGATAGATTGGTGTCTATGAGGTAGAAGTGGAATTTAGCTTTCGATGTTTGTTTTGACAAAGTCTGTGTAGCAGTTCTGGCCTGCTTGAAGCAGTCAGCAAAGCTCCTGCTGGCTCTAATGAAACAACTGTGTTGACCAGAGAGTGTTTTGACATTAGGTCCTGGTGGAAGAGGGTATTTAGCATGAATAACTCCCCAACACCCCCCAGCAACCTGAAATAAGCCCGCACATTTGCTGCCTTCCTGTATTTGGAACATCATAGATATCAAGAAACTGAGAACTAATAGCAGGGCAGGTTAGACAGTATTAAAGAAAGGTATTTAGTGAGTATTATGTGTTAAAAAAAGCTGGCTTGTCTAAACCCAAACTGCAAAGTTTCTCAGCTGCTTTTATGTTTAAAGAGCTTTAATCAGTTATCTTTCCATACATTTTTTGAAGTTCTTGAAATTGCAAGATAACTTTTAAGTTTTACAAGGTATTGTAAGCTTTCTGACAATATGACAAATTTTACACAATATAAGCCAAACCCAGTGATCAGTAAATCGCTCAGCTGAAAATTTTGGGTGCTTCGAGTACTATTCTACTGTCTTCTACAGCTCAGGTTCCCTAGATACGGTGGTGTTCCTCTTACTGGCTGGCAGAAAAGCGTGGGTTTGTACACCTCTGTACTCTCCACTTTACTGCAGGGCTGTTACGGGCCATTTTGTTTGTTGATGCAAATGATACCAGCTGCCCGTCGGTTATTGTAAGGTGGCTCAGGAGCTGTATGTGCTGACCCAGCTTGGTTCATCGGGAGGGCTGCTGCTGCCCTGGGGATCACCCAAGATGGTGGGATCTCAGATCCTCCTATCTGGGTTGCGAGCCCTTTGCATCTTTGCAGTGGACCCTTAGAGCTACAGAGGAGTCTTTGGTTTAGCCCAGGGTGAGCACTGGACACTTTCTTAGTTTAAAAAAAAACCCCAACCAACCAACCACCCAAAAACCAGGCACAGAGAGACTCCACAGAGAGCTTTGCTGGTTATTGAGATCCCTTACATACACAGCCCTCTGTAAATGCAGTTGTCCTCTTTCCAATGCACATGCATGTGACCCTTCTGCACAGGCACAAAAATCAATAATAAACAGTAAATGAATAACGAAAGGCCTGCCAACCAAAATCTCTCTTGTTTAATTTTGCATTTCTTTTCCTTTTCTAATCTAATGTGACAGAGGAGCATTTAAGGGAGAAGGACGCCAGGAGCAATGAAGTTTTATGAAGCCTTTTCTCACAAACGCCTTTGTTTTAGGAGTGAAGGGGCTGGTGTTGTCCGGGGGGGCGGACATCCCCTTGCAGGGCCTCGCACGACAGGCGCTGCAGGCTGCGGTGGTGGGGGTCCTGGGCTTAGCCCCTCAGAAACATTCTCCTTGCATAAGGATCAGAAACCCATGATGTTGATGGAATAGGTAATGGTGTGTCTTGTGCAGGACAGGCTCTGCAGTTCTCTGGATCTGTTTTTATTTGTATATGGAAGCAGTACCATGTAGCTGTGCCCTCACCAGCTGTACCTGAGCCCACCCTTTAACTAAGGGCTTTGTCCTCTTCCTTTCCCTCTCCCTCAAGATTTCTATCTGCCTTTGTATTAAAAGTATCTTCTCTGATCCAGTTCACAGCGTTAGTTTATTTGGAGTATGTATTTTAAACAAGCAGACTGGAATTATATCTACAGGGCAATGTTTTCAGAAGCACCCAATGTATTTCATCACCTAGACGCTATAGTCGGTCACTGGCTTACTTATTAACATGTACTTATTTATAATAAGCATAGTAATAAACAAGAAAGTTCTTTGCTAACTGTAAGAAAATCATTAAATGTCTGATATACAGTATAATATGTGCACCTATAATAATAGCACAATAACCTTTTACTTGTATGCTAGTGTAATTCTGTACTGTGCGTTGTAGCCGTTGATTTTGCAGGAAGTTACGATGTCAGTTTGGAGTAAAAGTTAATATTAATGGAAGTTATGAGAACACCACAAAACAATAATACAGCAAAAATACACGCCAGTTCAAACAGATCTGGTTACGGTGTGTTTGCTCTCTGTGAATAGTGTAGTTCAGCAAGAGGGACGTTGGCTGATTTGGGACCTCAACATTTTTCTTAAAATGCGTGTCCCTCTGGTTGGGGGATCACAACGCTGCATGGCAGTAGATGGGAATGGTCTGAAGTTTGAATTGGATTCTTAATTTACAGTGAATAAAATAAACTGTATATTTATTTATGGAGACAGTTAACATTACCGTTTGGCACCTTGCAGTTTGTGTTTGGTAGGATTAATTGAATTTGTTTATGAAGGGGATAAAACCTTACTTTTGATTGAGCAGATGTTTATCAGGCAGAGAACTAACTAGAAGCCAGTGCACTTGCATTTGAGTCACTTCCATTTCCTAGTGGTTGCTATTCAGATGGGAACAGTAAGATTAGACTTTGGTTCTACACTATTGGTTTGTAGGTTTGTTTTTTTTTCCTCCTTGTCTTTGTTAGTTCCCTTCTGGTTGTTTCCTTAGCGCTTGAGCCGGGCCCAGCAGTGTGCCTTGCCTAGGCTGCCTTAAACAGAGTTTGCATTGGATAGGCAGTAATGTGGGCAGAAGTGGAAAAGTCCTTGTACAGTTTACACACTAGAGGGCATCCTGTTAAAGAGGCAGGAGGCATCCAGGGACAAGGAGAGGTGGCTGCAACCTGTGGAAAAAACTTAGGTCTGACTGTGTGGCAGAGACCTAATGAAGGGTTGTCAGCATGCACACACAGACACAGCCCCATGCAGCCAACTCGTGAATGTGATGGAGCCCCTAAACACATAAGCAGAGATCCATAAAGTCATTATATTGCATCAAATTTTCCACAGAGTTGAAGTACTAAGTTGAACACCGTCACGTGATAGGTAAGAAATATAGTGGTAAGGCCATCCTGCAACTGATGTAGCTGTAAGGCAGAGTCACATCCCACCCTTGACCTTCAGAAGTCTGCCTGTGAGGTGGTCCTCTAGATCGCTTTTACAAGGTCAGATGACAGGTAAGATCCTGGGCTTTGGTAAATTGACACAACAATGGTGCCTGCAGTAAAGCCAGACTATCCTAAGTAGGACAAAAAGTGGAAAACGCAGGACTAGAAGACTGATTGTTGACTTAAGATGTCTCATATTTGTCTTCCTGAAGCGATTACCACAGAATTAGCTAGACTGTCGAGTTTGAAACAGTTGTGGTGACAGGTGCTGCATCTGTGTGCCAATGCTTCTGCGGACTGGGGACTTTTGCGTTGACAGTGGGTACAATTTGCGTTGAAATGCTGAGGAGGTAACTACTACCAGCCTGACTGCCTTTGCTCACCCCACTGCCTCAGCCGTTAAGGTCATGAAGCACTTTTACAGACTTTAAGTAATTTTTAAGGATGCAGAAAATCATGCTGGTTTATCGTGTGACGTTGGGTGGCTGCCTGGCGTGGTTGAGGAGCTGCCCCTCAAACACGGGGTACCACCTGGGCTGTGCAGCAGGAGCGGGTTGGGCAGGGGGGGATGAGCAATCCCCAGCAATCCCAGCCCTGTGCTGGCTGCCCTCCCACAGCACCGCCTAACCTGCAGCAGACGGCTGGTGCAGAACATCTCTGCATGTACAGCCCTTCCCTGGACCATGACTCGGGGTGCTTCTTGTAGAGCCCAGTATGAGCACAGTCTGACGTGTACCCAACACTGGCTGGCTTGTTCTGTACAAACAGCAAAATTAGCTTAATTTTCTGAAGGTTCATCTCTTCCCCAGTTGTTATTAGGTAGCTCTCATGTATCATCTGTCTGAGCATCTGTGTATGCATTCAGATTATTTTTTTGTTGTTAGTTTTGTCTATGTAGAAACAAATCAGAGGTGGTGGTTAATTTTTTTATTCCCCCCACCCCTCAGTACAGCTGATCCCTTCAGGCATCTATGGACACTGATGCAAGTCTTAAAAAATGACCCCTTTGACCCTTTGATTCAATATAACCATCATAAAATAATATGTGTGTTGGTAATTTTTAACATTTGACATTTTTTATCAGGGATTTGTCAGGAAAGAAGGCATCGCTTCCCTTTGATGCTTATGTCTGCCTTGCTAAAGGAACCTTATGGAATATTGTTCTTTCTTTTATAAATCATATCAACCAAGCTTTAATTCTGTTCATTCAGTTTATTCCCCAGCTGCTTTATGTTCTTTCTCGGAACTGCCATTGATATTTTGTTTATGCACAATAGCATCATTTAAAAATATGAGTACGTAGGTGGTTGCAGCTGCTCAGGCAGTTAAAGCAGACTCTTCAACATCAGGTGCCTCTGGAACACCACATCTGCTTCATTGGAGTTTTAATCATGAGTTTATTTGGGCAGTTTTTAACTAGGTTGGGGCTCTGGTGACTTGTCTTTATACAGCTGTGTACTAAACGCTAGCTCCCACCTTTATGCGATCTATCCAGATAAACCAAAGATAAATTTAAGCGATAAAAGGTGGAAAATGGCATTGCAGGTATGGTTTAGAATAGGTTCCAAAGTGCTGAGCAAGTGTCAGTGTGGCTTGTTTTAAGTGGAGGACTACCTCAGCTAAGGAGACTTACAATGAGGTATACTAGGAAGAAGGAATACGAATACTTAAAAGTTTTGTATTTTTGTAAGACCAGTCTCAGCTCTGATGACTTTTATGACAGATGTTCATAAAGGGAACAAAAGTATTTGCTGGTGTCTATCAAGGCAGCAACTTAACTAAGATTTTAGAGAGTTTTCAAAGAGAGTATACAAGAAAACAGATTTGTATGGCTACCAGCAACTCACATTCAATGTCAAGGGCGTAGGGATAGGTGTTCTGTTCCAGTGAGCCATCTCCTACATCTCTTCGCCTAATATATATTTCAGCCTTGTCCTCTCTTGCATTTAACATGGTATAAAACAGTGTGTTAACTGGAAAGGCAGGGACTTTTAAAGAATAGCTGCCTTGGTAGTCAAGCCCTGGGCCCTTCCTTAGCTTACCATGTATTCTAATGCTGAACAACAATGGCAAGGTCAGAAGAATGAAAAGAAGTTTACATATTGCTTCCTATGGAAGTACTGTGAAAAGCTAAATTTGTCCAATTATATTGTAACATCTGAAGCTGAGAACATACCAGTGAATGTGAAATATGAGTGGGGCTTACTGCATGTTTTGCATGAAAAAGAATTCTTCATATGTAAAGGCCAAATAATGCCTGATGAATTGATTTATTTCTCAAGTGTTATCCAATATCATTCTGGCGTTGAGTTCTCATTTGCTCTCCTGATCTTAAATGAGTGATAACTTTCACACTCCCCCTCCACTTGTGTTTGAATTTACTTTTCTCTTGCTTCAGCCATGTCACCGTGGCCCCTTCCCAAATTCTGCAGCACATGGAGGAACACGGACAATGATACGGAAAGGATTCAAAATCCATGTATCACTTTCTTTTTACAACTTTAAACCCAAATTTAAGTGAAAACCTTTTAACATTTAGTTCTGTGGGGAGAGTGAGAACATAAAGCTTCCTTTCCATATTTGCATCCTTTGTGAAACCTTCAAGAAGCCATTGCAGATAACATTAATGTTATTGCATTTTAGCTAGCATACATCTTAATTTCTTCTACTCATGCTTGGAACTAGGCTGTCTGCTCTCCTGGGAAAGGTCCTGTGATTGAAAATAAATAGGCAGGAAGGATGGGGTTTAATTGTCATGGAAGTTCATTTCTAGTGATCAGATGTATGAGTTCAGTGTGTTGTAGCGAGTGGGAAGTGATGCTTAATAAGCTGGAGACTGGCATCCAGAGGTTACCGAGAAGCAGTGTCTTCATTACTAGAACAGTGATTTTTCTCTCTTTCTCCCTCATGCAATATATTTAACACCTATTTGCAGTACTGCTGCAAAATCTTAGCGGAGGCAAAATCTTCACATTTTTATTCCAAAGGCAAATGAATCCCTGGCTGTTACATAACCCTGGCCTGGGAGTACGGAGGGTAAAAACCAACTGAATCATGGTCAGATTTCATTCAGCGTGAAAGCCAATGCACTTGAAGCCTCCTATGGGAAATGCCTCATCGCTGTTGCCCACCTGACTTGTGCTGCAAAACCAAGTATACATCTGGACAGATGTGGCAAGACAAAGTGGTCTCAGTTAGCTCAAACGCTTTTTCCATACGGTGGTTTTGCTTGGTTCTGCTTGTGACCCCCATCCCTCAGGCAGGGCTGGTGCGTGGGTTGACTGCTGTGCTGTCACATCAGCAGACCTCAGGGAGTTACCCCAGGTAGGGAGAGTGGTGACGACAGGCGTTCGCAGTGAAAAAGCACTTATTGCCTGACCTGCAGCCTGTCAGACCACAGCCTTAGTCTTGCTTTTGCTGGGTGTCGCATAGCTGGAGAAGTGTGACAGATTACGGTGCTCACTTGGCAAGAAAAGACAGTCTCCTGTTCAAACATAATATAACGTATGTTGAAAGCTTCTTCAAGTTAGTCTGGAAATCATTGAACAATTTCCTGTTATCTGTAAAGCAGGGTTTTTAATGTGTTCTTGATATTTTCGAGCAGCGTAAGGGGTTTTGTGTGTGCTGGTAGGCTGTGCTCCAGAAACTATGCAGAACACTGAAACCTCTGTGGTGAGGTCACTCAGGGCATTTCTAGTGTTGTTCTGGGGGAGGTGGGAGGTTGGTTATTTTTTGGGGAAGTGTAAGTTTTTTTCCTGAGAACATTTAATACCAGATGCAGCCGACAATGTAAAATAACTCTTAATGAGCAGGTGCTTCTTCATTTGTAATTTACTTTCACATGCAAGTTTGCCACTTGGCTTTCCTTTTATTGCCCTTCTGGATAGTCTTATTGTAATTCCAACTTTGAGCTTTGCTAGTTCACGACTTCAGCATCATCTTTTTGTAGTGACCGTTGCAAGTAAATGATGTGTTTAGTGAAAGCCTATTTTCATGTACAGTTCTCAATTTCTCCCTTATTTGATTGAATGGCTGCTTTTTTGCAATTCTGCTTCTATATTCTACATGCACTTACCGTATCCCTTCTCCTTTAACTCTTACATGACCTAAACAGTACTGATTTTTTTTAATCTTACAATTTTTATTGCTACTGTTCCATCTGCTGCTAACAGTCATTTTCTTTGGATAGAGTTGTAGTACTCATGAAGTATAGATAATCTACAATATGTAGAAGAGATTATATATTTCATATTCTTTGCCATACTAATATGATGTTGGTTGGCTGGTTTGGAATTTTCTTTTGCTTTCTGGGTTTTTTTTATGGCTCTGGCTGCAGCTGTTCGGGGAGGAGATTCTGTTGAGCCATGTACAGCAGTGCTCAGATTTTCTGCTCAATCTGTTGCTCTGTATGAGGAGAGAAGAAAATGTAGTCGTGTTTTAAATTTAGCAACTTCTAGTAGTTTTGATGATTGCTAAGATCACTTTTCCAATTATAAATAAACCACATTGTTTAAAAATATTTTTTACTAGACTGAATTCTGTCCCAAAATTGGAACAGACTGAGGAGAGTTTGGGAAAGAAATCATGGTCAAGGTTTTGCATTCTTAACCGTAAATGGAAACAGAAGGGCACTGACTGACCAGAAGCTTTAATTTTATAGGTCTTGTAGCTAATGAAAAACATTATTTACTAAAAATGCTGTCAGACTTAGTTTGTCATGCTTCAGAGGTTCCTCTGGAGCTCTGTAGGTGGTAAAGCATTAGGCAAACCCTTCTGTCTGATGCCCCTTGGGCAACCTGGGGAGCACTGAAAGCTGAATGTGAATAGGTGTTAGGTGTCCTCTGGCACGAGTGAAAGAGGTAACCCAGTGTCATTGTTGCTGGGAGAATAAGGCCAAGCTGGCAGACACTTGAGAATAACCGTGGGTTGCTGTGACGCCAGTTTCAAGTCATTGACAGCTAAGTCTGAGGAATTCAATGTCTTTCTTGACCAAATTGCTAGGAAAAGGCTGCAGAATTTTATGAAGGAGCAAGGTGGTTAGTTGAGCTGAAGGAGAGCTTGCCAGGAAAAAAAATCTAATCTGGTCACTGGTTCTGTAGCTGTCCTGAACCCAGTTATTTCCAGAGACTAAATTGGCTGCACTGTTTATTTACACCACCTGAAGATCATCCTCTTTTTACGTAGTTTTGTCAAGAGTTGTGAATTGAGGAGGGGGGTAACATGGCAGACAAGAAGGTCATTGAGATGAAGTTACTGGTGTACCTGAATGTGAGCAAACCAGTGATTTGATGCTCTGGGCTATATCTTTGCCCTCCAAAAGACTCAGTGTTTTGCTGTCATCTGTGTCCCATGTGGCATCTCTCTCTGTGTACATGTTAAGTTAATCTTAGGCCTGGGAGATGGAAATGAATCTCCTTCCAGTGTCCAACCATTAAACATGTATGTGTTGGGGTGTTGCTTCTGATCTCTCATCCTGGGGCCAGAACACCTCTTCTGTAAAGAAAGGCTGAGACGGCTGGGGTTGTTCAGCCTGGGGAAAAGAAGGCTCTGGGGACACCATGTTATGGCTTTTCAATATATAAAGAAATATATAAGAAAGACAAAGACTTTTTACCGTGGCCTCTAGTGACAAGACAAGTGGCATCGGTTTTAAATGGAAAGAGGGTAGGTTTAGATTGGACATAAAGACATTTTTTACAATGAGGGTGGTGAGACTCTGGAACAGTTTGCCAGGGAAGTTGTGAATGTCCCATCGTTGGAAGTATTCAAGCTCAGGTTGGACGGGGCTTTGAGCAACCCAATCTAGTGAAAGGTATCTCTGCCCATGGCAGGGGGGTTGGACTAGAGGATCTTTAAAGGTCCCTTCCAACCCAGACCATTCCATGGATCTGTGATCCTGAAATCAGTTTTACATTGTTGGGAAATTATAGATAACTGTGGATGTTAGAAGTTTGACACTATAAAGTCATACACAGGAATGTTTCACCCATAACAGGATCTTGACAGCATGTTGTGCTTTTGACTGTTTAATTTGTATGACACAGACATGTGATTATTTTTTCCATTACTAATTTTTGCTAAAGCCAAGATTAAAGACCTTTTATGCACTACTTGCTACTTCTTCAAAGAGCCCATAATCGTGGAACAGATTTCCAAAGAGTAGGTGTGTTTGAAAATCCTGCTTCTCTATCTCAAATCAGTGTGTAGGGCTCTGTTTTAGGTTACCAGATATTTGTCTTCTTTCTTTCTGCTGTTGGTTTGTTAACAGTTTTTCATCTTCAGTGTTAACCAGAAACAGAAACTTGAAAAAAGTAACACTTTTTTCTTTATTTGCTAGTAAGTGGGAAGCTCAAGAGCTTTCAGGTATGTTTGTAACCATGTGTGAAATATCCCTGTATAAAGTTAGGAATTCTGTTCTGGTGTGTGAAAACCATTCATAGTTGTAACTTGTGTTCTGGTTCACAGCATTTCTATTTCAGCACAGATGTGATACTTCATGGACAGTCAGGGCTAGAGGAGGTTTTCTGGCACAGCAAGGAATGGTCTGAACTCAACAGCTTTTCCATACAACTGCGGCAGTCGTTTTCTGCCAGCGAGGCCCCTGGCTTTAGAAAGTCTCCCTGTGCAATTAGTCAGAAACCAACCATGCTGGTGAGCCAAGATGGATTTCTGCTCTGTGAACTCCATGGACAGCAAGAGAAATGCCTTTGGAAAAAGGAGATTCCATAGGAATAGAGACCTTTTACCCTAATGGGCAAAAATCAGAAGAGGCAAGAAGGACTGTTGGGATTTGGGGTTTTGGCTACACCCAGAGCTTTAGGATGTAATAAGGTCCAACTAGTACGGTGTGTTGGGTTTACGTTGTTTTTAAGGTTTCTAGTCACAAATGTCTTACCCTGGTTTTATTTAGCCAGTTTCTTTGGATAGATTGTCCCATGTAAGTACTAGCAGGGCAGTGGCACAGCCATATCCCTTCTCTGGGAGGCATCTGCCTTAAATAGCTGGGGGGGCTCCAGGAGGCAGTGTCTTGAGCCCTGGGTCTGAGACCACTGGACTCTGCGAGGAATATGAGGTGAGAGCTGGTTCATTAGTGATGACAAATAGGTTTTCTGGGGGAAAGATAACTGTGGAGGCGTGTAGGGGAATAGACAGGGATCGGTGACCGGAAGATCACGGGATGTGACGGAAAGATAGACTCCTCCCCATAGGATTGGCAGGAACAGGAAGCGCAAGAGCTATATAAGCGTGTGATGCAGTTAAATAAACGGACATTTTGTATCCATCATATTGATGTCTGTGCATCACTGTCCCCAGGGTGGGTAGAGCCCTGTGTCCCGGAGATATGCGGCCCAAGATAAGTTCTCCCATAGAAGCGTACAGCAACAGAGGTGCAACTGCTTTTCTTAGTTAATGTCCTGTTAATACTGCTGTGGAAAGTAGGTATCTTTGGGAGCTCCATGGCCTTGGAGATGAGAGTACTCTCCTCCTCGGTGTACAGCAGGTACTCAGACAGGGTCCAGTCTGTGGATGTGTAAGGTCTAGATAAAGGCATGGATACTCTTTTCTGGAAATACTTTCCGTCATGTGCACTGTGTTCTCTAAGAGAAATCCTGTTCTTTCTACTTGGCAAACCATGGTGTCAGCGGGGCAGCAAATGCTATAGTTTCTGAGCATCAGGCATGGTCCATGATTCTGCCCATGCTGCCTCTGTTAAGCCCATTTTAGAAAACAGTGTATTTATAACTGCCTTTAACCTTTTAATGGAGTTGAGAGAAAAGGCTTCATATAGGTCAGACCATTTTATATTTTGATTACCACTTGGTTTTTTACACAACTTGTTTAATTCTAGGGTGACATTGCCCTGTTACATTTTTTTCTGAATTGTCTGACCTGCTCGCGGCGGTGCCAATAGCAGATTTCCACTGGCTTGTATAGGTAAAATTTCATTGCAACATGAATAGAAGTATGTTTGCATGTTTGGTCATGAATTTGTGATTTGAACCTAAGTTGTATATGTTTTTGAATAATTTTGTATGAAAAATAGCAGCATAACTTCTATTATTTCACATACAGTCTATTCCTACTTGTTTTAGTAGGAGGAATGTAGAAATAAAAAATCAAGACAGTGAGCAAAGCCCAGGTAATAATTCACCTAAAGGAAAAAAGAAATGTAGCAATTTAATGGACATTTATTTGCAGTAGTATTTCCTATTTTTCCCCCTAGCTGCAGGCAGTAAGATACATTTAGTCAATACGGTATCTTATTACCTACAGGATCCCTAAGTGCAATGGAGAGATTCATCTGCTTTTACATTACATGGCAGGAGCACTTTTGCACCAAAGTGTAATGCAGTAAGCAGGGAGTCAAGGAATAATTCCTGGTTGTGACCAAAGTTGCCAGCCCAGACTCGTGGGGTAGCTCTATGGCCTTGGCATTTATAAAAGCTTAATTTACAAAACCTTAAAATTTGAACCTGACACTTCAGACCTGACGTCTACCCTTCCTCATCACTGACACAAAACACACCTTTAGTTATAAGTGCTGTGGGGAAAAAGAAGGAGGAATAAACTAATTTGTTAGAAGTACCAGGCGTACAGCCTCACCTTCTGTGCATGATTATGTGCTTTTAAGAAGTATCAGGGAATTGTGGTATAGGAGACCTTCTCTCTCCTCATTTAGGATAGAAAACCTTCCTTAGAAAAACAGGCCAATTGGGATCAATGAGAATTTATTTGAAGAAGGCAATCTAGTTTTAGACCTGTATTATAGTAAATATTAAACCATACTTATTTGAAGTCCTAGAAGGTCTGTCATGCTCCTAAGATGGACAACATAATTTAAGCGATCGTTTCAGTAGTTGACCAAATATGTGCCACTGAAGTACAGTGTACCCTTCAGACAGATCTCCAGTTGTTGACTATTGCTATTGCAAAGAGTCAGTCTTTGTCCAAATTTTTATTACTGCAGTTTTTTATTGTTGCTGAGATTTGAAGTGAAGAGCTGTGGACACTTGCTAACAGAAAACTGTTGTTTTTTATTCTGTTGCTGTTCTGAATCATATTTCCTGTGAAGGGGTTGAAATATTCTGGAAATTACGACTAAGAACATTTGTTTTAAAATATATTATGCTGAATTCTTAGCCATGGACTTAAAAATAAATTGTCTACTGAGGAAAAAATGTTGAGCATGTTCCAGTTTCACAACAAAAAGTGGGGGATGGGGTCAGATACTCAGTGCTTGGGCTGAAAAGGAAAAGTGCAGAGAGGTTGGCTAAAAGGCATTTCACGGAGAGCCAAAGGAGAAGTCCAGCTGCAGATCTTGCGTAAGGGAAAAAAAAGACTTTCCCAACACTTCTGAAAGTCAGTGCAACTCTCTCCATGTAATTGGAAAAGGGGAGTCAATAGATTATTGTGGTAAGAACTCGTATCACCAGTTCAATTCTACTTTTCTTTTAACTTTATTTTTTTATATGTTGCTCTTTTGAATCTTACTTATTTTGTGCACTAAGGTCATGATACAGAGAATGGAGTTAGTCTGAGGGTAAGAAGCCATAATTTGATATGTTCCGTGTCAAGTGTAACACAGGAGGAAACTCTTCTGTGAGTGTTGCAGAAGATGCTGTAGTACTAAATGCTTCTAACTTTTGGACATTATCCTTCAGCCTCTGGTTTTAATCCAAGACCTTCATAGTTTGCATGATTTAAACAGGCATGAACACACAGCATTCACCGAATGTCAGTGATAAGAGACTCGGTAACAAATGATAGGGGTATGGGTTGGTGGTACAGGTGAGCTACTGGGCTGGTTAATGTCTCCAGAATGAAGTTGTTCTGAATTTCCTGCATCATCACACATCTAAATCCTATCTTCAAAAGTGACATGACTTTCTAGGAAAGCCAGTGGTTTGGTTATAACAATACCTTATGTTTTAACAACAGCTAACAATAAAGATGTTCCTAATTAACTTTTGAAAATGACACTTGGGTTTCTAAGAGTTTCAGTGATGCTGCTGAACCAATATTTAAATAAATACATGTAGGTGAGGCATGAAATGTTTTTTGAAACAATAAGAAGAGGACAAGAAACAATCATGAAAGGATGAATGACAGAAAAATAGATCTACCACATGCAGAGCACATGATATAGTGCTTTTGATAGCACTGGACACTGCTCCTTTCAGGGCCGTAATTTCTTTGTGTTGGCAATATGGGAGCTTTTTTTCCCTCTCAGTAAAAATCCAGTGGCAGTAGATAGGATGAAACACAGATATGTATCAAGGCCCTACTGAAATGAGCTTCGAATGGTGTTTTGGACTTCTGCACACCTGAACAAAACACCAAGAAACGATGCCAGAAAATACAAGACACCTCTGGGAAGTGGGTTGGGCTGGGCTGGGCTTCAGGTGCTGGTGGCTGCATCTTGGATGCAGGCACCCCGCATCACATCTCTGCCTTGCCTGGCCCTGGGCCCGTTGAACTGCCCAGAGCAGGGTCTTGTTGGGGAAGAAGCTTTGATTCACAGTGATCTGAGGTGAAAAAAAGTAGATTGAAGGTTCTGCACATCAAATAGGGTCAAGTCTGGTCTGTCTTACTTCAGACCAGGGAGCTCTGAGAGGTCCTCCTTGTTCCTACTGGCCTGCAAGCCTATCTGGGAAAGTGTCGCTGAAATTCATGCGCTTCTTTGAGACACGTTGATACGGTTGAAAATGCTGCCAGCAGAAAAATCCCTCCTTGATCTTCTAAGGAGACAGTGAATAGGTGGCTACTGAGAGGTATTTATTAGAATTAGTCTTATAAACCTGTCGTAGCATAATTTATGCTTTCCTCTCTGTGTAGGCTACAGCTTTCCGGCTGAAAGGATTGTGAGAAAGCATGGAGTGGTCCCAGACCGAAAGAAAAACAGAGTGGCTGTGAAATCCTGTTCTCATACGAATGCTGAGAAAGATTACTTGAAAAATGTGTGGGAAGAAAAATAACAGTGACCATTACAGTTAAGAAGTCTTAACTCTTAGGAGAACATAGGCTTTGCCACATGTTAGGGGAATGTAAAAAAAAAAAAACCAACCCTGAAAAAATGATTGGAAGTAGGGTTTCTTTTTCAACAGTGAAGCCCACAGTGTTGTCTCCACAGCCATCAACAGGTTTTCTTCCCACTGACAGATCTGTGAGTTTGTACAGGTAGAGAAAGCACTTTAAGTTCTTCAGTTTCTTCTTTTTATCTTAAGTTTTTAAACTTTTTTTTTCCCTTTTGGTCTTAGACATCCATAAGTTTCAGACACTTGCTTTTATCTAATGCCTGGGTGTTTCTGGCCTTTTTTAGCCTTCCCTGAATGCACAGGTAAGGTCAAGCTTGGTTATCTGATCATCAGCCTTTTAAGGTTTATTAAGATCTAGTCTTCGTTCATCACTTGAGTTCATGTCACTGTGCTTGGCCATGTGGCCAACATGTAAAATACCTGCCATGATATAGTGCAGCCAAAAAAGCATTGCTCCTATTGCTTCGGCCGCGTCTCAGAGTTTTCTTGTGGCTGAGGTTGGATGTTTTTTCTTCTGTCTGCCAGAATCCTGGGGACGTTACAATGCAATATTGTTTCTGGCGCAGAACGATGAATGTGATCCTTGCTGTGGGAAAATTCCTCTGACAGCTGTGCTGGTTCGGAGGAGGTTTATTGTTGATGCTCTCTTTGGTCACAGGATGTGGCTCTTGCAGCCGTGATCGTACAGAGAGGGACGGATGATGCTCCCTGCCATGTTACTCTGTAAACTTTCTCCCATATCCTGTCATTCATGTTCCCTTTTGTTTGCACCTCAGTCTCTCCTGACTGTCTGTCACTTCTCTGCAGCCTGTTTTGACTGCTCTGGCTTTTCAGCAGAGCCTGGTCCTTGAAGTGCAGCTGCCCATTGCAGTTCCGTAAGGATTTTAGATAAAATGGTGTTGCAAATGCAAGCGCATCCCTGTAGCAGCAAAAACCTTGGCTGACCTGTAAAATAACCCTGGTCTGTCACGTGGATTGCTGCGACGCAATATTTAGCTTAGGTCCTTCACTGGTTGCTGGAGGGAGCTCTGTATTGCACTGCTGTGGCCACACTAAACAGTCTCTTGCATAGTGCTTTCATTAAGCCTCTTATTTCTCAGACATGGCTTTTGCTGTCCTTTGAGTCAAGTGAAGGTGGGTTTTGATAAGAACAGCCTATGGATAGCTTTTTTACCTCCCTGCCAAAGCAAAATCAGGGATTTGGAAAAGCTGGGATAGTCAGGTCTGCTCTGGGGCGGTGGAGGTGGGCTCTGAGGCATGTGAGGAGACTCATGATGTGAGAGATTTTTTGGGGAGTAGGGTGAGCAATGGTGGTTGATGAGGAATCTCTGGACCCTGGCAGGGTGGGCGCTTGTCCCCTGTTTCTTGAGTTCCTTTTCTCAGTCAGAGGAAGGCTGTGCCTGGACTAGAAATGAGTGAGGAATAGGAGCACAAGGAGGAAGACTCCTCTGCAAGGCTTCAGTCATGTCTGTGTAAAAGGCAAGTGCTTGCCACACCGGAGAGCTAATATTTATTAATGCAGAAATGCATCTGAGTACTGTGCAGAGAGTACAGATTTGAAATTTGACAACCCAGCTCCTTCTGGCAGGGTTTGAAGCTTTTAAGTAGAAACTGTACTGGACCTCCTGGGAAGCTGTTGACCAGGATCAGGGTCTGGAGGTAGGGGGCACAGTAGGAGGCTGGCTGCACTCTGCTGTCAACATTTTCATACCAGTTGCGCAGGTTGTAGAAAGAAGTCTTCAGAGTTGGTGAAGAGAGTTGGAGAAGTGGTTTCTCTTTGAGTGTAGGAGCGATTAGGTGAGACTTTGAAAAGGCAAAAGCCTTCCTAAGGTCCTGCTGACAGCTTGAAGACAGCAAACTCTACACAATCAATCAATCAATCAATACATGGGCAAAAGAGTTAGAATGAGTGGAAGATGCCTGGTGAGTTCTCCCATGGTAGTGAGAATTCAGAGACTGCATAGGTCCACCTTTGTGGGACTATGCTTCATTTCAATTAACTACCTTGTGTCTAGAGACCAACTCTTGTCATTTGAGATGGAGTACTCCAGTCCCATGTAAGCAGCACCTTTAAATCTAGAGAACCTTACATTTCTTTTCAAACTTTATTCAGAAATTACTTCAACCATCATTGAAATGAAAAAGGATGGTTTGTATTTCCCATAAGAACTATACTCTTTTTAAAAGAATAGTGTATACATGCGGTCTGTGTTTTATCCAACGGCTGAGTTCTGCCTGTTTGGAGAACAGTATGTTAGATCTCTTGGTCTGGTATGTAGGGCTACAAAGCTGACCAAAGGCTGTATTTTTAGTTAGCTTGATCATGACCACGACATTTGCTGCATTAATAGCATCCCAGGTAATGGGAAGTCACTGATCCCAGTGACCAGTAAATCGGGCAGAGATGGCTGTGAGTCAGTGGTAACTGTGTTGCCAATAGTATAATTCATCTATCAATTGGAAGAAAAAAAATAAAGACTTGATTGAGAAGGTAATTTTTCTTTGATGCCTCAAATCAAGGAAGTTCAGAAACTCATTTGTTGTGCAACAAAGGCAAGTAAGTAAATCACTTGTGTGATTATTTTCAATAAACAATAGAAAGCATTGTAGCTTTCAAAAATATAAACCATTATTTGTTTCTGAAGTACTATCTAGCCTATGTACTGTGCAATATTCCAAGGTACATTATGGACAGGTCCTTGATTTGGGACGATATGAAGTCAAAGGCTCTAATGAACTTTCTGTGTCTGCAGAGACTTCAGAACTGGCTGACACAGTCTGTTTCATTGGGCTTGATGACATGGAAATGTTTAGTCATGTACTCACAGCATGGTTTTTCCCTCAGGCTACAATTGAAGGCGTTACTATTAGGTCTGCAGAACAGTCCTGTTAGTATTGCAATTTCTGGTTTTTTTAAAGATGCTGAAAGGGGGACAGCAAAGACACGCTTTGTTTGTTTGATTGTTTGCTAAAGTTTTTAGTATAAAATATTCCTCACAGACATCTATGTTTATGCTTCAGTCGCTCTGCATTAGAAGGCACGATGTGTTTTTGGATCCACGCTTCCCGCTCCTTAAAACTTGCTGACTTTATTGTATGTCTTTTTACCTCAAACGCAGTGATGGACAGAATACTTTTCTTGCATGAATAGACTTGGGCAGATTACAGAAGTTTGAAAAATATTCAGCTGTTAAGGCTGAGTTTCAGTTTGAGGTTAATTCCAAAGGCATGTGCAAAAAACATGATTTTTTGATTTTAGAAAAAGGAAGGGAAAAAAATTTATATGGACATCTGCTTTAAGTGACATTATTTAAATAAACTGTGCATGTTGTTGTCTCCTTATTTTTATCCAAGGGACCTCTGGCTGAGATGGAAGGATATTTTGATCAGGAGATTTTAGGGAATGGTGGAGTCTGGGCCAGGAGGTGCTGCAGCTTTTGAGGTTGACTGGATACACAGATTGGATTCCCAGTGGGGCCCAGTGGCAGGACAAGAGGCAACGAGCACACACTGAAACACAGGAAAATTTTGTCTGAACAAGAGAAAGCACTTGTTTACTCTGTGGGTGGTCAGACACGGGAGCAGGCTCCCAGAGAGGCTCTGGAGTTTCTGTCCTCGGAGATATTCAAAACCCCGGTGGATGTGACCATGAGCAACCTGCTGCAGCTGTCCCTGCTTGAGCAGGGGCCTAAGACTAGATGATCCTCAAAGGTCCCTTCCAACCGCTGCTTCTGTGCAGTGATTTAGGGGAGGCGTAAAGCAGAGGATATGGAGCAAGGCAGAGAGAGGAGCAAGGCAGATTTTCCTGCGTGCTGGAGAAGAGGAGGGACGTGCCTGTGCATAGGGAAGGGCTGGGTGCTTGCTCCCCAAGGGGAGGGACAAACGCTGATACATCAGAGCTCTGGGTTAGGATGTGCAGGGCAGGCATGGGGTAGGTCTGGGAAGAGGAGGGATGGGACCTCAGCTTGGCTGTGGCTGGGTAGGTCGAACAAGTAGCCACCTTGCTATACCCATTTCATCTAACTTGGATTTCGGCTTGAATAAAGATCTACGGACATGACTGTCTTACTCAGTTTCAGCCATCCTCCAAGAGTGATTTACCACTTTGCCATGACTTTTTGCAAGGGGTCTGTCCACTCTGTCCATCAGCTGGTCCTGTAGGTTTTTATTGGATTTGTTTTTGCTTCGTGTTTACTGCTGTAGACATAGTAGTCCTTGCCTGTTACAAACTAGTAAAGCACTCTGTTTTAAATAGGCAATATTAATAACAACAGAAAACAAGAACAATTAAAAAGACAGATTTTAAAGAAAATAACTGCAGCTTGCTAACTAGGAAATTACCCCTTCAGAAAGCTCCTGCCCTGGAGACATCTCCTGGCTCTGTAGCTTACTGCATGTAAATCCACTGCATTTTGCGGCAGAGCTGCAATATGACTGTGGCTATTGCAAGTAAAATATTCCAGTTCCCTTTTGGCGTCCACGATGAGCACGCAACACGTGTCTGTCCACTGCCTGCGTTAGCGTGGGCGCTTATCAAAGGACACGTAGGGCACTTTTCAACAAGTGTTTTTTTTAAATGCTTCATGTTATTTCAGAGCAAAATGAAAATTTATTGGCATTTCTTTAAGCGACTGTTATCTAACTGCATTGAAATTGACGTTAATTCAAGCTAGTAAATGACAATGAAAAGTCTGTGAAGGGCTAGTTTGCTGATGAAATACAAATTCATGTATGTGTTGCTTTCATTTGCATCTGTAATACATGGCTGAAGTTGAACTGAGTGAGCTTTTTTTTTTTAATGGAATATATTCTGTAAAAATAATTGCTCTGGTAAGAACCAATTATTTCATACAATGAAAGCAATGTTCCAGAAGAGTCTTAACTCTCTCTGCACAGACACGAGAAAGATATTTGGAATAAGAGGCACGTTAAGCACATGATTAAGACATAGTGGGACTTTCCACTGAGGTCTTTTCTCTGGGACCTGGCACTGAATGCCAGGGGAGACTGTATGTTCATAGTTGGACACTTGCTATCACATACCCTTTTCTTATTAAAAAGGACTTAACCCTTTGCTTTTCCCTACCTGAAATGTGTTGTACCAATTTCAGCCAAACACACGATTAGCAACAAGAAATATAATGAAGCCTGAAATTCTGTTTTTACTGGTCTATGAAGAGGTGTGAGGATTGAGATCAGGGAAGGTGCCATACTGGACCGTGTTCATCCAGTGCACTGTTTCCAGTATGTTTGGTGTGAGCTGGAGAAAGGCACAATAGCCTGTGACATTTATTTCAGAATACATTTTCTTGAGAATTTTAATAGAAATAGATGAAACTATTTGCACAGGAGGTATTTCTCATGCTGTTTGACTGAAGTTTAAAGGACCTGCGAGCCCGTGCCGGGGGGTGCCTGCAGGGGCCCTGCAGCGTGGCTGCGGTGGTGCAGGGTCAGCCTTAGTCAACCAAATGCAAGAGGCAAGTTGCTCCTTGTGCTTGAGGTTGTGTTTTGGCCAAGCACCAAACCATCTTCCGTGAAGGGTAAGTGGTGTCAAACGCTACTTGCCTGTAGTGTAAACAGGGCCAGAGGCTAAAGTGGGTAAATAACATTGACTGACAACAAATGGAGCTAAGCAGAGCCTGTAGCCATCTGAAGGCTGATGGATTTCATGAAGCATCAACGAGGGACTCTCCGAGGGGATCTGCCTACCCTGCAGGCTGAACAGAGCCATAGGCATGAGCTCTATTACAAGCTGAAGCTCTTCAGTCTGTTTTGACAACTGATTAGGTGGCGTTAAGTAAACAAATCAGGTATGTGGAAAGGGACACAAACCCTTTGACTTGAAGAAAGGAATGTGTCTCCATGCTTAAATGTGTTAGGAGGAGGAATGTGTCCCATGGCAGGGGTGACTTGCTCTTTGGTGAAGTGACGCCTGCTGATTTTATCTACTTTGCGTATCTGCAAATGCTGTGCTCAGCATGACCTTCCTGCCTGGGCTGATGAAGTTGATAAACTCTGTGTGCCATCTAGTACTGAACACAAGCCCTCGAATCTTTCACCACACTGAAGCCAGAGGAGTGGCACAGCGCTTCCAAGTATTGAGATACTGTTAAATCACTGGTGTAATGGAGATTTATGCAGCTGCAGGACAGAAAAGGGTGTCTCTCTCCACTAAACACCTGCTCTTTGTGTGACTTGATCATGCTGAAGCCTGGGACCTGTTCAAGGGGAACTTGTGCCCATAGCAGAGGTCACAGTTCAAGGTAGGTTTGGAGTGCAGGGATCTGCTTGTCCTTCCTTCAAGTATGGGGCCCATGACCCCAGCATAGCCTTCTCCTTTTTCTATGCTTACCCTAAAACTCCCAGACACACAGGAGGCACTTTTACACGTATGTAGATGTCTGCATCTGGGCTGCTCAAGCCCGACTCTGTGTGTACTCTCTCTGGAGTCAGCAGAGAGGAACAGGCACTGCTGAGGTTGGAAACTGCTGAAGTGACAACAAAAATATTCACAAAATCAGTGCTCTCTATTCGTGCTGATGAGGACTCCTGGGATGGGTGGTGTGGCGGTTGGGAGCTACAACCTCCACGTCTCCATCCTCTCCTTGTGGGGCTGGAATACAGCAGCTCTGTGGGTACCACCACCCACCTTTCAAGGGGAGAGGCCATGATACAAGCACCCTGGCTCTGGGCAGCGTGGTCTGCTCAGAGGTAGGCCCGCAACTTGTATCAGTTTCTGAGAAGCTTTAATAGCATTAATGTCTGATCATTTAATTGCCACTAAGTTGCTGTGCCACTTGCCATCACGCCCGTTTGGAATCACGGTTCTACTACAGCGTTCATACATTGACCATCACCGGGCGGAAGGTGTAAGCCATAGTTACTGAGGTTTCTTTGTGTTTTGGCAGCACGGTGGTTTGCTGTGAGAGAAACTCTGTGAACCGGTAAGTGCCGTGAGCTCCTAGTAAAGGTCTGCTTTACATCCTAAGTCGAGTTCCCACATGGAGTTGGACATGGGAGTCTCTGCAGTTTTCCTTTGTGACTCGCACCTGGCGGGAAGGATGTTGGTGCAGTTGACTCTGCTGAGAGGAGGGCAGATGCCACCACCCTTTCCAATCTTATTTTCTTCTACCTGCATAGGTAAGCCTTCTGTCATCATGACTAAATACCTGAAGTTTTCTCTAGTGCTTTGTTTAGGAGAACATTTCCAAGGTGCCTGTCATGTGAAAGAGCCTACTTCTAAAAGCCTATTTCTAAAAGCCAGCTGGACTATGCTCAAGTGCTTTGGTGGAGGCTTCTTCTTCACCATACATTTGTTCCTCAGGCTGGCCCTTACCCAGACAAACTTTTTTTTAATTTGGAGAATGTTGCATTTCCAGAAGAGGTTTTCCTTTTCTGCTGTTGAGCGTTCAGCAAATGAGACTGTTGTGTCCAGGCTTGCTGCCTGCAGCCTGTTGTCTGCGCCTCATCGATGGACGTCTGTGCCTGCAGCAACCTAACACCGATCAAGCTGGCCTCTTGCTTGGACTCTTTTCTTGGCTCTTAGAAGCTCCTCTTTCTCAAGAAAAGCTATGATAAATCAAGTTATCCAAACATCTACTAAATTTTGTGGATTTTGTTTTTTTATTCTGAGAGGGAAATTTTACATCTCTAGTCTGCTGGGCTGGCGCCACATGGGAGCTGGGTGGAACCCGCAGAAAGAGGGGCTGGGACACCACTGACATGCTGTGTCTTGGGAAAACTGAAATCCTTAAATGTCTACAGTTTTGTCCGGTGGAACTAGTGAAACAGTTTCCCGTGGACTTGGTTTCCCCACTGATCCACAACTACATTATATTTACGGCTGCGCTGTCAGCTCATCCACTGTTACGCACATGAGTATCCACACAGGAAAATAAAAATAAAACTCTTGTTTAACATTTTTCCCATGGTTATATTATGGATTCTTTTATGTCTCCTAGGGAGTGTGCTCACACCACTGAATATCCAGCAGGGACCCTCATAAGTTATCTCTTCCCTGTATAATTCCTTGCTGTCACACAGCATGTGGGATAACTTAGTTTCTCCTATCCCTTTGCTAAGTTGGGTAGAAGTGGCTGACTGGTTCCCAAGTTACTAAGCGGGGACACACAGAGCATGTTCATGTGAACAGCTAAATTCCTTGGATACCTTCTTACACTGTTTTGTGGGTATTCCCTCATACTCTTAGAAGTCCTTCTTAATTTTTCCCGTATGTATGATGAAATAATTGCTATTTATAAAGTCAGATCTAATGTTCTTACTATGTTTACTCAGACTGAGAAGTAAATTAAATTTGATCTTCCTCTCTCAACAATCAAACTTACTCCTAACCGTGAAGTTTTGGCATTAGATCAGGCATTATTAATGTGGATTGTAATGCAATGTTGGCAATGTTTAGTACTGTTCTAAATCTCTCTGACTTATTTTTTATGCATATAAATTGGATATTTCTGTTTTTTCTGGGGCACACGTTCCCTCTGATGCCAGTTTGCATGTAGTTTATTATGAGTTGGCCTTAATCCTAATCTGTGGTCCCTCAGAGTTGCATAAAAAATAATGGTAGTTTGTTTATAACCTGTTTTTAAATTTGTTACCCACCTCTGTTCACTCTGACGTTTGAGGCTTTCATGTGTACCTTATGTGCACTCCTGTGGCATACATCCTTGGAAATGACCTGATATTAGGATAAAAAAAACCAAACCAAAATATTCCGAGTATTTCCCTCAGCGTAGAAAAGACACACTTTTTTCTTCTTCTAATACTTTATTCTTTAAAAAATGCATTTAAATAGATGGGTATTTAAATGTATTTAATTTAACCACAGTGCTGGTTGGTTGCTTCCTTTGTTTTTAAGTTCTCCTTGGATCATATCAAAAGGTATTGTGTTTGGCTGGTACATTTTTCAGATAAGATAGTAGCACCTTTTCATCCCACAATTCTATGCGTTTGGGACAAAAACTACTCTCACAATTTAAGGAAGCCACTACACATGCTCTGTTGAGCCATGGGGCTTGATGTTATTGAAAAAATAATGCATTTAATTTGGATTTGATAGGACATTTGCATACAGAGAGTAGGCTGTCACACCATGTTGGTAACTGGCTTAGATATTTGTGGATAAACAGTCTTATGTTTAAAATGAAACCAACCAAACTGAACACCAGACCGAAAAGCAAACCAACAAAACAGAAACAAAAACGAGGTGAATCATCATCCTAATCTTTTGACATTACTATGCAGAAGGTGAGCTATACTCTGCCACTTAAAAAATAATATTGCCTTATTTTCCAGTCTCACGCTGAATATTGGAAGTGGTTGTTGAAAATGAAAGATTTATTCTGTATTGTCTGTTGTAGGGAATGGGAATATCTTTCTCTTCTGTTGCTCCCTGTTACTAGACCCCAGATATTCAAGTAGGGTCCAAGGGCTACTGTCAGAGAAGTAGATACTGTATTGCTTAGTATCTCAAGGCTCTGTCGCTTACAGAAGTTCCTGGTTCCTATGAGAAGAGAGGAGCCCAAGATTTGGGGTTTGTTCAGGATCATAAGGCTAATGAGGAGCAAACATCCGGCCCTCTGAAGACAGCTAGACGCCTGCCTGGGATCCACAATCTCAGCCTTACACTAGAATTAAGTGCTTAAGCTGGGCTAATCCTTTCTTATTTACTTTCTTGTATGCAATGTTCCATACATATACCTTTCCATGTGTAATACTCTACCATTTCATAACTGCCGGAGCTTCACACCCATTAGATGTGTCCCAGAAAGATGACCTGGGAGAGGCAAAACAGACAGCTTCCTATGTTAATTGCTGAGCATCTCCTCGGAGCTGCCTCTCGCTGCCCGTAGCGAACGGCTTGCTGTAATCAGCTACAGAAGCTGAGATCTTTGTTAAAATTGAAGTTGAAAGACATTGCAGTAATATAATGATTGGCTCTTATGGTTCATTGTCTCTCTTTAAAAAAGCAATCTGTCTTTTGAACTTCATCTCTCAGATAAGGACCAACACAGACAGAAAAAGATTTTTTGGTGGCAAAATTAAGTATTTGCTCTACAGTCTTTCTTGTCATTTGTATATGTATGTGCATGCGTATGTTTACTCAAAAACTTAGTTATTCTAGGCATTAACTGGCTAAAAAATGCTGCAGAAAAAGAATTTTTACGTGAAATGGGGTTGCAGAAATGCAATATGGACTACATGGAAATATTTTAAAAAGCAGTACAAGATAATAATACAAAGAAAAAACATTCCTGCAATCAGTAAATCAGTCTGGTCTGAAATCCCCTTTGTTGAACAGGAGGAAGACCTTGACTTTTTTCTGCCTGCAGGCTCCTTCCTCTCTGTGCCAATGCAGTAAGTAAATAGCGAGTCGCAAAGAGGGAATGTGGGTGGAAAACCTTGAACAGAAGGTGATAAGAACAGGCTATGAGGACAACACTGCAGACTTCCAGACAGTTCAGATGTTCAGGGTTATTTTCGCTGTCCGGCTAGCCAGCCCCCTTGCCTCCGTGTCGGGCTGCCTGGCGTGGTCCTGGCTCTGCAGCCTGCCTCGCGCTTTGGGCTGCTCTTCTCCCCACTGCCCAGCCTGGCTCCTGGTGGGAATGTGCTGGCATTTCCACAAATGAAGCACTTCAGACATTTCCTTCCAGTGGGACATGCCTTTATTTGCTCTCCTTGGCTCTGATTGCCATGTAATCCAAGCCACAGACCCCAGGGGACCCTCTCTGCGGGACCCCTGCCCTGCTGCCCCTGCTTTCCTGCTGGGAAGCGCTCATCAGGGCTGTCCTCCTTCCCAGCCACTCCACTGCCTCCTCCCACAGCCACAGCTCCAAAGGTGCTGTTTCCAAGGCAGAAGCATCATCTAGTAAGGGGGGTGGGAACCTGTTTGGAAAAATACCCTGCAGGTGGGTAAGGATTCACACCGCTCTGTTGGGGACTTGGCGTTGTAGCATCAGCACAGGCCCTTCGGTTTGGTTGTTTGGGGGTTTGTTTCTACCTTAATTACGTGATCCTGTGAGATGAGAAGCTGAAGTTGTGCCATCACAGTCGGGTCTCCCTGGTGTAATTGTGATGTCAACTTTTTTTCACCAGAAACATTTGTTAAAGTTAGTTAAGAGTCAGTGAAGTTGAGCGCAACAAGGCCAGAGAAGGTGCAAAGCCAAGGAGCTGTAGCTCAATGATAACTTGCTGCTATTTAGCTTCATTCTTCTCTAGAGCCTGAAAAAACCACCTTTTTCTTGGTGTCATGTTGATCAATAATTGGTGTGGCAGCTGTTGGCAGAGCCGACGAAAACTGCAGAAGCTGGAGGTTGTCACAGCATGGCTGTCACATTGTGTCAGTGGCTGCGGGTCTCACGGGGTTTTTAGGAGGGAGCTAGCATTCCTAGAGGCAAAACAAATTCCTTCTGGGGATTGCTGAATAGTGTGGATTAACACCACAGTCACTCAGAGGTTTCCAGTAGCACCTTAAATGCATTAACATTTTTAATGCCTTGAAAAACTTCCAGTGCCCTTACAGAACTTGGAAAGTAAAGTTTAACTAACGTAATAAAAATCCTTACCCATCTTTGAGGACAATGAAGATTATCCTCTACTTTCCCTGTAGAGGGGACCTGTTCCTTTTCTCCCGGTGAGGTCTCCCCTGTTGAGGGGAGCTGCTCAGGGCAGTAGGTCAGGAGAACCTCACAGGTGGGATGGATTCGTTTCCTGTTCCCAGAGTTTCTCCTGGGAAAATGAGGTTAAGCTCAAAATGAAATATTTCTCTAGTGACAAGAGAGAATAAAGATTTCTAGTTTAGTGGATCAGCATAAGGCATGTGTACAAATCTATCTTGGTAGCTCACAATTTCCCGCTTGCTTGCGCTGTTTTTCTTCAGAGAAATGACTCAAAAGCAGAAATTTACATCTGTATAAAAATGTTAACATTTCATTACCCAGCTTCTTTATTAAAACTCAAACTATGCTTTAGGCTTTAGACACACATGTCCTTACAAAACAAAGTAAAATACATGTATTATTCTTCTGCAGTAATTAATTGAGGAATAAAGAATATCTGCTCTAGACTATCAATGGTTGAAGAGCACATCCCTCCCTCTGGAAATGTGAATGTATAGCACAGAGCTTTGAATAGCAAATACATTTGCTGCTTTAAATATTTCATGCTGGCGTGTGGAGAAATGTATGGAAGTTACGCTGTAAATTAATCTAACGCTTGAACAATGTCTTTTGCCCATTGTAAGCAAATCACAGCAATGCTAAGACCTGCAGGAGATTTCATTTGATGTTCTCTGTACACTAATACGCGTTATCTTCACTGCTGTATAAGAGAGATAAACTTTCTCGTAAGAAGAGGTTAAAATTTTTGAGCCGCCTTTGCAGAGTAAACCAACAGCAGATCTCGGGGTAGGAAGCAGAAATTTGTAATCCTGCTAGACAGGTAGCCTAACTATAAGGTTATGGTAAGACCATATAGGTGCTTAACACTTCTTCTAAGTCATTTTACAAAGTGTTTTAGGTAGACTTGAAAGACTTTCAGAGAAAGTCTTTCAGTGGCCTGTCAAGAGTCACCTTTCCCACAAGGCAAAGCACTGACCTGGCAAGCCTAATGCTAATGAAATAGATTATTATGAAATCCTTTCACAGATACTGCATGGGTTGTTTAGGCTTTTTGACCGTGTATGTGCGTCAGTGTAATGAGAACTTGGCAGAGGGCCTGGGCTCCGTGACACTTTCAAGGATGTCATTGGGAAACCTTGAGGTTTTGCATCTTCCTTGGAAACAATGCTGTGAGAAGTTCAGATCTGCTCATCAGAGCAGAACCTACTCTTCAGCCATTGCACATGAACACTAGGGTTTTTGTTCCAGTGGTTTGTGTTTAAAGATGCTGGGAGACTTACTGGTACATAATAGACATGCTTCCTTTGTGCACTTGCCTCGGTCACTGGAAAGCCAAGCCAGAACACATGCTTTGCTCCCCGCACCGCAGCTTCTTGTCAAGCTGTTATGACTGAAGGAGGTGTTACCACCTCTAAATAGTCAAAATAACTAGTTCAGTTCTGGGAACAGCAAAACTACGGTCCTTGTCAGAGGGTTTGCGCCACTGTCATTATAGCACTATGGTCAAAATCAATTTGGACATGCCTTCCTGGTGCTGAGCGTCCATACACATGACTGCAAATATTCATTACGATTGAACAGCCAGGCCATTAATTCAGGTGCTGAAGTACAGACATGAGGACATCTGGTTAGTCATTGCCGAAGGGTTGATTTGAATCACCACGCACCCGTGTCCTGCCTGCCAGTGGAGAGGATAAAAGTTGCTTTTTAGAGAGTGTGTTGTGAGATGTCTCACCCCAGGGTATGGCCTCTCCCGTGGCTTTCTTCCAGAGATGAAATACAGTTAAATGCTCCCAAAAGCCTGCTTGTCCTAAGTATTCTTGTGGTGTGTGCAGAACACAGAGACTGTTCAACGTGTGGGGTGGAAAGCAGGGAAACAGTTGAAGAGCATTTTGTGCCAACAGAGGTTACGAGGAGGGGAGCTCGGTGTTCCTTGCAGGTACCCCCCAACCTCTGCACCAGGACGGGGAGGACAGGGAAGTCAGGCTCTATGCAGCCTCTTGATCTCTCTCCTTCCTTGCAGCACCTGTGAGCCAGGGATGTTGAGGGTCCACACGGACGTTGGTGGGCATGCACACTGTACGAGCTTGTGACCATGTTCCCCCTCCCCAGGAGCGGAGGGATTGGCGTGGCAGTGGATGGCTGTGGCTTCAGCCCGTATGTTGCTTTTCAGTCTGCTCTTAGGGCAGTGGTGGCCCCCGGTAACACCTGCGTGGTTCCCTAACAATTTAAGCACATCAAGATCCTCCGGTGGCAGGTCTTGCCAACCTTCAGGGTTACTTGTTTTTCCAGCCTGCTGCTCGGGTGGCATTGCCTATTCTGCAAACGGCACAAACCCCCTTAGCACACAGAGCAGCAGGAGCATTTGGGAACGGTTAACCCGCAAAAGCTCAGAAATGGGTGGGGGTGGTTGTTTTTCTTTAAGTGCTTCACTAATTGGACTTGCGTCTATCTCCTTTCTCCTTATCCACCAGCAGTGCTTTTTAGTCTTTGCCATCTTTAGAGCTGCATATACTTGTTCAATGAGACTTATCAAAAACGTTCTCGGTTTTGGTCCCTCCAGGCAGCCATTCCTATGGATGCCCCCCAATGTCTGGGAGCTTCCGACCACCAGCTTACTGCTTGGCTGCTCTCGCCAGCACAAGCCAGGCAAATTCCTTTTGTCTGTGGGAGGATCGGAAGGAGCCAGCTTAGGGCTTTGTTTCTATGTTTGAACGTTTTTAAATTACTGAGCGTCAGAAAAAAATACGCTCAAGGCACTCAAAAATGCACTCGGAATGGCTAAGAAACACTCCTAGTCTAGATGCTTTAGAAGAGTAAAGAAGAAATAAGAAAAATATTTCTTTGGTTGCTAGGATGCCCTTTTATCACTCAGATCAGTGAGGTTTGGGGTTTTTCTTTTTGTTTAAATGTGTGACTTCTTATGGTTAGAGCATTACTACAGTATATTCTGACAATAGATGTAAGTAAACGAGGCAGTTGGCTAGCACTTTGATGTGAAAATTACATCTGAAGTGTAGATTGGTCCAGGATTTTAATTTTTCTTTGAAAAAAAAAACCACGAAAAGAGTTAGTGGTAGAAATCCATGGTTATTCTTTATTGAAAATGCCTTAAGTGGCATTTACTTGGACTTTTGTCCCCGAAATTTATTCTGTGTGATGCGTTTGCACAGAAACACTTTGCATCTCCTGCAGCTGAGAAAAGGAGTGTGAATACAACGCAGATATTTTCGTGCTAGCGTTACAGCCCCGGCTGTGCGTTTTATCACCACGGAGGGAAATATATGTCTGGTTCTTTGTCTTCTGCTTTTTGTGACAAAGGAATTCCCATCTGAATTGCTCTGCTCCATTCAAGCCCCCTCCGAGCCTCTGGGTTAGCAGCAGTCAGTCTTTGCAGTGTCCTGACGTCATCCAGTGTATGCATAAGCCCTGCTATTGTCTTACGGAGAGCAGGGGCTGGGGATTGCGGTGTCTGGTGGCTGCTACCTATTTATGCCTGCCCGTATCACGGAAGGGACGCGGCTCTGCCTTTATCTCTTGGATTTAAAACAGAAGCTCCTGCTTTTTGCTTCCTGAAGAAGGACCTTTGCTGCGGTTGCAAGGGAAAGCGGTCTGCGGTGTGGAGCAGAGGAGAGGAGAGGAGGAGAGAGGAGAGGAGAGGAGAGGACAGGAGAGGAGAATCTGGCAGCTTGGATAGCCTGGACTGCATTGTCTGGCTTCATGACCCCTGCTGCGTAGCACTCATCCCTACTCTCGTACACTCCCTCTGTCTTCCACTCTTTTTTCTTCTTTCCTTTTTAAAATAGCAGCATCTGGGACCAGCCATGTTTGGCACTGAATCTTCATGTAAGTAACTGCATCTCACTTCATCCGTTTTCTGTTGAGAATAGGGCTTGGTTTAGCCTGGCTGTACCCACTGTGCTTGCATTCCCTTTGCTGTAGGTTGTCAGCTAAAAGCTGCGGTCCTCGCCTGTTTACGAAGGGATGAAAGATGCCGGAGTGGAAGCACCTACCTCCTAACTGTGGGTGCATCCTCGGTGCCGGCAGCAAGGCAGCCTAGGGCTGTCAGTGCTCCTGAATTCGGGCCACGGAAAGATGGGGAGAAACAGGCAGTTTTGCTTGAATGTGTTAATTGATAAGATCGCATCTGTCAATGATCGGGAGCTGCAAACGCTCTAGTGAATGCTCTGCTTGGATGATATGTTTGGGGACTGGGAATGCTGCAGCGTTAGATGGGCGAGAGCTGGGGGAGAGTGATTTAATCAGCAGGAAAAGACTATCTCATTTGCCTCATTTTTGTTTCTGTGTGAAAGGAGGTTTGCGTGGGATCCCTTCTGTAACTAGAGAATCCAAAATTAAATTAGCTGGAATTCTAAATATGAGGTGAAAAAGGCGAAATAATAGGATCATTTATTTGTTTCTTCCTAACCTTTGTGCTGGAAAATCTTAACTGAGGCAGTCTGCTCTATAATAGCAGTGCAGACACATGTCATTGAAACCAAGCCAGTTTTGCTTCAACAAGAACAACGATCACCTACCTGGCAAATCTGGCCGTGGAGGAAGGCTGGGGGTTTATGTATAAATAATGTTGCTGGTGACAGTGCGGCTGTGTGGAGACCGGTTTGATCCAGTGATTACCGTGTGACTGAAAAATAGAAAACAGCCAGTTTACACTGTATTTTGTGCACGTATAGTGCTGCATGTTGAAAACGTGTCTCCTTTGAACGTGAAGCAGTGGCTTTTTTAGAGCGTTATAACCTGCAGTGTGGTGTAATGTCTCCGTGCCGTTAGACGGGGACCTGTCCTGCGGCTCGGCCCTTCCTGCGAAGTGGGAAGAGCATCGGGATACCTCAGAATCATGTCCTCCTGGCTGTCAAATCCTTGTGCTTCGAAAGGGTTAATCGGTCCTGTTGCCTGACTCTGGCAGCTCCCCACCTCCTCTGCCACAACACCTGGTCAAGGTCAGGCAGCATAAAAACAAAATTTGCCTTTAGAGTTCCTTTGTTTGGGGACCCATTTTTCATGCGTGGTTGTAAACATGTTTGCAGCTCTGGGTCAGTGGAGTGTGAGCAGAGATGACAAATGCTGTAGCTGCATCTGTTTGTACCCTGCCAGAACTGTAAGCCCCAGCCTGCGTGTCTATGGGATCTGCCTCTGCAAAATGCATATTAATGTGCTTTGAGATAAAATCAGTGGCGCACCTGCCCTCTTGCAGAAAGCGCGTACTGCATACTTGCATACTTGGAAAGTCAGATTATTCAGCCTTGACGTTTTCGTGGTCCTCTCTTGTTTTGTGAGGTGCATTAAAAATGGCTTGCTTGTCACATCGGGCTTTTGGCTGAAGTCACTGGGTTGCACCACCAGCAGCTGTGGCTGCTTTTGTTTCCATGGTTCCCACAATTTAGAAAAAGGCGACGGGAGCTTCCGTAACAGCCCCTACCTCTTTCCCAGGAAGGTCTAGAAGCATTATTTGTCTTTAAAAAAGGGGTTAAATGCAACATGGCTAGTTGCCACCCATCCGAGCAGAGGCTGTGGCCAGTCCCTACCTGCACTCCCTGGCCAGAGGAAGAGGAAGGCAGTGTGATGGCCTCCCCTTTGTTCAGACCCCCTCCTGCGCACCTCTGCATGGTGGGAGGTGCAGGTCCCAGCCTGGACCTCATACCCAAGGGGCCACCTGGGACACTGGAGTAACTCTTCAGGTTGGATGGGCTGTCCTGTTGCCTACTGGCACAAGGGAGGAGAGCGGGGTTACTGGTGATGCCCCCCCCCACCCCTGCCTGTGCAGGGCAGCCTTTGCATAACTAGCCCTGCCTGCACCGCTGCTGGAGGAACAGTGGGTTTGCTTGCAAAGAAATAAAATTGTATCAAAATTAATTTAATCAAAATGCAGTCACAGCTAGGGGTTTTTTGTCTTCCCTCGCATCCTGTCTTCTTCATATTTCCAAGCTGTCAAATGGCAGCAGTGCGACTAATTGTTAATACTTCTGTCTGGTTAGAACATAAATAAATAAAATAATAAAATAAAATAATAACATTCAGCATCATCTGGCCCTTGAAAACATGACAAGCCGTTTCTGCTGCTGTCCAAAAAGCATGAAAAGAGCCGATTACATTTTTTTTAATCCTGCCGTTTACACTTTTATTTCTCTTTTCTCTGATTAAAAAACAAGAAAAATGGTCAGAAGCAAA
This sequence comes from Phalacrocorax carbo, assembly GCF_963921805.1. NCBI lineage: Eukaryota > Metazoa > Chordata > Aves > Suliformes > Phalacrocoracidae > Phalacrocorax > Phalacrocorax carbo. Next base: position 28,042,775 of record NC_087513.1, on the reverse strand, counting down.
TCCTGGTTTAGAACCTTTATTCTGTCACTCGGTATCAAAATATTTTAAATGTCAAATCAACTCTCATTCAGCCATCCTGGTTTTTCTTTTTGCTTTCAACAGCAGTCAGAAGGGCAATAAAAGATAGTCCGAGGGCCATTGTATAAACAGGCATCTGCTTATCGCCTCCTGAATGCAGGGAAAGACAAACAGCAGGCGATGCCGGCCTGTAAAGGGGGATAAGGCAGCAGGCGATGCACAAACAGCTGCTAACTCTGTGGCGTGTGATGAGCGGGGAAGGAGTATGGAAAGCAAAAACCCCGTGAAGTGTCCGTGGGAAGGGTCGCGCTGTGGTGGGGTAGCCGCTGTATGGTCATGCTCAGTGTTTTCCATCGGTCACGTGTCCTCTTTGTAATCCCCACGGGAAACGTATGCACCAGAGACCCTTCATCTTTGGTGCTTTTGTGCTGATCCACTTGCAGCAGCGCCGCTGGGGTGGTGTCTGGGGGCTGGATGCATGGGGGGGCCAGCTTTCCATCCCACTCCACCTCTCCAGCTGACCTGACAGATTTATTTGTCTGCTCCCCGTAATTGTTTCACATTCTGTAGGGGGTAAATAAAACTTGGTTTGATAAAGCTTTGGGTTGAAAATGAAGTCTTTTTGAAGGTGAAGTGCTTTTGCAGCCCTGCACTGAGGTGGGCAAGTGGTGAGGCCCTGAACAAGTGACGAGCTGGTCCCTGCGAGGAGGACAGCCTCAGTTCAGGGAGAAGAGATAACACCAAGCCTAGGGGAAATAACCAGCAAACATCCCTTGTCTAATTCATAATACTGGCAGTTGCAGGCCTACAGGAGAGACAACACAGGCACAAATGAAACCAAAATGTGAGAGCAGCCACAGTTGGTGGTGCTCCCCAATGCTGGGGGAGGTCAGGGCAATGTGGCTGCACCAAATCTGCCTGTGTTATGGGAAGGAATGGGGAAGAGTGTGTTTCAAAGCCTATAAAGTGAGCAAAGAGGTGCTCAGCGAGTCATTTCATGCATGTCTGAGAATGTGCATCATGTGTGCTTCAGATACCCCAGACAGAGTAACCCAGTAGGAACCTGCAAGGGGAATCACACACACGCGTGTACGCTGCTCACCCCAGTGCTGTTGAAAGGACCCAGATGCGTGCTGTGAAAGTCTGAGATGATGTTTTCAGTACTGTTGCATTTGTTCATGCCAGGGTATTCTAACCTAGCAGTAACGCTGAACCGTCGGGGTTATATGGGAGGTTGTCTGGGAGGTGCTCTTCCAGCCTGGGCTGCTCAGGGAGATGCTCGTGGTGGTCCCTGTCTGGTAGATCAGCAGCTGCAGTCTGGAAAGCAGAGAGACTCTGGACCAAAGGAGAGCTGTCCAAAGGGTGGGAGAAATGCAAACCCCAAGGGCAAGAGGAGCTTTCCTCTGTCACGAGGCTAATGCTGGAAGGCTGCTCTCTACAGGGAGGCTGGGGAATGCTCTGGAGAAGGGGAAACCTTGCCCACTTAAGCGTGCCAGGGAAAGCTGCTGTGTTTGTCCGAGGCTTACGGTACTGTCTTCTGCTCTGTCTGTTCAGAAAGTGCTTTTTTTCCTGGGCATATTTTTTTCCAAAGACTCTTCCAGCCAGAATGCAATGAATGGGAAAGGTTGCACCAAGTTAACTGATTTTATGGCATCAGAAAAGTAGTCTTAAAAACCCCTGCAAAACAGCAGCAGCCAACAGTGGAGAAATGAGAGATCTTAGCATCAGATACTAAGAGAAAGGATGATCCGATTGGCATGGGTGCTGCCGTCCTGGGCTGCTGTGCCTGCCTCCCCCTTTCCCCAGCATTGGTACTCGCCCCCACCTGTGGGACAGCCAGCCAAAACCTCACCACTTCTGCAGGTAGTCAGTTTTGAGCATGTTGGCTCCCCAGGCTGGTTCGTGGGGTGATTAAATGAGCAGTGGCACGAGGGAGGGTGGGACAGGGCTGTTGAAACTCTGGCGGGATGGCAGCCTTGGCAAGGGTGGGCTCTGCTGAACCCTCAGATGACCAAAATGCTCCTTTTTTTGAGCATAAAGAGCCCGCTGCTGTCCCAAATTGCCAAGACCAGTAATAACAGTAAGCACAGGTACCTGGCGTCAGATGACAGCCACAATTTTACAATGACGTTATGCTGGTTTCTCAGGCAACAGTACGTCAGAGAGAGGTTACAAGAACGTACCAGAAGCTGTAACTTTAAACCAATATCTTTGGCTGCTGAGGTTCCCGCTGTTCCCCATAGAGTTGGGATTGTTGAGCAAATTGCAGAACCAGGTCAAAGAGAGGC